>NW_028322233.1:11818181-12121212 GCF_059928025.1 Delphinapterus leucas | reverse complement strand
GTGATGTTGGTTCTCTGGTGTTAGTTCACTCAGGCCTAGATCCCATAGCCTCTGTGCTTTGGGTCGACCTCTGGGAGGTTCCAAATGCTGGATTCCGCCCCTTTTTTATACTTTGGGCCCTGTGTTGTGAGGCTCCACCTGTCTGCTTCACTCCAAGCCCCTTTGTGATGTAGGTCCTCTGGTTTGAGGCCACATGTGCCGGTTGCCTCACCTTTTAGGTATGTGACCCCACTGGTGTGAGGACACTCCTGACTGGTTCCCATCCTCTTGTTGATGTGGGCCCTCTGGTGAGAGTCTGACTCTGGCTTGATTCCTTACACTTCTGGGAGGTAGGTCCTCTGCTGTGAGGTCACTCCTGCCTGGGTGGCACACGTCGCCTTGGCCACATGGGCCCTCTGGTTGCAGTTGGAGCGTGCTGGGAGCCTCCTTCCGTCGGTGATGAGGGCCCTCTGGCGTCAGGCCCTAACTGCTGGGCTCCCCACATTTTCTGATGTGTGCCCACTGGTGCGATGACACTCCTGCCAGGTTCCCATCCCCATGCGGATTTGGGCCTTCTGTTCTGAGGTGCCAACGGCTGGGTTGCTCACAGTGTCAGGATGTGGGCCCTCTGCTGTGAGTTCACTCCGGCATGCATCCCATACCCTCGGTGCTCTGGGCCACCTGCTTGGAGCTTCCAACTGCAGGATTCCTTACCTTTTTTCTTCTATGGGCCGTGTGTTGTGAGACACTTCCTGCCTGCCTCACTCTGAGCCCCTTGTTGATGTGGGTCTTCTGGTTTGAGGCCACATGTGGTGGGTTCCTCGCCTTTCAATGATGTGGCCCCACTGGAGTGAGAACACTCCTGCCTGGTTCCCATCCCCTTGGGGATTTGGGCCCTCTGGTGAGAGTCTCATCCTGGTTGGGTTCCTCAGAGTTTCGTAAGGTTGGCCCTCTGCCCTGAGGTCACTCCTGCCTGGCTGGCACACCCCGCCTTGGTGACGTCGGCCCTCTGATGGCAGTTGGAGCGTGCTGGGAGCCTTCTCCTCTCGGTGATGAGGACACTCTGGTGTCAGGCCCTAACTGCTGGGTACCCACATTTTCTGATACGTGCTAAGTGGTGAGAGGACACTCCTGCCAGGTTCCCATCGCTATGCGGTTTTGGGCCTTCTTCTCTGGGGTCACAACGGCTGGGTTGCTCACAGTGTCGGGATGTGGCCCCTCTGCTGTGACTTCAATCCTGCATGGATCCCATAGCCTCGGTGCTCTGGGACAACTGCTGGGAGCTTCCAAATGCTGGATTCCTCACATTTTTTATTCTATGGGCCCTGCGTTGTGAGGCTAGTCCTCCGAGGCCCTTGGAGATGTGGGTCCTCTGGTTTAGGTCCTCTGGTTTAGGCCACATGTTCTGGGTTCCTCACCTTTCTATGATTTGGCCACACTGGTGTGAGGCCACTCCTGCCTGGATCCCATTCCCTTGGTGATGTGGGCCTTCTGGTGAGAGTCTTATCCTGGCTGGGTACTTCACCCTTCTGTGACGTAGACACTCTGCTGTGAGGTCACTGCTGCCTGGCTGGCGCACGTCACCTTGGCGACGTGGGCCCTCAGCTGGGAGTTGGTGCCTGCTGGGAGTCTCCTCCCCTCGGTAATGAGGGCCCTCTGGCGTCAGGCCCTAACTCCTGGGCTCCCATACTCTTCTGATGTGTGCCCTCTGGTGGGAGTACACTCCTGCCAGGTTCCCAACCACATGGGAATATGGGCCTTCTGCTCTGTGGTCCCAACCGCTGGGTTGTTCACAGTTTCGTGATGAGGGCCCTCTGTTGTGAGTTCACACCGGCCGGGATCCCATAGCCTCGCTGCTCCTTGCCGCCTGCTGGGAGGTTCCAACTGCGGGATTCCTCACCTTTTTTATTTTATGGGCCCTCTGTTTGAGACACCTCCTGCCTGCCTCACTCTGAGCCCCTTGTTGATGTGGGTCCTCTGGTTTAGGCCATATGATCTGGGTTCCTCACTTTTCTATGATTTGGCCATACTGGTGTGAGGCCACTCCTGCCTGGTTCTGATCCCCTTGGTGATGTGGGCCCTCTGGTGAGAGTCTTATCCTGGTTTGGTTCCTCCCCCTTCTGTGACGTAGGCCCTCTGCTGTGAGGTCACTCCTGCCTGGCTGACGCACGTCACCTTGGCGACGTGGGCCCTCAGTTGGGAGTTGGTGCCTGCTAGGAGTCTGCTCCCCTCGGTAATTAGGGCCGTCTGGCGTCAGGCCCTAACTCCTGGCCTCCCAAAATCTTCTGTTGTGTGCCCTGTGGTGCGAGTACACTCCTGACAGGTTACCAACCCCATGGGAATGTGGGCCTTCTGTTCTGTGGTCCCAACACCTGTGTTGTTCACAGTTTCATGATGAGGGCCCTCTGTTGTGAGTTCACACTGGCCGAGATCCCATAGCCTCGCTGCTCCTTGCCGCATGCTAGGAGGTTCCAACTGCGGGATTCCTCACCTTTTTTATTCTATGGGTCCACTGTTTGGAGGCTCCTCCTGCCTGCCTCACTCCCAGGCCCTTGGAGATGTGGGTCCTCTTGTTTAGGCCACATGTTCTGGGTTCCTCACCTTTCTATGATTTGGCCACAGTGGTGTGAGGCCACTCCTGCCTGGCTTGCTCCCGTTGCCTTGGTGACGTCGGACCTCTGGTGGCAGTTGGAGCCTTCTTGTACCCTCCTCTCCAAGGTGATGAGGGCCCTCTTACGTCAGGCTCTAACTGCTGGGCTCCCCACGATTTCTGATGTGAGCCCAGTGATGCCAGAACACTCCTGTAAGGTTCCAATCCTCATGGGGATGTGGGCCTTCTGCTCTGTGGTATCAACGTCTGGGTTGCTCACAGTTTCGTTATGTTGGCACTCCGGTGTTAGTTCACTCAGGCCTAGATCCCATAGCCTCTGTGCTCTGGGCCGCCTGCTGGGAGGTTCCAACTGCTGGATTCCTCACCTTTCTTATACTTTGTGCCCTGTGTTGTGAGGCTCCTCCTGCCTGCCTCACACCGAGCCCCTTGGTGATGTAGGTCTTCTGGTTTGAGACCACGTGTGCCGTTTACCTCACCTTTTAGGGATGTGGCCCTACTGGTGCGATGACACTCCTGCCAGGTTCCCATCCCCATGCAGGTTTGGACATTCTGTTCTGAGGTCCCAGCAGCTGGGTTGCTCACAGTGTCAGGATGTGCGCCCTCTGCTGTGGGTTCACTCCGGCATGGATCCCATTGCCTCGGTGCCCTGGGCCACCTGCTTGGAGCTTCCAACTGCTGGATTCCTCACCTTTTTTCTTCTATGGGCCCTGTGTTGTGAGACATCTCCTGCCTGACTCACTCCGAGCCCCTTTTTGATGTGGCTGTTCTGGTTTGAAGCCACATGTGCTGGGTTCCTCACCTTTCAATGATGTGGCCCCACTGGTGTGAGCACACTCCTCCCTGGTTCGCATCCCCTTGGTGATGTGGACCCTCTGGTGAGAATCTGATCCTGGTTGGGTTCCTCACACTTCTGTGAGCTTAGCCCTCTGCTCTGAGGTCATTCCTTCCTGGCTGGCACACCCCGCCGTGTCGACGTCGGCCCTCTGGTGGCAGTTGGAGCGGGCTGGGAGCCTCCTCCCCTCAGTGATGAGGGCCCTTTGGCGTCAGGCCCTAACTGCTGGGTACCCACATTTTCTAGTACGTACTAAGTGGTGCGAGGATAGTCCTGCCAGGTTCCCATCCACATGGGGATGTCGGCCTTCTGCTCTGAGGTCCCAACGGCTGGGTTGCTCACAGTTTCATGATGTGGGCCCTCTGCTGTGTGTTCAGTTCAGCCTGGATCCCATAGACTCCGTGCTCTGGGCCACCTGCTGCGAGGTTCCAACTGCTGGATTCCTCACATTTTTAAATCTATGGGCCCTGTGTTGTTAGGCTAGTCCTGCCTGCCTCACTCCGAGCACCTTGGAGATGTGGTTCCTGTGGTTTAGGCCACATGTTCTGGGTTCCTCACCTTTCCATTATTTGGCCACACTGGTGTGAGGATACTTCTGCCTGGTTCCGATCCCCTTGTTGATGTGGGCCCTCTGGGGAGAGTCTGACCCTGGCTTGATTCCTCACACTTCTGGGAGGTGGGTCCTCTGCTGTGAGGTCACTCCTGCCTGGGTGGCACACGTCGCCTTGGCCACATGGGCCCTCTGGTTGCAGTTGGAGCGTGCTGGGAGCCTCCTCCCGTCGGTGATGAGGGCCCTCTGGCGTCAGGCCCTAACTGCTGGGCTCCCCACATTTTCTGATGTGTGCCCACTCGTGCGATGACACTCCTGCCAGGTTCCCATCCCCATGCGGATTTCGGCCTTCTGTTCTGAGGTGCCAACGGCTGGGTTGCTCACAGCGTCAGGATGTGGGCCCTCTGCTGTGAGTTCACTCTGGCATGCATCCCATACCATCGGTGCTCTGGGCCACCTGCTTGGAGCTTCCAACTGCAGGATTCCTTACCTTTTTTCTTCTATGGGCCGTGTGTTGTGAAACACTTCCTGCCTGCCTCACTCTGAGCCCCTTGTTGATGTGGGTCTTCTGGTTTGAGGCCACATGTGGTGGGTTCCTCGCCTTTCAATGATGTGGCCCCACTGGAGTGAGAACACTCCTGCCTGGTTCCCATCTCCTTGGGGATGTGGGCCCTCACAGTTTCGTAAGGTTGGCCCTCTGCCCTGAGGTCACTCCTGCCTGGCTGGCACACCCCGCCTTGGTGACCTCGGCCCTCTGGCGGCAGTTGGAGCGTGCTGGGAGCCTTCTCCTCTCGGTGATGAGGACATTCTGGTGTCAGGCCCTAACTGCTGGGTACCCACATTTTCTGATACGTGTTAAGTGGTGAGAGGACACTACTGCCAGGTACCCATCCCCATGCGGTTTTGGGCCTTCTTCTCTGGGGTCACAACGGCTGGGTTGCTCACAGTGTCAGGATGTGGCCCCTCTGCTGTGACTTCAATCCGGCATGGATCCCATTGCCTCGGTGCTCTGGGACAACTGCTTGGAGCTTCCAACTGCTGGATTCCTCACATTTTTTATTCTATGGGCCCTGCGTTGTGAGGCTAGTCCTCCGAGGCCCTTGGAGATGTGGGTCCTCTGGTTTAGGTCCTCTGGTTTAGGCCACATGTTCTGGGTTCCTCACCTTTCTATGATTTGGCCACAGTGGTGTGAGGCCACTCCTGCCTGGATCCCATTCCCTTGGTGATGTGGGCCTTCTGGTGAGAGTCTTATCCTGGCTGGGTACTTCACCCTTCTGTGACGTAGACACTCTGCTGTGAGGTCACTGCTGCCTGGCTGGCGCACGTCACCTTGGCGACGTGGGCCCTCAGCTGGGAGTTGGTGCCTGCTGGGAGTCTCCTCCCCTCGGTAATGAGGGCCCTCTGGCGTCAGGCCCTAACTCCTGGGCTCCCATACTCTTCTGATGTGTGCTCTCTGGTGGGAGTACACTCCTGCCAGGTTCCCAACCACATGGGAATATGGGCCTTCTGCTCTGTGGTCCCAACCGCTGGGTTGTTCACAGTTTCGTGATGAGGGCCCTCTGTTGTGAGTTCACACCGGCCGGGATCCCATAGCCTCGCTGCTCCTTGCCGCCTGCTGGGAGGTTCCAACTGCGGGATTCCTCACCTTTTTTATTTTATGGGCCCTCTGTTTGAGACACCTCCTGCCTGCCTCACTCTGAGCCCCTTGTTGATGTGGGTCCTCTGGTTTAGGCCATATGTTCTGGGTTCCTCACTTTTCTATGATTTGGCCATACTGGTGTGAGGCCACTCCTGCTTGGTTCTGATCCCCTTGGTGATGTGGGCCCTCTGATGAGAGTCTTATCCTGGCTGGGTTCCTCCCCCTTCTGTGACGTAGGCCCTCTGCTGTGAGGTCACTCCTGCCTGGCTGACGCACGTCACCTTGGCGACGTGGCCCTCAGTTGGGACTTGGTGCCTGCTGGGAGTCTCCTCCCCTCGGTAATGAGGGCCTTCTGCGTCAGGCCCCAACTCCTGGGCTCCCAAAGTTTTCTGATGTGTGCCCTGTGGTGCGAGTACACTCCTGACAGGTTACCAACCCCATGGGAATGTGGGCCTTCTGTTCTGTGGTCCCAACACCTGTGTTGTTCACAGTTTCATGATGAGGGCCCTCTGTTGTGAGTTCACACTGGCCGGGATCCCATAGCCTCGCTGCTCCTTGCCGCATGCTAGGAGGTTCCAACTGCGGGATTCCTCACCTTTTTTATTCTATGGGTCCTCTGCTTTGAGGCTCCTCCTGCCTGCCTCACTCCCAGCCTCATGGAGATGTGGGTCCTCTTTTTTAGGCCACATGTTCTGGGTTCTTCGCCTTTCTATGATTTGGTCACACTGGTGTGAGGCCACTCCTGCCTGCATCCGATCTCCTTGGTGATGTGGGCCCTCTTGTAACAGTCTGATCCTGGCTGGGTTCCTTACTCTTCTGTGAGGTGGGACCTCTGCTGTGAGGTAACTCCTGCCTGGATTGCTCCCGTTGCCTTGGTGATGTCGGACCTCTGGTGGCAGTTGGAGCCTTCTTGTACACTCCTCTCCAAGGTGATGCGGGCCCTCTTGCGTCAGGCTCTAACTGCTGGGCTCCCCACGATTTCTGATGTGAGCCCAGTGATGCCAGGACACTCCTGTAAGTTTCCAATTCTCATGGGGATGTGGGCCTTCTGCTCTGTGGTCGCAACGTCTGGGTTGCACAAAGTTTCGTTATGTTGGCACTCCGGTGTTAGTTCACTCAGGCCTAGATCCCATAGCCTCTGTGCCCTGGGCCACCTGCTGGGAGGTTCCAAGTGCTGGATTCCTCACCTTTCTTATACTTTGGGCCCTGTGTTGTGAGGCTCCTCCTGCCTGCCTCACACCGAGCCCCTTGGTGATGTAGGTCTTCTGGTTTGAGACCACGTGTGCCGTTTGCCTCACCTTTTAGGAATGTGGCCCTACTGGTGCGATGACACTCCTGCCAGGTTCCCATCCCCATGCAGATTTGGACCTTCTGTTCTGAGATCCCAGCGGCTGGGTTGCTCACAGTGTCAGGATGTGGGCCCTCTGCTGTGAGTTCACTTCGGCATGGATCCCATACCCTCGGTGCCCTGGGCCACCTGCTTGGACCTTCCAACTGCTGGATTCCTCACCTTTTTTCTTCTATGGGCCCTGTGTTGTGAGACATCTCCTGCCTGACTCACTCCGAGCCCCCTTTTTATGTGGCTCTTTTGGTTTGAGGCCACATGTGCTGGGTGCCTCACCTTTCAATGATGTGGCCCCACTGTTATGAGCACACTCCTGCCTGGTTCGCATCCCCTTGGTGCTGTGGGCCCTCTGGTGAGAGTCTGATCCTGGTTGGGTTCCTCACACTTCCGTGAGCTTGGCACTCTGCTCTGAGGTCACTCCTGCCTGGTTGGCACACCTCGCCTTGGCGACGTAGGCCCTCTGGTGGCATTTGGAACGTGCTGGGAGCCTCCTCCCCACAGTGATGAGGGCCCTTTGGCGTCAGGCCCTAACTGCTGGGTACCCACATTTTCTATTACGTACTAAGTGGTGCTGGGACACTCCTGCCAGGTTCCCATCCCCATGGGGATGTGGGCCTTCTGCTCTGAGGTCCCAATGGCTGGGTTGCTCACCGTTTCATGATGTGGGCCCTCTGCTGTGAGTTCGCTTTGGCCTGGATCCCATAGACTCTGTGATCTGGGCCGCTTGCTGCGAGGTTTCAACTGCTGGATTCCTCACATTTTTTAATCTATGGGCCCTGTGTTGTTAGGCTAGTCCTGCCTGCCTCACTCCGAGCACCTTGGAGAGTTGGGCACTCTGGTGAGAGTCTCATCCTTGCTGGGTTCCTCACTCTCCTTTGAGGTGGGCCCTCTTCTGTGAGGTAACTCCTGCCTGGCTTGCTCCCGTTGCCTTGGTGACGTCGGCCATCTGGTGGCAGTTGGAGCCTGCTGGGAGCCTCCTCTCCTAGGTGATGAGGGCCCTCTGGCGTCAGGCTCTAAGTGCTGGCACCCCACGTTTTCTGACTGAGCCCAGTGATGGCAGGACACTCCTGTAAGTTCCCATCCCTATGGGGATGTGGGCCTTCTGCTCTGTGGTCCCAACGCCTGGGTTGCTCACAGTTTCGTGATGTTGGTTCTCTGGTGTTAGTTCACTCAGGCCTAGATCCCATAGCCTCTGTGCTCTGGGCCGCCTGCTGGGAGGTTCCAACTGCTGGATTCCTCACCTTTCTTATACTTTAGGCCCTGTGTTGTGAGGCTCCTCCTGCCTGCCTCACACCGAGCCCCTTGGTGATGTAGGTCTTCTGGTTTGAGACCACGTGTGCCGTTAGCCTCACCTTTTTGGGATGTGGCCCTACTGGTGCGATGACACTCCTGCCAGGTTCCCATCCCCATGCAGATTTGGACCTTCTGTTCTGAGGTCCCAGTGGCTGGGTTGCTCACAGTGTCAGGATGTGGGCCCTCTGCTGTGAGTTCACTCCGGCATGGATCCCATTGCCTCGGTGCCCTGGGCCACCTGCTTGGAGCTTCCAACTGCTGGATTCCTCACCTTTTTTCTTCTATGGGCCCTGTGTTGTGAGACATCTCCTGCCTGACTCACTCCGAGCCCCTTTTTGATGTGGCTGTTCTGGTTTGAAGCCACATGTGCTGGGTTCCTCACCTTTCAATGATGTGGCCCCACTGGTGTGAGCACACTCCTGCCTGGTTCGCATCCCCTTGGTGATGTGGACCCTCTGGTGAGAGTCTGATCCTGGTTGGGTTCCTCACACTTCTGTGAGCTTGGCCCTCTGCTCTGAGGTCATTCCTTCCTGGCTGGCACACCCCGCCGTGGCGACGTCGGCCCTCTGGTGGCAGTTGGAGCGGGCTGGGAGCCTCCTCCCCTCAGTGATGAGGGCCCTTTGGCGTCAGGCCCTAACTGCTGGGTACCCACATTTTCTAGTACGTACTAAGTGGTGCGAGGATACTCCTGCCAGGTTCCCATCCCCATGCGGATGTGGGCCTTCTGCTCTGAGGTCCCAACGGCTGGGTTGCTCACAGTTTCATGATGTGGGCCCTCTGCTGTGAGTTCACTTCTGCCTGGATCCCATAGACTCCGTGCTCTGGGCCACCTGCTGCGAGGTTCCAACTGCTGGATTCCTCACATTTGTTAATCTATGGGCCCTGTGTTGTTAGGCTAGTCCTGCCTGCCTCACTCCGAGCACCTTGGAGATGTGGTTCCTGTGGTTTAGGCCACATGTTCTGGGTTCCTCACCTTTCCATTATTTGGCCACACTGGTGTGAGGATACTTCTGCCTGGTTCCGATCCCCTTGGTGATGTGGGCCCTCTGGTGAGAGTCTTATCCTGGCTGGGTTCCTCACCCTTCTGTGACATTTGCCCTCTGCTGTGAGGTCACTCCTGCCTGGCGCTAGCGCACATCACCTTGGCGACGTGGGCCCTCAGTTGGGATTTGGTGCCTGCTGGGAGTTTCCTCCCTTCGGTAATGAGGGCCCTCTGGCGTCAGGCCCTAACTCCTGGGCTCCCAAACTTTTCTGATGTGTGCCCTGTGGTGCGAGTACACTCCTGCCATGTTCCCAACCCCATGGGAATGTGGGCCTTCTGCTCTGTGGACACAACGCCTTGGTTGTTCACAGTTTCATGATGAGGGCCCTCTGTTGTGAGTTCACACCGGCCGGGATCCCATAGCCTCACTGCTCCTTGTCACCTGCTGGGAGTTTCCAACTGCAGGATTCCTCACCTTTTTTATTCTATGGGCCCTCTGTTTTGAGGCTACTCCTGCCTGCCTCCCTCGCAGACCCTTGGTGATGTGTGTCCTCTGGTTTGAGGCCACGTGTGTTGGGTCCCTCACCTTTCGATGATATGGCCCCAATGGTGTGAGGACACTCCTGCCTGGTTCACATCCCCTTGTTGTTGTGGGCCCTCTGGTGAAAGTCTGATCCTTGCTGGGTTCCTGACCCTTCTTTGAGGTGGGCCCTCTTCCTTGAGGTAACTCCTGCCTGGCTTGCTCCCATTGCCTTGGTGACGTCGGCCATCTGGTGGCAGTTGGAGCCTGCTGGGAGCCTCCTCTCCTAGGTGATGAGGGCCCTCTGGCATCAGGCTCTAACTGCTGGGCACCCCACGTTTTCTGACTGAGCCCAGTGATGCCAGGACACTCCTGTAAAGTTCCCATCCCCATGCGGATGTGGGCCTTCTGCTCTGTGGTCACAACGCCTGTGTTGCTGACAGTTTCGTGATGTTGGTTCTCTGGTGTTAGTTCACTCAGGCCTAGATCCCATAGCCTCTGTGCTTTGGGTCGACCTCTGGGAGGTTCCAAATGCTGGATTCCGCCCCTTTTTTATACTTTGGGCCCTGTGTTGTGAGGCTCCACCTGTCTGCTTCACTCCAAGCCCCTTTGTGATGTAGGTCCTCTGGTTTGAGGCCACATGTGCCGGTTGCCTCACCTTTTAGGTATGTGACCCCACTGGTGTGAGGACACTCCTGACTGGTTCCCATCCTCTTGTTGATGTGGGCCCTCTGGTGAGAGTCTGACCCTGGCTTGATTCCTCACACTTCTGGGAGGTGGGTCCTCTGCTGTGAGGTCACTCCTGCCTGGGTGGCACACGTCGCCTTGGCCACATGGGCCCTCTGGTTGCAGTTGGAGCGTGCTGGGAGCCTCCTCCCGTCGGTGATGAGGGCCCTCTGGCGTCAGGCCCTAACTGCTGGGCTCCCCACATTTTCTGATGTGTGCCCACTGGTGCGATGACACTCCTGCCAGGTTCCCATCCCCATGCGGATTTGGGCCTTCTGTTCTGAGGTGCCAACGGCTGGGTTGCTCACAGTGTCAGGATGTGGGCCCTCTGCTGTGAGTTCACTCCGGCATGCATCCCATACCCTTGGTGCTCTGGGCCACCTGCTTGGAGCTTCCAACTGCAGGATTCCTTACCTTTTTTCTTCTATGGGCCGTGTGTTGTGAGACACTTCCTGCCTGCCTCACTCTGAGCCCCTTGTTGATGTGGGTCTTCTGGTTTGAGGCCACATGTGGTGGGTTCCTCGCCTTTCAATGATGTGGCCCCACTGGAGTGAGAACACTCCTGCCTGGTTCCCATCCCCTTGGGGATTTGGGCCCTCTGGTGAGAGTCTCATCCTGGTTGGGTTCCTCAGAGTTTCGTAAGGTTGGCCCTCTGCCCTGAGGTCACTCCTGCCTGGCTGGCACACCCCGCCTTGGTGACGTCGGCCCTCTGATGGCAGTTGGAGCGTGCTGGGAGCCTTCTCCTCTCGGTGATGAGGACACTCTGGTGTCAGGCCCTAACTGCTGGGTACCCACATTTTCTGATACGTGCTAAGTGGTGAGAGGACACTCCTGCCAGGTTCCCATCGCTATGCGGTTTTGGGCCTTCTTCTCTGGGGTCACAACGGCTGGGTTGCTCACAGTGTCGGGATGTGGCCCCTCTGCTGTGACTTCAATCCTGCATGGATCCCATAGCTTCGGTGCTCTGGGACAACTGCTGGGAGCTTCCAAATGCTGGATTCCTCACATTTTTTATTCTATGAGCCCTGCGTTGTGAGGCTAGTCCTCCGAGGCCCTTGGAGATGTGGGTCCTCTGGTTTAGGTCCTCTGGTTTAGGCCACATGTTCTGGGTTCCTCACCTTTCTATGATTTGGCCACACTGGTGTGAGGCCACTCCTGCCTGGATCCCATTCCCTTGGTGATGTGGGCCTTCTGGTGAGAGTCTTATCCTGGCTGGGTACTTCACCCTTCTGTGACGTAGACACTCTGCTGTGAGGTCACTGCTGCCTGGCTGGCGCACGTCACCTTGGCAACGTGGGCCCTCAGCTGGGAGTTGGTGCCTGCTGGGAGTCTCCTCCCCTCGGTAATGAGGGCCCTCTGGCGTCAGGCCCTAACTCCTGGGCTCCCATACTCTTCTGATGTGTGCCCTCTGGTGGGAGTACACTCCTGCCAGGTTCCCAACCACATGGGAATATGGGCCTTCTGCTCTGTGGTCCCAACCGCTGGGTTGTTCACAGTTTCGTGATGAGGGCCCTCTGTTGTGAGTTCCCACCGGCCGGGATCCCATAGCCTCGCTGCTCCTTGCCGCCTGCTGGGAGGTTCCAACTGCGGGATTCCTCACCTTTTTTATTTTATGGGCCCTCTGTTTGAGACACCTCCTGCCTGCCTCACTCTGAGCCCCTTGTTGATGTGGGTCCTCTGGTTTAGGCCATATGTTCTGGGTTCCTCAGTTTTCTATGATTTGGCCATACTGGTGTGAGGCCACTCCTGCCTGGTTCTGATCCCCTTGGTGATGTGGGCCCTCTGGTGAGAGTCTTTTCCTGGCTGGGTTCCTCCCCCTTCTGTGACGTAGGCCCTCTTCTGTGAGGTCACTCCTGCCTGGCTGACGCACGTCACCTTGGCGACGTGGGCCCTCAGTTGGGACTTGGTGCCTGCTGGGAGTCTCCTCCCCTCGGTAATGAGGGCCAGGAGTCTCCTCCCCTCGGTAATGAGGGCCTTCTGGCGTCAGGCCCCAACTCCTGGTCTCCCAAAATTTTCTGATGTGTGCCCTGTGGTGCGAGTACACTCCTGCCAGGTTACCAACCCCATGGGAATGTGGGCCTTCTGTTCTGTGGTCCCAACACCTGTGTTGTTCACAGTTTCATGATGAGGGCCCTCTGTTGTGAGTTCACACTGGCCGGGATCCCATAGCCTCGCTGCTCCTTGCCGCATGCTAGGAGGTTCCAACTGCGGGATTCTTCACCTTTTTTATTCTATGGGTCCTCTGTTTTGAGGCTCCTCCTGCCTGCCTCCCTCCCAGCCTCTTGGAAATGTGGGTCCTCTTTTTTAGGCCACATGTTCTGGGTTCTTCGCCTTTCTATGATTTGGTCACACTGGTGTGAGGCCACTCCTGCCTGCATCCGATCCCCTTGGTGATGTGGGCCCTCTTGTAACAGTCTGATCCTGGCTGGGTTCCTTACTCTTCTGTGAGGTGGGACCTCTGCTGTGAGGTAACTCCTGCCTGGATTGCTCCCGTTGCCTTGGTGATGTCGGACCTCTGGTGGCAGTTGGAGCCTTCTTGTACACTCCTCTCCAAGGTGATGCGGGCCCTCTTGCATCAGGCTCTAACTGCTGGGCTCCCCACGATTTCTGATGTGAGCCCAGTGATGCCAGGACACTCCTGTAAGTTTCCAATTCTCATGGGGATGTGGGCCTTCTGCTCTGTGGTCGCAACGTCTGGGTTGCACAAAGTTTCGTTATGTTGGCACTCCGGTGTTAGTTCACTCAGGCCTAGATCCCATAGCCTCTGTGCCCTGGGCCTCCTGCTGGGAGGTTCCAAGTGCTAGATTCCTCACCTTTCTTATACTTTGGGCCCTGTGTTGTGAGGCTCCTCCTGCCTGCCTCACACCGAGCCCCTTGGTGATGTAGGTCTTCTGGTTTGAGACCACGTGTGCCGTTTGCCTCACCTTTTAGGGATGTGGCCCTACTGGTGCGATTACACTCCTGCCAGGTTCCCATCCCCATGCAGATTTGGACCTTCTGTTCTGAGGTCCCAGCGGCTGGGTTGCGCACAGTGTCAGGATGTGGGCCCTCTGCTGTGAGTTCACTTCGGCATGGATCCCATACCCTCGGTGCCCTGGGCCACCTGCTTGGACCTTCCAACTGCTGGATTCCTCACCTTTTTTCTTCTATGGGCCCTGTGTTGTGAGACATCTCCTGCCTGACTCACTCCGAGCCCCCTTTTTATGTGGCTCTTTTGGTTTGAGGCCACATGTGCTGGGTGTCTCACCTTTCAATGATGTGGCCCCACTGTTATGAGCACACTCCTGCCTGGTTCGCATCCCCTTGGTGCTGTGGGCCCTCTGGTGAGAGTCTGATCCTGGTTGGGTCCCTCACACTTCCTTGAGCTTGGCCCTCTGCTCTGAGGTCACTCCTGCCTGGTTGGCACACCTCGCCTTGGCGACGTAGGCCCTCTGGTGGCATTTGGAACGTGCTGGGAGCCTCCTCCCCACAGTGATGAGGGCCCTTTGGCGTCAGGCCCTAACTGCTGGGTACCCACATTTTCTATTACGTACTAAGTGGTGCTGGGACACTCCTGCCAGGTTCCCATCCCCATGGGGATGTGGGCCTTCTGCTCTGAGGTCCCAATGGCTGGGTTGCTCACCGTTTCATGATGTGGGCCCTCTGCTGTGAGTTCGCTTTGGCCTGGATCCCATAGACTCTGTGATCTGCGCCGCTTGCTGCGAGGTTTCAACTGCTGGATTCCTCACATTTTTTAATCTATGGGCCCTGTGTTGTTAGGCTAGTCCTGCCTGCCTCACTCCGAGCACCTTGGAGAGTTGGGCACTCTGGTGAGAGTCTCATCCTTGCTGGGTTCCTCACTCTCCTTTGAGGTGGGCCCTCTTCTGTGAGGTAACTCCTGCCTGGCTTGCTCCCGTTGCCTTGGTGACGTCGGCCATCTGGTGGCAGTTGGAGCCTGCTGGGAGCCTCCTCTCCTAGGTGATGAGGGCCCTCTGGCGTCAGGCTCTAAGTGCTGGCACCCCACGTTTTCTGACTGAGCCCAGTGATGGCAGGACACTCCTGTAAGTTCCCATCCCTATGGGGATGTGGGCCTTCTGCTCTGTGGTCCCAACGCCTGGGTTGCTCACAGTTTCGTGATGTTGGTTCTCTGGTGTTAGTTCACTCAGGCCTAGATCCCATAGCCTCTGTGCTCTGGGCCGCCTGCTGGGAGGTTCCAACTGCTGGATTCCTCACCTTTCTTATACTTTAGGCCCTGTGTTGTGAGGCTCCTCCTGCCTGCCTCACACCGAGCCCCTTGGTGATGTAGGTCTTCTGGTTTGAGACCACGTGTGCCGTTAGCCTCACCTTTTTGGGATGTGGCCCTACTGGTGCGATGACACTCCTGCCAGGTTCCCATCCCCATGCAGATTTGGACCTTCTGTTCTGAGGTCCCAGTGGCTGGGTTGCTCACAGTGTCAGGATGTGGGCCCTCTGCTGTGAGTTCACTCCGGCATGGATCCCATTGCCTCGGTGCCCTGGGCCACCTGCTTGGAGCTTCCAACTGCTGGATTCCTCACCTTTTTTCTTCTATGGGCCCTGTGTTGTGAGACATCTCCTGCCTGACTCACTCCGAGCCCCTTTTTGATGTGGCTGTTCTGGTTTGAAGCCACATGTGCTGGGTTCCTCACCTTTCAATGATGTGGCCCCACTGGTGTGAGCACACTCCTGCCTGGTTCGCATCCCCTTGGTGATGTGGACCCTCTGGTGAGAGTCTGATCCTGGTTGGGTTCCTCACACTTCTGTGAGCTTGGCCCTCTGCTCTGAGGTCATTCCTTCCTGGCTGGCACACCCCGCCGTGGCGACGTCGGCCCTCTGGTGGCATTTGGAACGTGCTGGGAGCCTCCTCCCCACAGTGATGAGGGCCCTTTGGCGTCAGGCCCTAACTGCTGGGTACCCACATTTTCTAGTACGTACTAAGTGGTGCGAGGATACTCCTGCCAGGTTCCCATCCCCATGCGGATGTGGGCCTTCTGCTCTGAGGTCCCAACGGCTGGGTTGCTCACAGTTTCATGATGTGGGCCCTCTGCTGTGAGTTCACTTCTGCCTGGATCCCATAGACTCCGTGCTCTGGGCCACCTGCTGCGAGGTTCCAACTGCTGGATTCCTCACATTTGTTAATCTATGGGCCCTGTGTTGTTAGGCTAGTCCTGCCTGCCTCACTCCGAGCACCTTGGAGATGTGGTTCCTGTGGTTTAGGCCACATGTTCTGGGTTCCTCACCTTTCCATTATTTGGCCACACTGGTGTGAGGATACTTCTGCCTGGTTCCGATCCCCTTGGTGATGTGGGCCCTCTGGTGAGAGTCTTATCCTGGCTGGGTTCCTCACCCTTCTGTGACATTTGCCCTCTGCTGTGAGGTCACTCCTGCCTGGCGCTAGCGCACATCACCTTGGCGACGTGGGCCCTCAGTTGGGATTTGGTGCCTGCTGGGAGTTTCCTCCCTTCGGTAATGAGGGCCCTCTGGCGTCAGGCCCTAACTCCTGGGCTCCCAAACTTTTCTGATGTGTGCCCTGTGGTGCGAGTACACTCCTGCCATGTTCCCAACCCCATGGGAATGTGGGCCTTCTGCTCTGTGGACACAACGCCTTGGTTGTTCACAGTTTCATGATGAGGGCCCTCTGTTGTGAGTTCACACCGGCCGGGATCCCATAGCCTCACTGCTCCTTGTCACCTGCTGGGAGTTTCCAACTGCAGGATTCCTCACCTTTTTTATTCTATGGGCCCTCTGTTTTGAGGCTACTCCTGCCTGCCTCCCTCGCAGACCCTTGGTGATGTGTGTCCTCTGGTTTGAGGCCACGTGTGTTGGGTCCCTCACCTTTCGATGATATGGCCCCAATGGTGTGAGGACACTCCTGCCTGGTTCACATCCCCTTGTTGTTGTGGGCCCTCTGGTGAAAGTCTGATCCTTGCTGGGTTCCTGACCCTTCTTTGAGGTGGGCCCTCTTCCTTGAGGTAACTCCTGCCTGGCTTGCTCCCATTGCCTTGGTGACGTCGGCCATCTGGTGGCAGTTGGAGCCTGCTGGGAGCCTCCTCTCCTAGGTGATGAGGGCCCTCTGGCATCAGGCTCTAACTGCTGGGCACCCCACGTTTTCTGACTGAGCCCAGTGATGCCAGGACACTCCTGTAAAGTTCCCATCCCCATGCGGATGTGGGCCTTCTGCTCTGTGGTCACAACGCCTGTGTTGCTGACAGTTTCGTGATGTTGGTTCTCTGGTGTTAGTTCACTCAGGCCTAGATCCCATAGCCTCTGTGCTTTGGGTCGACCTCTGGGAGGTTCCAAATGCTGGATTCCGCCCCTTTTTTATACTTTGGGCCCTGTGTTGTGAGGCTCCACCTGTCTGCTTCACTCCAAGCCCCTTTGTGATGTAGGTCCTCTGGTTTGAGGCCACATGTGCCGGTTGCCTCACCTTTTAGGTATGTGACCCCACTGGTGTGAGGACACTCCTGACTGGTTCCCATCCTCTTGTTGATGTGGGCCCTCTGGTGAGAGTCTGACCCTGGCTTGATTCCTCACACTTCTGGGAGGTGGGTCCTCTGCTGTGAGGTCACTCCTGCCTGGGTGGCACACGTCGCCTTGGCCACATGGGCCCTCTGGTTGCAGTTGGAGCGTGCTGGGAGCCTCCTCCCGTCGGTGATGAGGGCCCTCTGGCGTCAGGCCCTAACTGCTGGGCTCCCCACATTTTCTGATGTGTGCCCACTGGTGCGATGACACTCCTGCCAGGTTCCCATCCCCATGCGGATTTGGGCCTTCTGTTCTGAGGTGCCAACGTCTGGGTTGCTCACAGTGTCAGGATGTGGGCCCTCTGCTGTGAGTTCACTCCGGCATGCATCCCATACCCTTGGTGCTCTGGGCCACCTGCTTGGAGCTTCCAACTGCAGGATTCCTTACCTTTTTTCTTCTATGGGCCGTGTGTTGTGAGACACTTCCTGCCTGCCTCACTCTGAGCCCCTTGTTGATGTGGGTCTTCTGGTTTGAGGCCACATGTGGTGGGTTCCTCGCCTTTCAATGATGTGGCCCCACTGGAGTGAGAACACTCCTGCCTGGTTCCCATCCCCTTGGGGATTTGGGCCCTCTGGTGAGAGTCTCATCCTGGTTGGGTTCCTCAGAGTTTCGTAAGGTTGGCCCTCTGCCCTGAGGTCACTCCTGCCTGGCTGGCACACCCCGCCTTGGTGACGTCGGCCCTCTGATGGCAGTTGGAGCGTGCTGGGAGCCTTCTCCTCTCGGTGATGAGGACACTCTGGTGTCAGGCCCTAACTGCTGGGTACCCACATTTTCTGATACGTGCTAAGTGGTGAGAGGACACTCCTGCCAGGTTCCCATCGCTATGCGGTTTTGGGCCTTCTTCTCTGGGGTCACAACGGCTGGGTTGCTCACAGTGTCGGGATGTGGCCCCTCTGCTGTGACTTCAATCCTGCATGGATCCCATAGCTTCGGTGCTCTGGGACAACTGCTGGGAGCTTCCAAATGCTGGATTCCTCACATTTTTTATTCTATGGGCCCTGCGTTGTGAGGCTAGTCCTCCGAGGCCCTTGGAGATGTGGGTCCTCTGGTTTAGGTCCTCTGGTTTAGGCCACATGTTCTGGGTTCCTCACCTTTCTATGATTTGGCCACACTGGTGTGAGGCCACTCCTGCCTGGATCCCATTCCCTTGGTGATGTGGGCCTTCTGGTGAGAGTCTTATCCTGGCTGGGTACTTCACCCTTCTGTGACGTAGACACTCTGCTGTGAGGTCACTGCTGCCTGGCTGGCGCACGTCACCTTGGCAACGTGGGCCCTCAGCTGGGAGTTGGTGCCTGCTGGGAGTCTCCTCCCCTCGGTAATGAGGGCCCTCTGGCGTCAGGCCCTAACTCCTGGGCTCCCATACTCTTCTGATGTGTGCCCTCTGGTGGGAGTACACTCCTGCCAGGTTCCCAACCACATGGGAATATGGGCCTTCTGCTCTGTGGTCCCAACCGCTGGGTTGTTCACAGTTTCGTGATGAGGGCCCTCTGTTGTGAGTTCCCACCGGCCGGGATCCCATAGCCTCGCTGCTCCTTGCCGCCTGCTGGGAGGTTCCAACTGCGGGATTCCTCACCTTTTTTATTTTATGGGCCCTCTGTTTGAGACACCTCCTGCCTGCCTCACTCTGAGCCCCTTGTTGATGTGGGTCCTCTGGTTTAGGCCATATGTTCTGGGTTCCTCAGTTTTCTATGATTTGGCCATACTGGTGTGAGGCCACTCCTGCCTGGTTCTGATCCCCTTGGTGATGTGGGCCCTCTGGTGAGAGTCTTTTCCTGGCTGGGTTCCTCCCCCTTCTGTGACGTAGGCCCTCTGCTGTGAGGTCACTCCTGCCTGGCTGACGCACGTCACCTTGGCGACGTGGGCCCTCAGTTGGGACTTGGTGCCTGCTGGGAGTCTCCTCCCCTCGGTAATGAGGGCCAGGAGTCTCCTCCCCTCGGTAATGAGGGCCTTCTGGCGTCAGGCCCCAACTCCTGGTCTCCCAAAATTTTCTGATGTGTGCCCTGTGGTGCGAGTACACTCCTGCCAGGTTACCAACCCCATGGGAATGTGGGCCTTCTGTTCTGTGGTCCCAACACCTGTGTTGTTCACAGTTTCATGATGAGGGCCCTCTGTTGTGAGTTCACACTGGCCGGGATCCCATAGCCTCGCTGCTCCTTGCCGCATGCTAGGAGGTTCCAACTGCGGGATTCTTCACCTTTTTTATTCTATGGGTCCTCTGTTTTGAGGCTCCTCCTGCCTGCCTCCCTCCCAGCCTCTTGGAAATGTGGGTCCTCTTTTTTAGGCCACATGTTCTGGGTTCTTCGCCTTTCTATGATTTGGTCACACTGGTGTGAGGCCACTCCTGCCTGCATCCGATCCCCTTGGTGATGTGGGCCCTCTTGTAACAGTCTGATCCTGGCTGGGTTCCTTACTCTTCTGTGAGGTGGGACCTCTGCTGTGAGGTAACTCCTGCCTGGATTGCTCCCGTTGCCTTGGTGATGTCGGACCTCTGGTGGCAGTTGGAGCCTTCTTGTACACTCCTCTCCAAGGTGATGCGGGCCCTCTTGCATCAGGCTCTAACTGCTGGGCTCCCCACGATTTCTGATGTGAGCCCAGTGATGCCAGGACACTCCTGTAAGTTTCCAATTCTCATGGGGATGTGGGCCTTCTGCTCTGTGGTCGCAACGTCTGGGTTGCACAAAGTTTCGTTATGTTGGCACTCCGGTGTTAGTTCACTCAGGCCTAGATCCCATAGCCTCTGTGCCCTGGGCCTCCTGCTGGGAGGTTCCAAGTGCTAGATTCCTCACCTTTCTTATACTTTGGGCCCTGTGTTGTGAGGCTCCTCCTGCCTGCCTCACACCGAGCCCCTTGGTGATGTAGGTCTTCTGGTTTGAGACCACGTGTGCCGTTTGCCTCACCTTTTAGGGATGTGGCCCTACTGGTGCGATTACACTCCTGCCAGGTTCCCATCCCCATGCAGATTTGGACCTTCTGTTCTGAGGTCCCAGCGGCTGGGTTGCGCACAGTGTCAGGATGTGGGCCCTCTGCTGTGAGTTCACTTCGGCATGGATCCCATACCCTCGGTGCCCTGGGCCACCTGCTTGGACCTTCCAACTGCTGGATTCCTCACCTTTTTTCTTCTATGGGCCCTGTGTTGTGAGACATCTCCTGCCTGACTCACTCCGAGCCCCCTTTTTATGTGGCTCTTTTGGTTTGAGGCCACATGTGCTGGGTGTCTCACCTTTCAATGATGTGGCCCCACTGTTATGAGCACACTCCTGCCTGGTTCGCATCCCCTTGGTGCTGTGGGCCCTCTGGTGAGAGTCTGATCCTGGTTGGGTCCCTCACACTTCCTTGAGCTTGGCCCTCTGCTCTGAGGTCACTCCTGCCTGGTTGGCACACCTCGCCTTGGCGACGTAGGCCCTCTGGTGGCATTTGGAACGTGCTGGGAGCCTCCTCCCCACAGTGATGAGGGCCCTTTGGCGTCAGGCCCTAACTGCTGGGTACCCACATTTTCTATTACGTACTAAGTGGTGCTGGGACACTCCTGCCAGGTTCCCATCCCCATGGGGATGTGGGCCTTCTGCTCTTAGGTCCCAATGGCTGGGTTGCTCACCGTTTCATGATGTGGGCCCTCTGCTGTGAGTTCGCTTTGGCTGGATCCCATAGACTCCGTGCTCTGGGCCGCTTGCTGCGAGGTTTCAACTGCTGGATTCCTCACATTTTTTAATCTATGGGCCCTTTGTTGTTAGGCTACTCCTGCCTGCCTCACTCCGAGCACCTTGGAGATGTGGGCGCCCTGGTGAGAGTCTCATCCTTGCTGGGTTCCTCACTCTCCTTTGAGGTGGGCCCTCTTCTGTGAGGTAACTCCTGCCTGGCTTGCTCCCGTTGCCTTGGTGACGTCGGCCATCTGGTGGCAGTTGGAGCCTGCTGGGAGCCTCCTCTCCTAGGTGATGAGGGCCCTCTGGCGTCAGGCTCTAAGTGCTGGCACCCCACGTTTTCTGACTGAGCCCAGTGATGCCAGGACACTCCTGTAAGTTCGCATCCCTATGAGGATGTGGGCCTTCTGCTCTGTGGTCCCAACGCCTGGGTTGCTCACAGTTTCGTGATGTTGGTTCTCTGGTGTTAGTTCACTCAGGCCTAGATCCCATAGCCTCTGTGCTCTGGGCCGACTGCTGGGAGGTTCCAACTGCTGGATTCCTCACCTTTTTTATACTTTGGGCCCTGTATTGTAAGGCTCCTCCTGCCTGCCTCACTCCAAGCCCCTTGGTGTTGTAGGTCGTCTGGTTTGAGGCCACATGTGCCGGTTGCCTCACCTTTTAGGTATGTGGACCCACTGGTGTGAGGACACTCCTGACTGGTTGCCGTCCTCTTGTTGATGTGGGCCCTCTGGTGAGAATCTGACCCTGGCTTGATTCCTCACACTACTGGGAGGTGGGTCCTCTGCTGTGAGTTCACTCTTCCCTGGCTGGCACACGTCGCCTTGGTCACATGGGCTTTCTGGTTGCAGTTGGAGCATGCTGGGAGCCTCCTCCCGTCGGTGATGAGGGCCCTCTGGCGTCAGGCCCTAACTGCTGCGCTCCCCACATTTTCGGATGTGCGCCCAATGGTGCGATGACACTCCTGCCAGGTTCCCATCCCCATGCAGATTTGTGCCTTCTGTTCTGAGGTGCCAACGGCTGGGTTGCTCACAGTGTCAGGATGTGGGCCCTCTGCTGTGAGTTCACTCCAGCATGCATCCCATAGCCTCGGTGATCTGGGCCACCTGCTTGGAGCTTCCAACTGCACGATTCCTTACCTTTTTACTTCTATGAGCCGTGTGTTGTGAGACACACCCTGCTTGCCTCACTCTGAGCCCCTTGTTGATGTGGGTCTTCTGGTTTGAGGCCACATGTGGTGGGTTCCTCGCCTTTCAATGATGTGGCCCCACTGGAGTGAGAACACTCCTGCCTGGTTCCCATCCCCTTGGGGATGTGGGCCCTCTGGTGAGAGTCTCATCCTGTTTGGGTTCTTCACAGTTCCGTAAAGTTGGCCCTCTGCTCTGAGGTCACTCCTGACTGGCTGGCACACCCCGCCTTGGTGACATCGGCCCTCTGGCGACAGTCGGAGCATGCTGGGAGACTTCTCCTTTCGTTGATGAGGACCCTCTGGTGTCAGACCCTAACTGCTGGGTACCCACATTTTCTGATACGTGCTAAGTGGTGAGAGGACACTCCTGCCATGTTCCCATCCCCATGCGGTTTTGGGCCTTCTGCTCTGGGGTCACAACGGCTGGGTTGCTCACAGTGTCAGGATGTGGGCCCTGTGCTGTGAGTTCACTCAGGCATGGATCCCATTGCCTCGGTGCTCTGGGACAACTGCTTGGAGCTACCAACTGCTGGATTCCTCACGTTTTTTCTTCTTTGTGCACTGTGTTGTGAGACAACTCCTCCCTGTCTCACTCCGAGCCCCTTTTTGATGTGCCTCTTCTGGTTTGAGACCACATGTGCTGGGTTCCTCACCTTTCAATGATGTGGCCCCACTGGTCTCAGAACACTCCCACCTGGTTCCCATCCCCTTGGTGATGTGGGCCCTCTGGTGAGAGTCTGATCCTGGTTGGGTTCCTCACACATCCGTGAGCTAGGCCCTCTGCACTGAAGTCACTCCTGCCTGGCTGGCACACACCGCCTTGGTGATGTCCGCCCTCTGGTGGCAGTTGGAGCATACTGGGAACCTCCTTCCCTCGGTGATGAGGGCCCTCTCGCGTCAGGCCCTAACTGCTGGTACCCACATTTTCTGATACGTACTAAGTGGTGCGAGGACACCCCTGCCGGGTTCCCATCCCCATGGGGATGTGGGACTTCTGCTCTGATGTCCAAAGGGCTGGGTTGCTCACAGTTTCATGATGTGGGCCCTCTGCTGTGAGTTCACTTCGGCCTGGATCCCATAGACTCCGTGCTCTGGGCCACCTGCTGCGAGGTTCCAACTGCTGGATTCCTCACATTTTTTAATCTATGGGCCCTGTATTGTTAGGCTAGTCCTGCCTGCCTCACTCGGAGCACCTTGGAGATGTGGTTCCTGTGGTTTAGGCCACATGTTCTGGGTTCCTCACCTTTCCATTATTTGGCCACACTGGTGTGAGGATACTTCTGCCTGTTTCCGATCCCCTTGGTGATGTGGGCCCTCTGGTGAGAGTCTTATTCTGGCTGGGTTCCGCACCCTTCTGTGACATTTGCCCTCTTCTGTGAGGTCACTCCTGCCTGGCTAGCGCACGTCACCTTGGCGACGTGGGCCCTCAGTTGGGATTTGGTGCCTGCTGGGAGTTTCCTCCCTTCGGTAATGAGGGCCCTCTGGCGTCAGGCCCTAACTCCTGGGCTCCCAAACTTTTCTGATGTGTGCCCTGTGGTGCGAGTACACTCCTGCCAAGTTGCCAACCCCATGGGAATGTGGGCCTTCTGCTCTGTGGACACAACGGCTGGGTTGTTCACAGTTTCATGATGAGGGCCCTCTTTTGTGAGTTCACACCGGCCGGGATCCGATAGCCTCGCTGCTCCTTGCCACCTGCTGGGAGTTTCCAACTGCGGGATTCCTCACCTTTTTTATTCTATGGGCCCTCTGTTTTGAGGCTACTCCTGCCTGCCTCCCTCCCAGACCCTTGGTGATGTGTGTCCTCTGGTTTGAGGCCACGTGTGTTGGGTCCCTCACATTTCGATGATATGGCCCCAATGGTGTGAGGACACTCCTGCCTGGTTCACATCCCCTTGTTGTTGTGGGCCCTCTGGTGAAAGTCTGATCCTTGCTGGGTTCCTGACCCTTCTTTGAGGTGGTCCCTCTTCTGTGAGGTAACTCCTCCTGGCTTGCTCCCATTGCATTGGTGATGTCGGCCATCTGGTGGCAGTTGGAGCCTGCCGGGAGCCTCCTCCCTTAGGTGATGAGGGCCCTCTGGCATCAGGCTCTAACTGCTGGGCACCTCACGTTTTCTGACTGAGCCCAGTGATGCCAGGACACTCCTGTAAGGTTCCCATCCCCATGCGGATGTGGGCTTTCTGCTCTGTGCTCCCAACGCCTGGGTTGCTCACAGTTTCGTGATGTTGGTTCTCTGGTGTTAGTTCACTCAGGCCTAGATCCCATAGCCTCTGTGCTCTGGGCCGACTGCTGGGAGGTGCCAACTGCTGGATCCCGCCCCTTTTTTATACTTTGGGCCCTGTGTTGTGAGGCTCCTCCTGCCTGCCTCACTCCAAGCCCTTTGGTGATGTAGGTCCTCTGGTTTGAGGCCACATGTGCCGGTTGCCTCACCTTTTAGGTATGTGACCCCACTGGTGTGAGGACACTCCTGACTGGTTCCCATCCTCTTGTTGATGTGGGCCCTCTGGTGAGAGTCTGACCCTGGCTTGATTCCTCACACTTCTGGGAGGTGGGTCCTCTGCTGTGAGGTCACTCCTGCCTGGCTGGCACACGTCGCCTTGGCCACATGGGCCCTCTGGTTGCAGTTGGAGCATGCTGGGAGCCTCCTCCCGTCGGTGATGAGGGCCCTCTGGCGTCAGGCCCTAACTGCTGCGCTCCCCACATTTTCTGATGTGTGCCCACTGGTGGAATGACACTCCTGCCAGGTTCCCATCCCCATGCGGATTTGGGCCTTCTGTTCTGAGGTGCCAACGGCTGGGTTGCTCACAGCGTCAGGATGTGGGCCCTCTGCTGTGAGTTCACTCCGGCATGCATCCCATACCCTCGGTGCTCTGGGCCACCTGCTTGGAGCTTCCAACTGCAGGATTCCTTACCTTTTTTCTTCTATGGGCCGTGTGTTGTGAAACACTTTCTGCCTGCCTCACTCTGAGCCCCTTGTTGATGTGGGTCTTCTGGTTTGAGGCCACATGTGGTGGGTTCCTCGCCTTACAATGATGTGGCCCCACTGGAGTGAGAACACTCCTGCCTGGTTCCCATCCCCTTGGGGATGTGGGCCCTCTGGTGAGAGTCTCATCCTGGTTGGGTTCCTCACAGTTTCGTAAGGTTGGCCCTCTGCCCTGATGTCACTCCTGCCTGGCTGGCACACCCCGCCTTGGTGACGTCGGCCCTCTGGCGGCAGTTGGAGCGTGCTTGGAGCCTTCTCCTCTCGGTGATGAGGACATTCTGGTGTCAGGCCCTAACTGCTGGGTACCCACATTTTCTGATACGTGTTAAGTGGTGAGAGGACACTACTGCCAGGTACCCATCCCCATGCGGTTTTGGGCCTTCTTCTCTGGGGTCACAACGGCTGGGTTGCTCAGTGTCAGGATGTGGCCCCTCTGCTGTGACTTCAATCTGGCATGGATCCCATTGCCTCGGTGCTCTGGGACAACTGCTTGGAGCTTCCAACTGCTGGATTCCTCACATTTTTTATTCTATGTGCCCTGCCTTGTGAGGCTAGTCCTCCGAGGCCCTTGGAGATGTGGGTCCTCTGGTTTAGGTCCTCTGGTTTAGGCCACATGTTCTGGGTTCCTCACCTTTCTATGATTTGGCCACACTGGTGTGAGGCCACTCCTGCCTGGATCCCATTCCCTTCGTGATGTGGGCCTTCTGGTGAGAGTCTTATCCTGGCTGGGTACTTCACCCTTCTGTGACGTAGACACTCTGCTGTGAGGTCACTGCTGCCTGGCTGGCGCACGTCACCTTGGTGACGTGGGCCCTCAGCTGGGAGTTGGTGCCTGCTGGGAGTCTCCTCCCCTCGGTAATGAGGGCCCTCTGGCGTCAGGCCCTAACTCCTGGGCTCCCATACTCTTCTGATGTGTGCCCTCTGGTGGGAGTACACTCCTGCCAGGTTCCCAACCACATGGGAATATGGGCCTTCTGCTCTGTGGTCCCAACCGCTGGGTTGTTCACAGTTTCGTGATGAGGGCCCTCTGTTGTGAGTTCACACCGGCCGGGATCCCATAGCCTCGCTGCTCCTTGCCGCCTGCTGGGAGGTTCCAACTGCGGGATTCCTCACCTTTTTTATTTTATGGGCCCTCTGTTTGAGACACCTCCTGCCTGCCTCACTCTGAGCCCCTTGTTGATGTGGGTCCTCTGGTTTAAGCCATATGTTCTGGGTTCCTCAGTTTTCTATGATTTGGCCATACTGGTGTGAGGCCACTCCTGCCTGGTTCTGATCCCCTTGGTGATGTGGGCCCTCTGGTGAGAGTCTTATCCTGGCTGGGTTCCTCCCCCTTCTGTGACGTAGGCCCTCTGCTGTGAGGTCACTCCTGCCTGGCTGACGCACGTCACCTTGGCGACGTGGGCCCTCAGTTGGGACTTGGTGCCTGCTGGGAGTCTCCTCCCCTCGGTAATGAGGGCCAGGAGTCTCCTCCCCTCGGTAATGAGGGCCTTCTGGCGTCAGGCCCCAACTCCTGGGCTCCCAAAGTTTTCTGATGTGTGCCCTGTGGTGCGAGTACACTCCTGCCAGGTTACCAACCCCATGGGAATGTGGGCCTTCTGTTCTGTGGTCCCAACACCTGTGTTGTTCACAGTTTCATGATGAGGGCCGTCTGTTGTGAGTTCACACTGGCCGGGATCCCATAGCCTCGCTGTTCCTTGCCGCATGCTAGGAGGTTCCAACTGCGGGATTCCTCAACTTTTAATTCTATGGGTCCTCTGTTTTGAGGCTCCTCCTGCCTGCCTCCCTCCCAGCCCCTTGGAAATGTGGGTCCTCTTGTTTAGGCCACATGTTCTGGGTTCCTCCCCTTTCTATGATTTGGTCACACTGGTGTGAGGCCACTCCTGCCTGCATCCGATCCCCTTGGTGATGTGGGCCCTCTTGTAACAGTCTGATCCTGGCTGGGTTCCTTACTCTTCTGTGAGGTGGGACCTCTGCTGTGAGGTAACTCCTGCCTGGATTGCTCCCGTTGCCTTGGTGATGTCGGACCTCTGGTGGCAGTTGGAGCCTTCTTGTACACTCCTCTCCAAGGTGATGCGGGCCCTCTTGCGTCAGGCTCTAACTGCTGGGCTCCCCACGATTTCTGATGTGAGCCCAGTGATGCCAGGACACTCCTGTAAGTTTCCAATTCTCATGGGGATGTGGGCCTTCTGCTCTGTGGTTGCAACGTCTGGGTTGCACAAAGTTTCGTTATGTTGGCACTCCGGTGTTAGTTCACTCAGGCCTAGATCCCATAGCCTCTGTGCCCTGGGCCACCTGCTGGGAGGTTCCAAGTGCTGGATTCCTCACCTTTCTTATACTTTGGGCCCTGTGTTGTGAGGCTCCTCCTGCCTGCCTCACACCGAGCCCCTTGGTGATATAGGTCTTCTGGTTTGAGACCACGTGTGCCGTTTGCCTCAACTTTAAGGGATGTGGCCCTACTGGTGCGATGACACTCCTGCCAGGTTCCCATCCCCATGCAGGTTTGGACCTTCTGTTCTGAGGTCCCAGCGGCTGGGTTGCTCACAGTGTCAGGATGTGCGCCCTCTGCTGTGAGTTCACTCCGGCATGGATCCCACTGCCTCGGTGCCCTGGGCCACCTGCTTGGAGCTTCCAACTGCTGGATTCCTCACCTTTTTTCTACTATGGGCCCTGTGTTGTGAGACATCTCCTGCCTGACTCACTCCGAGCCCCCTTTTTATGTGGCTCTTTTGGTTTGAGGCCACATGTGCTGGGTGCCTCACCTTTCAATGATGTGGCCCCACTGTTATGAGCACACTCCTGCCTGGTTCGCATCCCCTTGGTGCTGTGGGCCCTCTGGTGAGAGTCTGATCCTGGTTGGGTTCCTCACACTTCCGTGAGCTTGGCCCTCTGCTCTGAGGTCACTCCTGCCTGGTTGGCACACCTCGCCTTGGCGACGTAGGCCCTCTGGTGGCATTTGGAACGTGCTGGGAGCCTCCTCCCCACAGTGATGAGGGCCCTTTGGCGTCAGGCCCTAACTGCTGGGTACTCACATTTTCTATTACGTACTAAGTGGTGCTGGGACACTCCTGCCAGGTTCCCATCCCCATGGGGATGTGGGCCTTCTGCTCTGAGGTCCCAATGGCTGGGTTGCTCACAGTTTCATGATGTGGGTCCTGTGCTGTGAGTTCGCTTTGGCCTGGATCCCATAGACTCTGTGCTCTGGGCCGCTTGCTGCGAGGTTTCAACTGCTGGATTCCTCACATTTTTTAATCTATGGGCCCTGTGTTGTTAGGCTAGTCCTGCCTGCCTCACTCCGAGCACCTTGGAGAGGTGGGCCCTCTGGTGAGAGTCTCATCCTTGCTGGGTTCCTCACTCTCCTTTGAGGTGGGCCCTCTTCTGTGAGGTAACTCCTGCCTGGCTTGCTCCCGTTGCCTTGGTGACGTCGGCCATCTGGTGGCAGTTGGAGCCTGCTGGGAGCCTCCTCTCCTAGGTGATGAGGGCCCTCTGGCGTCAGGCTCTAAGTGCTGGCACCCCACGTTTTCTGACTGAGCCCAGTGATGGCAGGACACTCCTGTAAGTTCCCATCCCTATGGGGATGTGGGCCTTCTGCTCTGTGGTCCCAACGCCTGGGTTGCTCACAGTTTCGTGATGTTGGTTCTCTGGTGTTAGTTCACTCAGACCTAGATCCCATAGCCTCTGTGCTCTGGGCCGCCTGCTGGGAGGTTCCAACTGCTGGATTCCTCACCTTTCTTATACTTTAGGCCCTGTGTTGTGAGGCTCCTCCTGCCTGCCTCACACCGAGCCCCTTGGTGATGTAGGTCTTCTGGTTTGAGACCACGTGTGCCGTTAGCCTCACCTTTTTGGGATGTGGCCCTACTGGTGCGATGACACTCCTGCCAGGTTCCCATCCCCATGCAGATTTGGACCTTCTGTTCTGAGGTCCCAGCGGCTGGGTTGCTCACAGTGTCAGGATGTGGGCCCTCTGCTGTGAGTTCACTCCAGCATGGATCCCATTGCCTCGGTGCCCTGGGCCACCTGCTTGGAGCTTCCAACTGCTGGATTCCTCACCTTTTTTCTTCTATGGGCCCTGTGTTGTGAGACATCTACTGCCTGACTCACTCCGAGCCCCTTTTTGATGTGGCTGTTCTGGTTTGAAGCCACATGTGCTGGGTTCCTCACCTTTCAATGATGTGGCCCCACTGGTGTGAGCACACTCCTGCCTGGTTCGCATCCCCTTGGTGATGTGGACCCTCTGGTGAGAGTCTGATCCTGGTTGGGTTCCTCACACTTCTGTGAGCTTGGCCCTCTGCTCTGAGGTCATTCCTTCCTGGCTGGCACACCCCGCCGTGGCGACGTCGGCCCTCTGGTGGCAGATGGAGCATGCTGGAAGCCTCCTCCCCTCAGTGATGAGGGCCCTTTGGCGTCAGGCCCTAACTGCTGGGTACCCACATTTTCTAGTACGTACTAAGTGGTGCGAGGATACTCCTGCCAGGTTCCCATCCCCATGCGGATGTGGGCCTTCTGCTCTGAGGTCCCAACGGCTGGGTTGCTCACAGTTTCATGATGTGGGCCCTCTGCTGTGAGTTCAGTTCAGCCTGGATCCCATAGACTCCGTGCTCTGGGCCGCCTGCTGCGAGGTTCCAACTACTGGATTCCTCACATTTTTTAATCTATGGGCCCTGTGTTGTTAGGCTAGTCCTGCCTGCCTCACTCCGAGCACTTTGGAGATGTGGTTCCTGTGGTTTAGGCCACATGTTCTGGGTTCCTCACCTTTCCATTATTTGGCCACACTGGTGTGAGGATACTTCTGCCTGGTTCCGATCCCCTTGGTGATGTGGGCCCTCTGGTGAGAGTCTTATCCTGGCTGGGTTCCTCACCCTTCTGTGACATTTGCCCTCTTCTGTGAGGTCACTCCTGCCTGGCTACCGCACGTTACCTTGGCGACGTGGGCCCTCAGTTGGGATTTGGTGCCTGCTGGGAGTTTCCTCCCTTCGGTAATGAGGGCCCTCTGGCGTCAGGCCCTAACTCCTGGGCTCCCAAACTTTTCTGATGTGTGCCCTGTGGTGCGAGTACACTCCTGCCAAGTTGCCAACCCCATGGGAATGTGGGCCTTCTGCTCTGTCGACTCAACGCCTGGGTTGTTCACAGTTTCATGATGAGGGCCCTCTGTTGTGAGTTCACACCGGCCGGGATCCCATAGCCTCGCTGCTCCTTGCCACCGGCTGGGACGTTCCAACTGCGGGATTCCTCACCTTTTTTATTCTATGGGCCCTCTGTTTTGAGGCTACTCCTGCCTGCCTCCCTCCCAGACCCTTGGTGATGTGTGTCCTCTGGTTTGAGGCCACGTGTGTTGGGTCCCTCACCTTTCGATGATATGGCCCCAATGGTGTGAGGACACTCCTGCCTGGTTCACATCCCCTTGTTGTTGTGGGCCCTCTGGTGAAAGTCTGATCCTTGCTGGTTTCCTGACCCTTCTTTGAGGTGGGCCCTCTTCTGTGAGGTAACTCCTGCCTGGCTTGCTCCCATTGCCTTGGTGACGTCGGCCATCTGGTGGCAGTTGGAGCCTGCTGGGAGCCTCCTCTCCTAGGTGATGAGGGCCCTCTGGCATCAGGCTCTAACTGCTGGGCACCCCACGTTTTCTGACTGAGCCCAGTGATGCCAGGACACTCCTGTAAAGTTCCCATCCCCATGTGGATGTGGGCCTTCTGCTCTGTGGTCCCATCGCCTGGGTTGCTCACAGTTTCGTGATGTTGGTTCTCTGGTGTTAGTTCACTCAGGCCTAGATCCCATAGCCTCTGTGCTCTGGCGCGACTGCTGGGAGGTTCCAACTGCTGGATTCCGCCCCTTTTTTATACTTTGGGCCCTGTGTGTGAGGCTCCTCCTGCCTGCCTCACTCCAAGCCCCGTGGTGATGTAGGTCCTCTGGTTTGAGGTCACATGTGCCGGTTGCCTCACCTTTTAGGTATGTGACCCCACTGGTGTGAGGACACTCCTGACTGGTTCCCATCCTCTTGTTGATGTGGGCCCTCTGGTGAGAGTCTGACCCTGGCTTGATTCCTCACACTTCTGGGAGGTGGGTCCTCTGCTGTGAGGTCACTCCTGCCTGGCTGGCACACGTCGCCTTGGCCACATGGGCCCTCTGGTTGCAGTTGGAGCGTGCTGGGAGCCTCCTCCCGTCGGTGATGAGGGCCCTCTGGCGTCAGGCCCTAACTGCTGGGCTCCCCACATTTTCTGATGTGTGCCCACTGGTGCGATGACACTCCTGCCAGGTTCCCATCCCCATGCGGATTTGGGCCTTCTGTTCTGAGGTGCCAACGGCTGGGTTGCTCACAGCGTAAGGATGTGGGCCCTCTGCTGTGAGTTCACTCCGGCATGCATCCCATACCCTCGGTGCTCTGCGCCACATGTTTGGAGCTTCCAACTGCAGGATTCCTTACCTTTTTTCTTCTATGGGCCGTGTGTTGTGAAACACTTTCTGCCTGCCTCACTCTGAGCCCCTTGTTGATGTGGGTCTTCTGGTTTGAGGCCACATGTGGTGGGTTCCTCGCCTTTCAATGATGTGGCCCCACTGGAGTGAGAACACTCCTTCCTGGTTCCCATCCCCTTGGGGATGTGGGCCCTCTGGTGAGAGTCTCATCCTGGTTGGGTTCCTCACAGTTTCGTAAGGTTGGCCCTCTGCCCTGAGGTCACTCCTGCCTGGCTGGCACACCCCGCCTTGGTGACGTCGGCCCTCTGGTGGCAGTTGGAGCGTGCTGGGAGCCTTCTCCTCTCGGTGATGAGGACATTCTGGTGTCAGGCCCTAACTGCTTGGTACCCACATTTTCTGATACGTGTTAAGTGGTGAGAGGACACTACTGCCAAGTACCCATCCCCATGCCGTTTTGGGCCTTCTTCTCTGGGGTCACAACGCCTGGGTTGCTCACAGTGTTGGGATGTGGCCCCTCTGCTGTGACTTCAATCCGGCATGGATCCCATTGCCTCGGTGCTCTGGGACAAGTGCTTGGAGCTTCTAACTGCTGGATTCCTCACATTTTTTATTCTATGGGCCCTGCGTTGTGAGGCTAGTCCTCCGAGCCCCTTGGAGATGTGGGTCCTCTGGTTTAGGTCCTCTGGTTTAGGCCACATGTTCTGGGTTCCTCACCTTTCTATGATTTGGCCACAGTGGTGTGAGGCCACTCCTGCCTGGATCCCATTCCCTTGGTGATGTGGGCCTTCTGGTGAGAGTCTTATCCTGGCTGGGTACTTCACCCTTCTGTGACGTAGACACTCTGCTGTGAGGTCACTGCTGCCTGGCTGGCGCACGTCACCTTGGCGACGTGGGCCCTCAGCTGGGAGTTGGTGCCTGCTGGGAGTCTCCTCCCCTCGGTAATGAGGGCCCTCTGGCGTCAGGCCCTAACTCCTGGGCTCCCATACTCTTCTGATGTGTGCCCTCTGGTGGGAGTACACTCCTGCCAGGTTCCCAACCCCATGGGAATGTGGGCCTTCTGCTCTGTGGTCCCAACCGCTGGATTGTTTACAGTTTCGTGATGAGGGCACTCTGTTGTGAGTTCACACCGGCCGGGATCCCATAGCCTCGCTGCTCCTTGCCGCCTGCTGGGAGGTTCCAACTGCGGGATTCCTCACCTTTTTTATTTTATGGGCCCTCTGTTTGAGACACCTCCTGCCTGCCTCACTCTGAGCCCCTTGTTGATGTGGGTCCTCTGGTTTAGGCCATATGTTCTGGATTCCTCACTTTTCTATGATTTGGCCATACTGGTGTGAGGCCGCTCCTGCCTGGTTCTGATCCCCTTGGTGATGTGGGCCCTCTGGTGAGAGTCTTATCCTGGCTGGGTTCCTCCCACTTCTGTGACGTAAGCCCTCTGCTGTGAGGTCACTCCTGCCTGGCTGACACACGTCACCTTGGCGACGTGGGCCCTCAGTTGGGTAATGGTGCCTGCTAGGAGTCTGCTCCCCTCGGTAATTAGGGCCGTCTGGCGTCAGGACCTAACTCCTGGGCTCCCAAAATTTTCTGTTGTGTGCCCTGTGGTGCGAGTACACTCCTGCCAGGTTACCAACCCCATGGGAATGTGGGCCTTCTGTTCTGTGGTCCCAACACCTATGTTGTTCACAGTTTCATGATGAGGGCCCTCTGTTGTGAGTTCACACTGGCCGGGATCCCATAGCCTCGCTGCACCTTGCCGCATGCTAGGAGGTTCCAACTGCGGGATTCCTCACCTTTTTTATTCTATGGGTCCACTGTTTGGAGGATCCTCCTGCCTGCCTCACTCCCAGCCCCTTGGAGATGTGGGTCCTCTTGTTTAGACCACATGTTCTGGGTTCCTCACCTTTCTATGATTTGGCCACAGTGGTGTGAGGCCACTCCTGCCTGCATCCGATCCCCTTGGTGATGTGGGCCCTCTTGTAACAGTCTGATCCTGGCTGGGTTCCTTACTCTTCTGTGAGGTGGGACCTCTGCTGTGAGGTAACTCCTGCCTGGATTGCTCCCGTTGCCTTGGTGATGTCGGACCTCTGGTGGCAGTTGGAGCCTTCTTGTACACTCCTCTCCAAGGTGATGCGGGCCCTCTTGCGTCAGGCTCTAACTGCTGGGCTCCCCACGATTTCTGATGTGAGCCCAGTGATGCCAGGACACTCCTGTAAGTTTCCAATTCTCATGGGGATGTGGGCCTTCTGCTCTGTGGTCGCAACGTCTGGGTTGCACAAAGTTTCGTTATGTTGGCACTCCGGTGTTAGTTCACTCAGGCCTAGATCCCATAGCCTCTGTGCCCTGGGCCACCTGCTGGGAGGTTCCAAGTGCTGGATTCCTCACCTTTCTTATACTTTGGGCCCTGTGTTGTGAGGCTCCTCCTGCCTGCCTCACACCGAGCCCCTTGGTGATATAGGTCTTCTGGTTTGAGACCACGTGTGCCGTTTGCCTCAACTTTAAGGGATGTGGCCCTACTGGTGCGATGACACTCCTGCCAGGTTCCCATCCCCATGCAGGTTTGGACCTTCTGTTCTGAGGTCCCAGCGGCTGGGTTGCTCACAGTGTCAGGATGTGCGCCCTCTGCTGTGAGTTCATTCCGGCATGGATCCCACTGCCTCGGTGCCCTGGGCCACCTGCTTGGAGCTTCCAACTGCTGGATTCCTCACCTTTTTTCTACTATGGGCCCTGTGTTGTGAGACATCTCCTGCCTGACTCACTCCGAGCCCATTTTTGATGTGGCTGTTCTGGTTTGAAGCCACATGTGCTGGGTTCCTCACTTTTCAATGATGTGGCCCCACTGGTGTGAGCACACTCCTGCCTGGTTCGCATCCCCTTGGTGATGTGGACCCTCTGGTGAGAATCTGATCCTGGTTGGGTTCCTCACACTTCTGTGAGCTTGGCCCTCTGCTCTGAGGTCATTCCTTCCTGGTTGGCACACCTCGCCTTGGCGACGTAGGCCCTCTGGTGGCATTTGGAACGTGCTGGGAGCCTCCTCCCCACAGTGATGAGGGCCCTTTGGCGTCAGGCCCTAACTGCTGGGTACCCACATTTTCTATTACGTACTAAGTGGTGCTGGGACACTCCTGCCAGGTTCCCATCCCCATGGGGATGTGAGCCTTCTGCTCTGAGGTCCCAATGGCTGGGTTGCTCACAGTTTCATGATGTTGGCCCTCTGCTGTGAGTTCGCTTTGGCCTGGATCCCATAGACTCCGTGCTCTGGGCCGCTTGCTGCGAGGTTTCAACTGCTGGATTCCTCACATTTTTTAATCTATGGGCCCTGTGTTGTTAGGCTAGTCCTGCCTGCCTCACTCCGAGCACCTTGGAGAGGTGGGCCCTCTGGTGAGAGTCTCATCCTTGCTGGGTTCCTCACTCTCCTTTGAGGTGGGCCCTCTTCTGTGAGGTAACTCCTGCCTGGCTTGCTCCCGTTGCCTTGGTGACGTCGGCCATCTGGTGGCAGTTGGAGCCTGCTGGGAGCCTCCTCTCCTAGGTGATGAGGGCCCTCTGGCGTCAGGCTCTAAGTGCTGGCACCCCACGTTTTCTGACTGAGCCCAGTGATGGCAGGACACTCCTGTAAGTTCCCATCCCTATGGGGATGTGGGCCTTCTGCTCTGTGGTCCCAACGCCTGGGTTGCTCACAGTTTCGTGATGTTGGTTCTCTGGTGTTAGTTCACTCAGGCCTAGATCCCATAGCCTCTGTGCTCTGGGCCGCCTGCTGGGAGGTTCCAACTGCTGGATTCCTCACCTTTCTTATACTTTAGGCCCTGTGTTGTGAGGCTCCTCCTGCCTGCCTCACACCGAGCCCCTTGGTGATGTAGGTCTTTGGTTTGAGACCACGTGTGCCGTTAGCCTCACCTTTTTGGGATGTGGCCCTACTGGTGCGATGACACTCCTGCCAGGTTCCCATCCCCATGCAGATTTGGACCTTCTGTTCTGAGGTCCCAGTGGCTGGGTTGCTCACAGTGTCAGGATGTGGGCCCTGTGCTGTGAGTTCACTCCGGCATGGATCCCATTGCCTCGGTGCCCTGGGCCACCTGCTTGGAGCTTCCAACTGCTGGATTCCTCACCTTTTTTCTTCTATGGGCCCTGTGTTGTGAGACATCTACTGCCTGACTCACTCCGAGCCCCTTTTTGATGTGGCTGTTCTGGTTTGAAGCCACATGTGCTGGGTTCCTCACCTTTCCATGATGTGGCCCCACTGGTGTGAGCACACTCCTGCCTGGTTCGCATCCCCTTGGTGATGTGGACCCTCTGGTGAGAGTCTGATCCTGGTTGGGTTCCTCACACTTCTGTGAGCTTGGCCCTCTGCTCTGAGGTCATTCCTTCCTGGCTGGCACACCCCGCCGTGGCGACGTCGGCCCTCTGGTGGCAGTTGGAGCGGGCTGGGAGCCTCCTCCCCTCAGTGATGAGGGCCCTTTGGCGTCAGGCCCTAACTGCTGGGTACCCACATTTTCTAGTACGTACTAAGTGGTGCGAGGATACTCCTGCCAGGTTCCCATCCCCATGCGGATGTGGGCCTTCTGCTCTGAGGTCCCAACGGCTGGGTTGCTCACAGTTTCATGATGTGGGCCCTCTGCTGTGAGTTCACTTCTGCCTGGATCCCATAGACTCCGTGCTCTGGGCCACCTGCTGCGAGGTTCCAACTGCTGGATTCCTCACATTTGTTAATCTATGGGCCCTGTGTTGTTAGGCTAGTCCTGCCTGCCTCACTCCGAGCACCTTGGAGATGTGGTTCCTGTGGTTTAGGCCACATGTTCTGGGTTCCTCACCTTTCCATTATTTGGCCACACTGGTGTGAGGATACTTCTGCCTGGTTCCGATCCCCTTGGTGATGTGGGCCCTCTGGTGAGAGTCTTATCCTGGCTGGGTTCCTCACCCATCTGTGACGTTTGCCCTCTGCTGTGAGGTCACTCCTGCCTGGCGCTAGCGCACATCACCTTGGCGACGTGGGCCCTCAGTTGGGATTTGGTGCCTGCTGGGAGTTTCCTCCCTTCGGTAATGAGGGCCCTCTGGCGTCAGGCCCTAACTCCTGGGCTCCCAAACTTTTCTGATGTGTGCCCTGTGGTGCGAGTACACTCCTGCCATGTTCCCAACCCCATGGGAATGTGGGCCTTCTGCTCTGTGGACACAACGCCTTGGTTGTTCACAGTTTCATGATGAGGGCCCTCTGTTGTGAGTTCACACCGGCCGGGATCCCATAGCCTCGCTGCTCCTTGTCACCTGCTGGGACGTTCCAACTGCGGGATTCCTCACCTTTTTTATTCTATGGGCCCTCTGTTTTGAGGCTACTCCTGCCTGCCTCCCTCGCAGACCCTTGGTGATGTGTGTCCTCTGGTTTGAGGCCACGTGTGTTGGGTCCCTCACCTTTCGATGATATGGCCCCAATGGTGTGAGGACACTCCTGCCTGGTTCACATCCCCTTGTTGTTGTGGGCCCTCTGGTGAAAGTCTGATCCTTGCTGGGTTCCTGACCCTTCTTTGAGGTGGGCCCTCTTCCTTGAGGTAACTCCTGCCTGGCTTGCTCCCATTGCCTTGGTGATGTCCGCCATCTGGTGGCAGTTGGAGCCCTGCTGGGAGCCTCCTCTCCTAGGTGATGAGGGCCCTCTGGCATCAGGCTCTAACTGCTGGGCACCCCACGTTTTCTGACTGAGCCCAGTGATGCCAGGACACTCCTGTAAAGTTCCCATCCCCATGCGGATGTGGGCCTTCTGCTCTGTGGTCACAACGCCTGTGTTGCTGACAGTTTCGTGATGTTGGTTCTCTGGTGTTAGTTCACTCAGGCCTAGATCCCATAGCCTCTGTGCTTTGGGTCGACCTCTGGGAGGTTCCAAATGCTGGATTCCGCCCCTTTTTTATACTTTGGGCCCTGTGTTGTGAGGCTCCACCTGTCTGCTTCACTCCAAGCCCCTTTGTGATGTAGGTCCTCTGGTTTGAGGCCACATGTGCCGGTTGCCTCACCTTTTAGGTATGTGACCCCACTGGTGTGAGGACACTCCTGACTGGTTCCCATCCTCTTGTTGATGTGGGCCCTCTGGTGAGAGTCTGACTCTGGCTTGATTCCTTACACTTCTGGGAGGTAGGTCCTCTGCTGTGAGGTCACTCCTGCCTGGGTGGCACACGTCGCCTTGGCCACATGGGCCCTCTGGTTGCAGTTGGAGCGTGCTGGAAGCCTCCTTCCGTCGGTGATGAGGGCCCTCTGGCGTCAGGCCCTAACTGCTGGGCTCCCCACATTTTCTGATGTGTGCCCACTGGTGCGATGACACTCCTGCCAGGTTCCCATCCCCATGCGGATTTGGGCCTTCTGTTCTGAGGTGCCAACGGCTGGGTTGCTCACAGTGTCAGGATGTGGGCCCTCTGCTGTGAGTTCACTCCGGCATGCATCCCATACCCTCGGTGCTCTGGGCCACCTGCTTGGAGCTTCCAACTGCAGGATTCCTTACCTTTTTTCTTCTATGGGCCGTGTGTTGTGAGACACTTCCTGCCTGCCTCACTCTGAGCCCCTTGTTGATGTGGGTCTTCTGGTTTGAGGCCACATGTGGTGGGTTCCTCGCCTTTCAATGATGTGGCCCCACTGGAGTGAGAACACTCCTGCCTGGTTCCCATCCCCTTGGGGATTTGGGCCCTCTGGTGAGAGTCTCATCCTGGTTGGGTTCCTCAGAGTTTCGTAAGGTTGGCCCTCTGCCCTGAGGTCACTCCTGCCTGGCTGGCACACCCCGCCTTGGTGACGTCGGCCCTCTGGTGGCAGTTGGAGCGTGCTGGGAGCCTTCTCCTCTCGGTGATGAGGACATTCTGGTGTCAGGCCCTAACTGCTGGGTACCCACATTTTCTGATACGTGCTAAGTGGTGAGAGGACACTCCTGCCAGGTTCCCATCGCTATGCGGTTTTGGGCCTTCTTCTCTGGGGTCACAACGGCTGGGTTGCTCACAGTGTTGGGATGTGGCCCCTCTGCTGTGACTTCAATCCTGCATGGATCCCATAGCCTCGGTGCTCTGGGACAACTGCTGGGAGCTTCCAAATGCTGGATTCCTCACATTTTTTATTCTATGGGCCCTGCGTTGTGAGGCTAGTCCTCCGAGGCCCTTGGAGATGTGGGTCCTCTGGTTTAGGTCCTCTGGTTTAGGCCACATGTTCTGGGTTCCTCACCTTTCTATGATTTGGCCACACTGGTGTGAAGCCACTCCTGCCTGGATCCCATTCCCTTGGTGATGTGGGCCTTCTGGTGAGAGTCTTATCCTGGCTGGGTACTTCACCCTTCTGTGACGTAGACACTCTGCTGTGAGGTCACTGCTGCCTGGCTGGCGCACGTCACCTTGGCGACGTGGGCCCTCAGCTGGGAGTTGGTGCCTGCTGGGAGTCTCCTCCCCTCGGTAATGAGGGCCCTCTGGCGTCAGGCCCTAACTCCTGGGCTCCCATACTCTTCTGATGTGTGCCCTCTGGTGGGAGTACACTCCTGCCAGGTTCCCAACCACATGGGAATATGGGCCTTCTGCTCTGTGGTCCCAACCGCTGGGTTGTTCACAGTTTCGTGATGAGGGCCCTCTGTTGTGAGTTCACACCGGCCGGGATCCCATAGCCTCGCTGCTCCTTGCCGCCTGCTGGGAGGTTCCAACTGCGGGATTCCTCACCTTTTTTATTTTATGGGCCCTCTGTTTGAGACACCTCCTGCCTGCCTCACTCTGAGCCCCTTGTTGATGTGGGTCCTCTGGTTTAGGCCATATGATCTGGGTTCCTCACTTTTCTATGATTTGGCCATACTGGTGTGAGGCCACTCCTGCCTGGTTCTGATCCCCTTGGTGATGTGGGCCCTCTGGTGAGAGTCTTATCCTGGCTTGGTTCCTCCCCCTTCTGTGACGTAGGCCCTCTGCTGTGAGGTCACTCCTGCCTGGCTGACGCACGTCACCTTGGCGACGTGGGCCCTCAGTTGGGAGTTGGTGCCTGCTAGGAGTCTGCTCCCCTCGGTAATTAGGGCCGTCTGGCGTCAGGCCCTAACTCCTGGCCTCCCAAAATCTTCTGTTGTGTGCCCTGTGGTGCGAGTACACTCCTGCCAGGTTACCAACCCCATGGGAATGTGGGCCTTCTGTTCTGTGGTCCCAACACCTGTGTTGTTCACAGTTTTATGATGAGGGCCCTCTGTTGTGAGTTCACACTGGCCGAGATCCCATAGCCTCGCTGCTCCTTGCCGCATGCTAGGAGGTTCCTACTGCGGGATTCCTCACCTTTTTTATTCTATGGGTCCACTGTTTGGAGGCTCCTCCTGCCTGCCTCACTCCCAGGCCCTTGGAGATGTGGGTCCTCTTGTTTAGGCCACATGTTCTGGGTTCCTCACCTTTCTATGATTTGGCCACAGTGGTGTGAGGCCACTCCTGCCTGGCTTGCTCCCGTTGCCTTGGTGACGTCGGACCTCTGGTGGCAGTTGGAGCCTTCTTGTACCCTCCTCTCCAAGGTGATGAGGGCCCTCTTACGTCAGGCTCTAACTGCTGGGCTCCCCACGATTTCTGATGTGAGCCCAGTGATGCCAGGACACTCCTGTAAGGTTCCAATCCTCATGGGGATGTGGGCCTTCTGCTCTGTGGTATCAACGTCTGGGTTGCTCACAGTTTCGTTATGTTGGCACTCCGGTGTTAGTTCACTCAGGCCTAGATCCCATAGCCTCTGTGCTCTGGGCCGCCTGCTGGGAGGTTCCAACTGCTGGATTCCTCACCTTTCTTATACTTTGGGCCCTGTGTTGTGAGGCTCCTCCTGCCTGCCTCACACCGAGCCCCTTGGTGATGTAGGTCTTCTGGTTTGAGACCACGTGTGCCGTTTACCTCACCTTTTAGGGATGTGGCCCTACTGGTGCGATGACACTCCTGCCAGGTTCCCATCCCCATGCAGGTTTGGACATTCTGTTCTGAGGTCCCAGCAGCTGGGTTGCTCACAGTGTCAGGATGTGCGCCCTCTGCTGTGAGTTCACTCCGGCATGGATCCCATTGCCTCGGTGCCCTGGGCCACCTGCTTGGAGCTTCCAACTGCTGGATTCCTCACCTTTTTTCTTCTATGGGCCCTGTGTTGTGAGACATCTCCTGCCTGACTCACTCCGAGCCCCTTTTTGATGTGGCTGTTCTGGTTTGAAGCCACATGTGCTGGGTTCCTCACCTTTCAATGATGTGGCCCCACTGGTGTGAGCACACTCCTCCCTGGTTCGCATCCCCTTGGTGATGTGGACCCTCTGGTGAGAATCTGATCCTGGTTGGGTTTCTCACACTTCTGTGAGCTTAGCCCTCTGCTCTGAGGTCATTCCTTCCTGGCTGGCACACCCCGCCGTGTCGACGTCGGCCCTCTGGTGGCAGTTGGAGCGGGCTGGGAGCCTCCTCCCCTCAGTGATGAGGGCCCTTTGGCGTCAGGCCCTAACTGCTGGGTACCCACATTTTCTAGTACGTACTAAGTGGTGCGAGGATAGTCCTGCCAGGTTCCCATCCACATGGGGATGTCGGCCTTCTGCTCTGAGGTCCCAACGGCTGGGTTGCTCACAGTTTCATGATGTGGGCCCTCTGCTGTGAGTTCAGTTCTTCCTGGATCCCATAGACTCCGTGCTCTGGGCCACCTGCTGCGAGGTTCCAACTGCTGGATTCCTCACATTTTTAAATCTATGGGCCCTGTGTTGTTAGGCTAGTCCTGCCTGCCTCACTCCGAGCACCTTGGAGATGTGGTTCCTGTGGTTTAGGCCACATGTTCTGGGTTCCTCACCTTTCCATTATTTGGCCACACTGGTGTGAGGATACTTCTGCCTGGTTCCGATCCCCTTGTTGATGTGGGCCCTCTGGTGAGAGTCTGACCCTGGCTTGATTCCTCACACTTCTGGGAGGTGGGTCCTCTGCTGTGAGGTCACTCCTGCCTGGGTGGCACACGTCGCCTTGGCCACATGGGCCCTCTGGTTGCAGTTGGAGCGTGCTGGGAGCCTCCTCCCGTCGGTGATGAGGGCCCTCTGGCGTCAGGCCCTAACTGCTGGGCTCCCCACATTTTCTGATGTGTGCCCACTCGTGCGATGACACTCCTGCCAGGTTCCCATCCCCATGCGGATTTCGGCCTTCTGTTCTGAGGTGCCAACGGCTGGGTTGCTCACAGCGTCAGGATGTGGGCCCTCTGCTGTGAGTTCACTCCGGCATGCATCCCATACCATCGGTGCTCTGGGCCACCTGCTTGGAGCTTCCAACTGCAGGATTCCTTACCTTTTTTCTTCTATGGGCCGTGTGTTGTGAGACACTTCCTGCCTGCCTCACTCTGAGCCCCTTGTTGATGTGGGTCTTCTGGTTTGAGGCCACATGTGGTGGGTTCCTCGCCTTTCAATGATGTGGCCCCACTGGAGTGAGAACACTCCTGCCTGATTCCCATCTCCTTGGGGATGTGGGCCCTCACACTTTCGTAAGGTTGGCCCTCTGCCCTGAGGTCACTCCTGCCTGGCTGGCACACCCCGCCTTGGTGACCTCGGCCCTCTGGCGGCAGTTGGAGCATGCTGGGAGCCTTCTCCTCTCGGTGATGAGGACATTCTGGTGTCAGGCCCTAACTGCTGGGTACCCACATTTTCTGATACGTGTTAAGTGGTGAGAGGACACTACTGCCAGGTACCCATCCCCATGCGGTTTTGGGCCTTCTTCTCTGGGGTCACAACGGCTGGGTTGCTCACAGTGTCAGGATGTGGCCCCTCTGCTGTGACTTCAATCCGGCATGGATCCCATTGCCTCGGTGCTCTGGGACAACTGCTTGGAGCTTCCAACTGCTGGATTCCTCACATTTTTTATTCTATGGGCCCTGCGTTGTGAGGCTAGTCCTCCGAGGCCCTTGGAGATGTGGGTCCTCTGGTTTAGGTCCTCTGGTTTAGGCCACATGTTCTGGGTTCCTCACCTTTCTATGATTTGGCCACAGTGGTGTGAGGCCACTCCTGCCTGGATCCCATTCCCTTGGTGATGTGGGCCTTCTGGTGAGAGTCTTATCCTGGCTGGGTACTTCACCCTTCTGTGACGTAGACACTCTGCTGTGAGGTCACTGCTGCCTGGCTGGCGCACGTCACCTTGGCGACGTGGGCCCTCAGCTGGGAGTTGGTGCCTGCTGGGAGTCTCCTCCCCTCGGTAATGAGGGCCCTCTGGCGTCAGGCCCTAACTCCTGGGCTCCCATACTCTTCTGATGTGTGCCCTCTGGTGGGAGTACACTCCTGCCAGGTTCCCAACCACATGGGAATATGGGCCTTCTGCTCTGTGGTCCCAACCGTTGGGTTGTTCACAGTTTCGTGATGAGGGCCCTCTGTTGTGAGTTCACACCGGCCGGGATCCCATAGCCTCGCTGCTCCTTGCCGCCTGCTGGGAGGTTCCAACTGCGGGATTCCTCACCTTTTTTATTTTATGGGCCCTCTGTTTGAGACACCTCCTACCTGCCTCACTCTGAGCCCCTTGTTGATGTGGGTCCTCTGGTTTAGGCCATATGTTCTGGGTTCCTCACTTTTCTATGATTTGGCCATACTGGTGTGAGGCCACTCCTGCTTGGTTCTGATCCCCTTGGTGATGTGGGCCCTCTGATGAGAGTCTTATCCTGGCTGGGTTCCTCCCCCTTCTGTGACGTAGGCCCTCTGCTGTGAGGTCACTCCTGCCTGGCTGACGCACGTCACCTTGGCGACGTGGCCCTCAGTTGGGACTTGGTGCCTGCTGGGAGTCTCCTCCCCTCGGTAATGAGGGCCTTCTGCGTCAGGCCCCAACTCCTGGGCTCCCAAAGTTTTCTGATGTGTGCCCTGTGGTGCGAGTACACTCCTGACAGGTTACCAACCCCATGGGAATGTGGGCCTTCTGTTCTGTGGTCCCAACACCTGTGTTGTTCACAGTTTCATGATGAGGGCCCTCTGTTGTGAGTTCACACTGGCCGGGATCCCATAGCCTCGCTGCTCCTTGCCGCATGCTAGGAGGTTCCAACTGCGGGATTCCTCACCTTTTTTATTCTATGGGTCCTCTGCTTTGAGGCTCCTCCTGCCTGCCTCACTCCCAGCCTCTTGGAGATGTGGGTCCTCTTTTTTAGGCCACATGTTCTGGGTTCTTCGCCTTTCTATGATTTGGTCACACTGGTGTGAGGCCACTCCTGCCTGCATCCGATCTCCTTGGTGATGTGGGCCCTCTTGTAACAGTCTGATCCTGGCTGGGTTCCTTACTCTTCTGTGAGGTGGGACCTCTGCTGTGAGGTAACTCCTGCCTGGATTGCTCCCGTTGCCTTGGTGATGTCGGACCTCTGGTGGCAGTTGGAGCCTTCTTGTACACTCCTCTCCAAGGTGATGCGGGCCCTCTTGCGTCAGGCTCTAACTGCTGGGCTCCCCACGATTTCTGATGTGAGCCCAGTGATGCCAGGACACTCCTGTAAGTTTCCAATTCTCATGGGGATGTGGGCCTTCTGCTCTGTGGTCGCAACGTCTGGGTTGCACAAAGTTTCGTTATGTTGGCACTCCGGTGTTAGTTCACTCAGGCCTAGATCCCATAGCCTCTGTGCCCTGGGCCACCTGCTGGGAGGTTCCAAGTGCTGGATTCCTCACCTTTCTTATACTTTGGGCCCTGTGTTGTGAGGCTCCTCCTGCCTGCCTCACACCGAGCCCCTTGGTGATGTAGGTCTTCTGGTTTGAGACCACGTGTGCCGTTTGCCTCACCTTTTAGGAATGTGGCCCTACTGGTGCGATGACACTCCTGCCAGGTTCCCATCCCCATGCAGATTTGGACCTTCTGTTCTGAGATCCCAGCGGCTGGGTTGCTCACAGTGTCAGGATGTGGGCCCTCTGCTGTGAGTTCACTTCGGCATGGATCCCATACCCTCGGTGCCCTGGGCCACCTGCTTGGACCTTCCAACTGCTGGATTCCTCACCTTTTTTCTTCTATGGGCCCTGTGTTGTGAGACATCTCCTGCCTGACTCACTCCGAGCCCCCTTTTTATGTGGCTCTTTTGGTTTGAGGCCACATGTGCTGGGTGCCTCACCTTTCAATGATGTGGCCCCACTGTTATGAGCACACTCCTGCCTGGTTCGCATCCCCTTGGTGCTGTGGGCCTTCTGGTGAGAGTCTGATCCTGGTTGGGTTCCTCACACTTCCGTGAGCTTGGCCCTCTGCTCTGAGGTCACTCCTGCCTGGTTGGCACACCTCGCCTTGGCGACGTAGGCCCTCTGGTGGCATTTGGAACGTGCTGGGAGCCTCCTCCCCACAGTGATGAGGGCCCTTTGGCGTCAGGCCCTAACTGCTGGGTACCCACATTTTCTATTACGTACTAAGTGGTGCTGGGACACTCCTGCCAGGTTCCCATCCCCATGGGGATGTGGGCCTTCTGCTCTGAGGTCCCAATGGCTGGGTTGCTCACCGTTTCATGATGTGGGCCCTGTGCTGTGAGTTCGCTTTGGCCTGGATCCCATAGACTCTGTGCTCTGGGCCGCTTGCTGCGAGGTTTCAACTGCTGGATTCCTCACATTTTTTAATCTATGGGCCCTGTGTTGTTAGGCTAGTCCTGCCTGCCTCACTCCGAGCACCTTGGAGAGGTGGGCCCTCTGGTGAGAGTCTCATCCTTGCTGGGTTCCTCACTCTCCTTTGAGGTGGGCCCTCTTCTGTGAGGTAACTCCTGCCTGGCTTGCTCCCGTTGCCTTGGTGACGTCGGCCATCTGGTGGCAGTTGGAGCCTGCTGGGAGCCTCCTCTCCTAGGTGATGAGGGCCCTCTGGCGTCAGGCTCTAAGTGCTGGCACCCCACGTTTTCTGACTGAGCCCAGTGATGGCAGGACACTCCTGTAAGTTCCCATCCCTATGGGGATGTGGGCCTTCTGCTCTGTGGTCCCAACGCCTGGGTTGCTCACAGTTTCGTGATGTTGGTTCTCTGGTGTTAGTTCACTCAGGCCTAGATCCCATAGCCTCTGTGCTCTGGGCCGCCTGCTGGGAGGTTCCAACTGCTGGATTCCTCACCTTTCTTATACTTTAGGCCCTGTGTTGTGAGGCTCCTCCTGCCTGCCTCACACCGAGCCCCTTGGTGATGTAGGTCTTCTGGTTTGAGACCACGTGTGCCGTTAGCCTCACCTTTTTGGGATGTGGCCCTACTGGTGCGATGACACTCCTGCCAGGTTCCCATCCCCATGCAGATTTGGACCTTCTGTTCTGAGGTCCCAGTGGCTGGGTTGCTCACAGTGTCAGGATGTGGGCCCTCTGCTGTGAGTTCACTCCGGCATGGATCCCATTGCCTCGGTGCCCTTGGCCACCTGCTTGGAGCTTCCAACTGCTGGATTCCTCACCTTTTTTCTTCTATGGGCCCTGTGTTGTGAGACATCTCCTGCCTGACTCACTCCGAGCCCCTTTTTGATGTGGCTGTTCTGGTTTGAAGCCACATGTGCTGGGTTCCTCACCTTTCAATGATGTGGCCCCACTGGTGTGAGCACACTCCTGCCTGGTTCGCATCCCCTTGGTGATGTGGACCCTCTGGTGAGAGTCTGATCCTGGTTGGGTTCCTCACACTTCTGTGAGCTTGGCCCTCTGCTCTGAGGTCATTCCTTCCTGGCTGGCACACCCCGCCGTGGCGACGTCGGCCCTCTGGTGGCAGTTGGAGCGGGCTGGGAGCCTCCTCCCCTCAGTGATGAGGGCCCTTTGGCGTCAGGCCCTAACTGCTGGGTACCCACATTTTCTAGTACGTACTAAGTGGTGCGAGGATACTCCTGCCAGGTTCCCATCCCCATGCGGATGTGGGCCTTCTGCTCTGAGGTCCCAACGGCTGGGTTGCTCACAGTTTCATGATGTGGGCCCTCTGCTGTGAGTTCACTTCTGCCTGGATCCCATAGACTCCGTGCTCTGGGCCACCTGCTGCGAGGTTCCAACTGCTGGATTCCTCACATTTGTTAATCTATGGGCCCTGTGTTGTTAGGCTAGTCCTGCCTGCCTCACTCCGAGCACCTTGGAGATGTGGTTCCTGTGGTTTAGGCCACATGTTCTGGGTTCCTCACCTTTCCATTATTTGGCCACACTGGTGTGAGGATACTTCTGCCTCGTTCCGATCCCCTTGGTGATGTGGGCCCTCTGGTGAGAGTCTTATCCTGGCTGGGTTCCTCACCCATCTGTGACATATGCCCTCTGCTGTGAGGTCACTCCTGCCTGGCGCTAGCGCACATCACCTTGGCGACGTGGGCCCTCAGTTGGGATTTGGTGCCTGCTGGGAGTTTCCTCCCTTCGGTAATGAGGGCCCTCTGGCGTCAGGCCCTAACTCCTGGGCTCCCAAACTTTTCTGATGTGTGCCCTGTGGTGCGAGTACACTCCTGCCATGTTCCCAACCCCATGGGAATGTGGGCCTTCTGCTCTGTGGACACAACGCCTTGGTTGTTCACAGTTTCATGATGAGGGCCCTCTGTTGTGAGTTCACACCGGCCGGGATCCCATAGCCTCACTGCTCCTTGTCACCTGCTGGGACGTTCCAACTGCGGGATTCCTCACCTTTTTTATTCTATGGGCCCTCTGTTTTGAGGCTACTCCTGCCTGCCTCCCTCCCAGACCCTTGGTGATGTGTGTCCTCTGGTTTGAGGCCACGTGTGTTGGGTCCCTCAACTTTCGATGATATGGCCCCAATGGTGTGAGGACACTCCTGCCTGGTTCACATCCCCTTGTTGTTGTGGGCCCTCTGGTGAAAGTCTGATCCTTGCTGGGTTCCTGACCCTTCTTTGAGGTGGGCCCTCTTCCTTGAGGTAACTCCTGCCTGGCTTGCTCCCATTGCCTTGGTGATGTCCGCCATCTGGTGGCAGTTGGAGCCTGCTGGGAGCCTCCTCTCCTAGGTGATGAGGGCCCTCTGGCATCAGGCTCTAACTGCTGGGCACCCCACGTTTTCTGACTGAGCCCAGTGATGCCAGGACACTCCTGTAAAGTTCCCATCCCCATGCGGATGTGGGCCTTCTGCTCTGTGGTCACAACGCCTGTGTTGCTGACAGTTTCGTGATGTTGGTTCTCTGGTGTTAGTTCACTCAGGCCTAGATCCCATAGCCTCTGTGCTTTGGGTCGACCTCTGGGAGGTTCCAAATGCTGGATTCCGCCCCTTTTTTATACTTTGGGCCCTGTGTTGTGAGGCTCCACCTGTCTGCTTCACTCCAAGCCCCTTTGTGATGTAGGTCCTCTGGTTTGAGGCCACATGTGCCGGTTGCCTCACCTTTTAGGTATGTGACCCCACTGGTGTGAGGACACTCCTGACTGGTTCCCATCCTCTTGTTGATGTGGGCCCTCTGGTGAGAGTCTGACCCTGGCTTGATTCCTCACACTTCTGGGAGGTGGGTCCTCTGCTGTGAGGTCACTCCTGCCTGGGTGGCACACGTCGCCTTGGCCACATGGGCCCTCTGGTTGCAGTTGGAGCGTGCTGGGAGCCTCCTCCCGTCGGTGATGAGGGCCCTCTGGCGTCAGGCCCTAACTGCTGGGCTCCCCACATTTTCTGATGTGTGCCCACTGGTGCGATGACACTCCTGCCAGGTTCCCATCCCCATGCGGATTTGGGCCTTCTGTTCTGAGGTGCCAACGGCTGGGTTGCTCACAGTGTCAGGATGTGGGCCCTCTGCTGTGAGTTCACTCTGGCATGCATCCCATACCCTCGGTGCTCTGGGCCACCTGCTTGGAGCTTCCAACTGCAGGATTCCTTACCTTTTTTCTTCTATGGGCCGTGTGTTGTGAGACACTACCTGCCTGCCTCACTCTGAGCCCCTTGTTGATGTGGGTCTTCTGGTTTGAGGCCACATGTGGTGGGTTCCTCGCCTTTCAATGATGTGGCCCCACTGGAGTGAGAACACTCCTGCCTGGTTCCCATCCCCTTGGGGATTTGGGCCCTCTGGTGAGAGTCTCATCCTGGTTGGGTTCCTCAGAGTTTCGTAAGGTTGGCCCTCTGCCCTGAGGTCACTCCTGCCTGGCTGGCACACCCCGCCTTGGTGACGTCGGCCCTCTGATGGCAGTTGGAGCGTGCTGGGAGCCTTCTCCTCTCGGTGATGAGGACACTCTGGTGTCAGGCCCTAACTGCTGGGTACCCACATTTTCTGATACGTGCTAAGTGGTGAGAGGACACTCCTGCCAGGTTCCCATCGCTATGCGGTTTTGGGCCTTCTTCTCTGGGGTCACAACGGCTGGGTTGCTCACAGTGTCGGGATGTGGCCCCTCTGCTGTGACTTCAATCCTGCATGGATCCCATTGCCTCGGTGCTCTGGGACAACTGCTGGGAGCTTCCAAATGCTGGATTCCTCACATTTTTTATTCTATGGGCCCTGCGTTGTGAGGCTAGTCCTCCGAGGCCCTTGGAGATGTGGGTCCTCTGGTTTAGGTCCTCTGGTTTAGGCCACATGTTCTGGGTTCCTCACCTTTCTATGATTTGGCCACACTGGTGTGAGGCCACTCCTGCCTGGATCCCATTCCCTTGGTGATGTGGGCCTTCTGGTGAGAGTCTTATCCTGGCTGGGTACTTCACCCTTCTGTGACGTAGACACTCTGCTGTGAGGTCACTGCTGCCTGGCTGGCGCACGTCACCTTGGCAACGTGGGCCCTCAGCTGGGAGTTGGTGCCTGCTGGGAGTCTCCTCCCCTCGGTAATGAGGGCCCTCTGGCGTCAGGCCCTAACTCCTGGGCTCCCATACTCTTCTGATGTGTGCCCTCTGGTGGGAGTACACTCCTGCCAGGTTCCCAACCACATGGGAATATGGGCCTTCTGCTCTGTGGTCCCAACCGCTGGGTTGTTCACAGTTTCGTGATGAGGGCCCTCTGTTGTGAGTTCACACCGGCCGGGATCCCATAGCCTCGCTGCTCCTTGCCGCCTGCTGGGAGGTTCCAACTGCGGGATTCCTCACCTTTTTTATTTTATGGGCCCTCTGTTTGAGACACCTCCTGCCTGCCTCACTCTGAGCCCCTTGTTGATGTGGGTCCTCTGGTTTAAGCCATATGTTCTGGGTTCCTCAGTTTTCTATGATTTGGCCATACTGGTGTGAGGCCACTCCTGCCTGGTTCTGATCCCCTTGGTGATGTGGGCCCTCTGGTGAGAGTCTTATCCTGGCTGGGTTCCTCCCCCTTCTGTGACGTAGGCCCTCTGCTGTGAGGTCACTCCTGCCTGGCTGACGCACGTCACCTTGGCGACGTGGGCCCTCAGTTGGGACTTGGTGCCTGCTGGGAGTCTCCTCCCCTCGGTAATGAGGGCCAGGAGTCTCCTCCCCTCGGTAATGAGGGCCTTCTGGCGTCAGGCCCCAACTCCTGGGCTCCCAAAATTTTCTGATGTGTGCCCTGTGGTGCGAGTACACTCCTGCCAGGTTACCAACCCCATGGGAATGTGGGCCTTCTGTTCTGTGGTCCCAACACCTGTGTTGTTCACAGTTTCATGATGAGGGCCCTCTGTTGTGAGTTCACACTGGCCGGGATCCCATAGCCTCGCTGCTCCTTGCCGCATGCTAGGAGGTTCCAACTGCGGGATTCCTCACCTTTTTTATTCTATGGGTCCTCTGTTTTGAGGCTCCTCCTGCCTGCCTCCCTCCCAGCCTCTTGGAAATGTGGGTCCTCTTTTTTAGGCCACATGTTCTGGGTTCTTCGCCTTTCTATGATTTGGTCACACTGGTGTGAGGCCACTCCTGCCTGCATCCGATCCCCTTGGTGATGTGGGCCCTCTTGTAACAGTCTGATCCTGGCTGGGTTCCTTACTCTTCTGTGAGGTGGGACCTCTGCTGTGAGGTAACTCCTGCCTGGATTGCTCCCGTTGCCTTGGTGATGTCGGACCTCTGGTGGCAGTTGGAGCCTTCTTGTACACTCCTCTCCAAGGTGATGCGGGCCCTCTTGCGTCAGGCTCTAACTGCTGGGCTCCCCACGATTTCTGATGTGAGCCCAGTGATGCCAGGACACTCCTGTAAGTTTCCAATTCTCATGGGGATGTGGGCCTTCTGCTCTGTGGTCGCAACGTCTGGGTTGCACAAAGTTTCGTTATGTTGGCACTCCGGTGTTAGTTCACTCAGGCCTAGATCCCATAGCCTCTGTGCCCTGGGCCTCCTGCTGGGAGGTTCCAAGTGCTAGATTCCTCACCTTTCTTATACTTTGGGCCCTGTGTTGTGAGGCTCCTCCTGCCTGCCTCACACCGAGCCCCTTGGTGATGTAGGTCTTCTGGTTTGAGACCACGTGTGCCGTTTGCCTCACCTTTTAGGGATGTGGCCCTACTGGTGCGATGACACTCCTGCCAGGTTCCCATCCCCATGCAGATTTGGACCTTCTGTTCTGAGGTCCCAGCGGCTGGGTTGCTCACAGTGTCAGGATGTGGGCCCTCTGCTGTGAGTTCACTTCGGCATGGATCCCATACCCTCGGTGCCCTGGGCCACCTGCTTGGACCTTCCAACTGCTGGATTCCTCACCTTTTTTCTTCTATGGGCCCTGTGTTGTGAGACATCTCCTGCCTGACTCACTCCGAGCCCCCTTTTTATGTGGCTCTTTTGGTTTGAGGCCACATGTGCTGGGTGTCTCACCTTTCAATGATGTGGCCCCACTGTTATGAGCACACTCCTGCCTGGTTCGCATCCCCTTGGTGCTGTGGGCCCTCTGGTGAGAGTCTGATCCTGGTTGGGTCCCTCACACTTCCTTGAGCTTGGCCCTCTGCTCTGAGGTCACTCCTGCCTGGTTGGCACACCTCGCCTTGGCGACGTAGGCCCTCTGGTGGCATTTGGAACGTGCTGGGAGCCTCCTCCCCACAGTGATGAGGGCCCTTTGGCGTCAGGCCCTAACTGCTGGGTACCCACATTTTCTATTACGTACTAAGTGGTGCTGGGACACTCCTGCCAGGTTCCCATCCCCATGGGGATGTGGGCCTTCTGCTCTTAGGTCCCAATGGCTGGGTTGCTCACCGTTTCATGATGTGGGCCCTCTGCTGTGAGTTCGCTTTGGCCTGGATCCCATAGACTCCGTGCTCTGGGCCGCTTGCTGCGAGGTTTCAACTGCTGGATTCCTCACATTTTTTAATCTATGGGCCCTGTGTTGTTAGGCTAGTCCTGCCTGCCTCACTCCGAGCACCTTGGAGATGTGGGCCCTCTGGTGAGAGTCTCATCCTTGCTGGGTTCCTCACTCTCCTTTGAGGTGGGCCCTCTTCTGTGAGGTAACTCCTGCCTGGCTTGCTCCCGTTGCCTTGGTGACGTCGGCCATCTGGTGGCAGTTGGAGCCTGCTGGGAGCCTCCTCTCCTAGGTGATGAGGGCCCTCTGGCGTCAGGCTCTAAGTGCTGGCACCCCACGTTTTCTGACTGAGCCCAGTGATGGCAGGACACTCCTGTAAGTTCCCATCCCTATGAGGATGTGGGCCTTCTGCTCTGTGGTCCCAACGCCTGGGTTGCTCACAGTTTCGTGATGTTGGTTCTCTGGTGTTAGTTCACTCAGGCCTAGATCCCATAGCCTCTGTGCTCTGGGCCGCCTGCTGGGAGGTTCCAACTGCTGGATTCCTCACCTTTCTTATACTTTAGGCCCTGTGTTGTGAGGCTCCTCCTGCCTGCCTCACTCCAAGCCCCTTGGTGATGTAGGTCTTCTGGTTTGAGACCACATGTGCCGGTTGCCTCAACTTTTTGGGATGTGGACCCACTGGTGTGAGGACACTCCTGACTGGTTGCCGTCCTCTTGTTGATGTGGGCCCTCTGGTGAGAATCTGACCCTGGCTTGATTCCTCACACTACTGGGAGGTGGGTCCTCTGCTGTGAGTTCACTCTTCCCTGGCTGGCACACGTCGCCTTGGTCACATGGGCTTTCTGGTTGCAGTTGGAGCATGCTGGGAGCCTCCTCCCGTCGGTGATGAGGGCCCTCTGGCGTCAGGCCCTAACTGCTGGGCTCCCCACATTTTCGGATGTGCGCCCAATGGTGCGATGACACTCCTGCCAGGTTCCCATCCCCATGCAGATTTGTGCCTTCTGTTCTGAGGTGCCAACGGCTGGGTTGCTCACAGTGTCAGGATGTGGGCCCTCTGCTGTGAGTTCACTCCAGCATGCATCCCATAGCCTCGGTGATCTGGGCCACCTGCTTGGAGCTTCCAACTGCACGATTCCTTACCTTTTTACTTCTATGAGCCGTGTGTTGTGAGACACACCCTGCTTGCCTCACTCTGAGCCCCTTGTTGATGTGGGTCTTCTGGTTTGAGGCCACATGCGGTGGGTTCCTCGCCTTTCAATGATGTGGCCCCACTGGAGTGAGAACACTCCTGCCTGGTTCCCATCCCCTTGGGGATGTGGGCCCTCTGGTGAGAGTCTCATCCTGGTTGGGTTCTTCACAGTTCCGTAAAGTTGGCCCTCTGCTCTGAGGTCACTCCTGACTGGCTGGCACACCCCGCCTTGGTGACATCGGCCCTCTGGCGACAGTCGGAGCATGCTGGGAGACTTCTCCTTTCGTTGATGAGGACCCTCTGGTGTCAGACCCTAACTGCTGGGTACCCACATTTTCTGATACGTGCTAAGTGGTGAGAGGACACTCCTGCCATGTTCCCATCCCCATGCGGTTTTGGGCCTTCTGCTCTGGGGTCACAACGGCTGGGTTGCTCACAGTGTCAGGATGTGGGCCCTGTGCTGTGAGTTCACTCAGGCATGGATCCCATTGCCTCGGTGCTCTGGGACAACTGCTTGGAGCTACCAACTGCTGGATTCCTCACGTTTTTTCTTCTTTGTGCACTGTGTTGTGAGACAACTCCTCCCTGTCTCACTCCGAGCCCCTTTTTGATGTGCCTCTTCTGGTTTGAGACCACATGTGCTGGGTTCCTCACCTTTCAATGATGTGGCCCCACTGGTCTCAGAACACTCCCACCTGGTTCCCATCCCCTTGGTGATGTGGGCCCTCTGGTGAGAGTCTGATCCTGGTTGGGTTCCTCACACATCCGTGAGCTAGGCCCTCTGCACTGAAGTCACTCCTGCCTGGCTGGCACACACCGCCTTGGTGATGTCCGCCCTCTGGTGGCAGTTGGAGCATACTGGGAACCTCCTTCCCTCGGTGATGAGGGCCCTCTCGCGTCAGGCCCTAACTGCTGGTACCCACATTTTCTGATACGTACTAAGTGGTGCGAGGACACCCCTGCCGGGTTCCCATCCCCATGGGGATGTGGGACTTCTGCTCTGATGTCCAAAGGGCTGGGTTGCTCACAGTTTCATGATGTGGGCCCTCTGCTGTGAGTTCACTTCGGCCTGGATCCCATAGACTCCGTGCTCTGGGCCACCTGCTGCGAGGTTCCAACTGCTGGATTCCTCACATTTTTTAATCTATGGGCCCTGTATTGTTAGGCTAGTCCTGCCTGCCTCACTCGGAGCACCTTGGAGATGTGGTTCCTGTGGTTTAGGCCACATGTTCTGGGTTCCTCACCTTTCCATTATTTGGCCACACTGGTGTGAGGATACTTCTGCCTGTTTCCGATCCCCTTGGTGATGTGGGCCCTCTGGTGAGAGTCTTATTCTGGCTGGGTTCCGCACCCTTCTGTGACATTTGCCCTCTTCTGTGAGGTCACTCCTGCCTGGCTAGCGCACGTCACCTTGGCGACGTGGGCCCTCAGTTGGGATTTGGTGCCTGCTGGGAGTTTCCTCCCTTCGGTAATGAGGGCCCTCTGGCGTCAGGCCCTAACTCCTGGGCTCCCAAACTTTTCTGATGTGTGCCCTGTGGTGCGAGTACACTCCTGCCAAGTTCCCAACCCCATGGGAATGTGGGCCTTCTGCTCTGTTGACACAACGCCTGGGTTGTTCACAGTTTCATGATGAGGGCACTCTGTTGTGAGTTCACACCGGCCGGGATCCCATAGCCTCGCTGCTCCTTGCCACCTGCTGGGACGTTCCAACTGCGGTATTCCTCACCTTTATTATTCTATGGGCCCTCTGTTTTGAGGCTACTCCTGCCTGCCTCCCTCCCAGACCCTTGGTGATGTGTGTCCTCTGGTTTGAGGCCACGTGTGTTGGGTCCCTCACCTTTCGATGATATGGCCCCAATGGTGTGAGGACACTCCTGCCTGGTTCACATCCCCTTGTTGTTGTGGGCCCTCTGGTGAAAGTCTGATCCTTGCTGGGTTCCTGACCCTTCTTTGAGGTGGGCCCTCTTCCTTGAGGTAACTCCTGCCTGGCTTGCTCCCATTGCCTTGGTGACGTCGGCCATCTGGTGGCAGTTGGAGCCTGCTGGGAGCCTCCTCTCCTAGGTGATGAGGGCCCTCTGGCATCAGGCTCTAACTGCTGGGCACCCCATGTTTTCTGACTGAGCCCAGTGATGCCAGGACACTCCTGTAAGGTTCCCATCCCCATGCGGTTGTGGGCCTTCTGCTCTGTGGTCCCAACGCCTGGGTTGCTCACAGTTTCGTGATGTTGGTTCTCTGGTGTTAGTTCACTCAGGCCTAGATCCCATAGCCTCTGTGCTTTGGGCCGCCTGCTGGGAGGTTCCAACTGCTGGATTCCTCACCTTTCTTATACTTTAGGCCCTGTGTTGTGAGGCTCCTCCTGCCTGCCTCACACCGAGCCCCTTGGTGATGTAGGTCTTCTGGTTTGAGACCACGTGTGCCGTTAGCCTCACCTTTTTGGGATGTGGCCCTACTGGTGCGATGACACTGCTGCCAGGTTCCCATCCCCATGGGGATGTGGGCCTTCTGCTCTGAGGTCCCAACGGCTGGGTTGCTCACAGTTTCATGATGTGGGCCCTCTGCTGTGAGCTCACTTCGGCCTGGATCCCATAGACTCCGTGCTCTGGGCCTCCTGCTGCGAGGTTCCAACTGCTGGATTCCTCACATTTTTTAATCTATGGGCCCTGTGTTGTTAGGCTAGTCCTGCCTGCCTCACTCCGAGCACCTTGGAGATGTGGTTCCTGTGGTTTAGGCCACATGTTCTGGGTTCCTCACCTTTCCATTATTTGGCCACACTGGTGTGAGGATACTTCAGCCTGGTTCCGATCCCCTTGGTGATGTGGGCCCTCTGGTGAGAGTCTTATCCTGGCTGGGTTCCTCACCCTTCTGTGACATTTGCCCTCTGCTGTGAGGTCACTCCTGCCTGGCTGGCGCACGTCACCTTTGTGTCGTGGGCCCTCAGTAGGGATTTGGTGCCTGCTGGGAGTTTCCTCCCTTCGGTAATGAGGCCCCTCTGGCGTCAGGCCCTAACTCCTGGGCTCCCAAACTTTTCTGATGTGTGCCCTGTGGTGCGAGTACACTCCTGCCAGGTTCCCAACCCCATGGGAATGTGGGCCTTCTGCTCTGTGGACACAACGGCTGGGTTGTTCACACTTTCATGATGAGGGCCCTCTTTTGTGAGTTCACACCGGCCGGGATCCGATAGCCTCGCTGCTCCTTGCCACCTGCTGGGTGGTTCCAACTGCGGGATTCCTCACCTTTTTTATTCTATGGGCCCTCTGTTTTGAGGCTACTCCTGCCTGCCTCCCTCCCAGACCCTTGGTGATGTGTGTCCTCTGGTTTGAGGCCACGTGTGTTGGGTCCCTCACCTTTCGATGATATGGCCCCAATGGTGTGAGGACACTCCTGCCTGGTTCACATCCCCTTGTTGTTGTGGGCCCTCTGGTGAAAGTCTGATCCTTGCTGGGTTCCTGACCCTTCTTTGAGGTGGTCCCTCTTCTGTGAGGTAACTCCTGCCTGGCTTGCTCCCATTGCATTGGTGATGTCGGCCATCTGGTGGCAGTTGGAGCCTGCTGGGAGCCTCCTCCCTTAGGTGATGAGGGCCCTCTGGCATCAGGCTCTAACTGCTGGGCACCTCACGTTTTCTGACTGAGCCCAGTGATGCCAGGACACTCCTGTAAGGTTCCCATCCCCATGCGGATGTAGGCTTTCTGCTCTGTGGTCCCAACGCCTGGGTTGCTCACAGTTTCGTGATGTTGGTTCTCTGGTGTTAGTTCACTCAGGCCTAGATCCCATAGCCTCTGTGCTCTGGGCCGACTGCTGGGAGGTTCCAACTGCTGGATCCCGCCCCTTTTTTATACTTTGGGCCCTGTGTTGTGAGGCTCCTCCTGCCTGCCTCACTCCAAGCCCCTTTGTGATGTAGGTCCTCTGGTTTGAGGCCACATGTGCCGGTTGCCTCACCTTTTAGGTATGTGACCCCACTGGTGTGAGGACACTCCTGACTGGTTCCCATCCTCTTGTTGATGTGGGCCCTCTGGTGAGAGTCTGACCCTAGCTTGATTCCTCACACTTCTGGGAGGTGGGTTCTCTGCTGTGAGGTCACTCCTGCCTGGCTGGCACACGTCGCCTTGGCCACATGGGCCCTCTGGTTGCAGTTGGAGCATGCTGGGAGCCTCCTCCCGTCGGTGATGAGGGCCCTCTGGTGTCAGGCCCTAACTGCTGGGCTCCCCACATTTTCTGATGTGTGCCCACTGGTGCGATGACACTCCTGCCAGGTTCCCATCCCCATGGGGATTTGGGCCTTCTGTTCTGAGGTGCCAACGGCTGGGTTGCTCACAGTGTCAGGATGTGGGCCCTCTGCTGTGAGTACACTCCGGCATGCATCCCATATCCTCGGTGCTCTGGGCCACCTGCTTGGAGCTTCCAACTGCAGGATTCCTTACCTTTTTTCTTCTATGGGCCGTGTGTTGTGAGACGCTTCCTGCCTGCCTCACTCTGAGCCCCTTGTTGATGTGGGTCTTCTGGTTTGAGGCCACATGTGGTGGGTTCCTCGCCTTTCAATGATGTGGCCCCACTGGAGTGAGAACACTCCTGCCTGGTTCCCATCCCCTTGGGGATGTGGGCCCTCTGGTGAGAGTCTCATCCTGGTTGGGTTCCTCACAGTTCCGTAAAGTTGGCCCTCTGCCCTGAGGTCACTCCTGCCTGGCTGGCACACCCCGCCTTGGTGACGTCGGCCCTCTGGCGGCAGTTGGAGTGTGCTGGGAGCCTTCTCCTCTCGGTGATGAGGACACTCTGGTGTCAGGCCCTAACTGCTGGGTACCCACATTTTCTGATACGTGCTAAGTGGTGAGAGGACACTCCTGCCCGGTTCCCATCCCCATGCGGTTTTGGGCCTTCTGCTCTGGGGTCACAACGGCTGGGTTGCTCACAGTGTCAGGATGTGGCCCCTCTGCTGTGACTTCAATCCGGCATGGATCCCATAGCCTCGGTGCTCTGGGACAACTGCTTGGAGCTTCCAACTGCTGGATTCCTCACATTTTTTATTCTATGGGCCCTGCGTTGTGAGGCTAGTCCTCCGAGCCCCTTGGAGATGTGGGTCCTCTGGTTTAGGTCCTCTGGTTTAGGCCACATGTTCTGGGTTCCTCACCTTTCTATGATTTGGCCACACTGGTGTGAGGCCACTCCTGCCTGGATCCCATTCCCTTGGTGATGTGGGCCTTCTGGTGAGAGTCTTATCCTGGCTGGGTACTTCACCCTTCTGTGACGTAGACACTCTGCTGTGAGGTCACTGCTGCCTGGCTGGCGCACATCACCTTGGCGACGTGGGCCCTCAGTTGGGAGTTGGTGCCTGCTGGGAGTCTCCTCCCCTCCGTAATGAGGGCCCTCTGGCGTCAGGCTCTAACTCCTGGGCTCCCATACTCTTCTGATGTGTGCCCTCTGGTGGGAGTACACTCCTGCCAGGTTCCCAACCACATGGGAATGTGGGCCTTCTGCTCTGTGGTCCCAACCGCTGGGTTGTTCACAGTTTCGTGATGAGGGCCCTCTATTGTGAGTTCACTCCGGTCGGGATCCCATAGCCTCATTGCTCCTTGCCGCCTGCTGGGAGGTTCCAACTGCGGGATTCCTCACCTTTTTTATTTTATGGGCCCTCTGTTTGAGACACCTCCTGCCTGCCTCACTCTGAGCCCCTTGTTGATGTGGGTCCTCTGGTTTAGGCCATATGTTCTGGGTTCCTCACCTATCTATGATTTGGCCACACTGGTGTGAGGCCACTCCTGCCTGGATCCCATTCCCTTGGTGATGTGGGCCCTCTGGTGAGAGTCTTATCCTGGCTGCGTTCCTCCCCCTTCTGTGACATAGGGCCTCTGCTGTGAGGTCACTCCTGCCTGGCTGATGCACGTCACGTTGGCCACGTGGGCCCTCAGTTGGGAGTTGGTGCCTGCTAGGAGTCTGCTTCCCTCTGTAATTAGGGCCGTCTGGCGTCAGGCCCTAACTCCTGGGCTCCCAAAATTTTCTGATGTGTGCCCTGTGGTGCGAGTACACTCCTGCCAGGTTACCAACCCCATGGGAATGTGGGCCTTCTCTTCTGTGGTCCCAACACCTGTGTTGTTCACAGTTTCATGATGAGGGCCGTCTGTTGTGAGTTCACACTGGCCGGGATCCCATAGCCTCGCTGCTCCTTGCCGCATGCTAGGAGGTTCCAACTGCGGGATTCCTCACCTTTTTTATTCTATGGGTCCTCTGTTTTGAGGCTCCTCCTGCCTGCCTCCCTCCCAGCCCCTTGGAGATGTGGGTCCTCTTGTTTAGGCCACATGTTCTGGGTTCCTCACCTTTCTATGATTTGGTCACACTGGTGTGAGGCCACTCCTGCCTGGCTTGGTCCTGTTGCCTTGGTGACGTCGGACCTCTGGTGGCAGTTGGAGCCTTCTTGTACCCTCCTCTCCAAGGTGATGAGGGCCCTCTTATGTCAGGCTCTAACTGCTGGGCTCCCCATGATTTTCTGATGTGAGCCCAGTGATGCCAGGACACTCCTGTAATGTTCCAATCCTCATGGGGATGTGGGCCTTCTGCTCTGTGGTCTCAACGACTGGGTTGCTCACAGTTTCGTTATGTTGGCACTCCGGTGTTAGTTCACACAGGCCTAGATCCCATAGCTTCTGTGCTCTGGGCCTCCTGCTGGGAGGTTCCAACTGCTGGATTCCTCACCTTTCTTATACTTTGGGCCCTGTGTTGTGAGGATCCTCCTGCCTGCCTCACACCGAGCCACTTGGTGATGTAGGTCTTCTCGTTTGAGACCACGTGTGCCGTTTGCCTCACCTTTTAGGGATGTGGCCCTACTGGTGCGATGACACTCCTGCCAGGTTCCCATCCCCATGCAGATTTGGACCTTCTGTTCTGAGGTCCCAGCGGCTGGGTTGCTCACAGTGTCAGGATGTGCGCCCTCTGCTGTGAGTTCACTCCGGCATGGATCCCATTGCCTCGGTGCCCTGGGACACCTGCTTGGAGCTTCCAACTGCTGGATTCCTCACCTTTTTTCTTCTATGGGCCCTGTGTTGGGAGACATCTCCTGCCTGACTCACTCTGAGCCCCTTTTTGATGTGGCTCTTCTGGTTTGAGGCCACATGTGCTGGGTTCCTCACCTTTCAATGATGTGGGCCCCACTGGTGTGAGCACACTCCTGCCTGGTTCGCATCCCCTTGGGGATGTGGACCCTCTGGTGAGAGTCTGATCCTGGTTGGGTTCCTCACACTTCTGTGAGCTCGGCCCTCTTCTCTGAGGTCACTCCTTCCGGGCTGTCACACCCCACGTTGGCGACGACGGCCCTCTGGTCGCAGTTGGAGCGTGCTGGGAGCCTCCTCCCCTCAGTGATAAGGGCCCTTTTGCGTCAGGCCCTAACTGCTGGGTACCCACATTTTCTAATTCATACTAAATGGTGCAAGGACACTCCTGCCAGGTTCCCATCCCCATGGGGATGTGGGCCTTCTGCTCTGAGGTCCCAACGGCTGGGTTGCTCACAGTTTCATGATGTGGGCCCTCTGCTGTGAGTTCACTTCGGCCTGGATCCCATAGACTCTGTGCTCTGTGCCACCTGCTGCGAGGTTCCAACTGCTGGATTCCTCACATTTTTTAATCTATGGGCCCTGTGTTGTTAGGCTAATCCTGCCTGCCTCACTCCGAGCACCTTGGAGATGTGGTTCCTGTGGTTTAGGCCACATGTTCTGGGTTCCTCACCTTTCCATTATTTGGCCACACTGGTGTGAGGATACTTCAGCCTGGTTCCGATCCCCTTGGTGATGTGGGCCCTCTGGTGAGAGTCTTATCCTGGCTGGGTTCCTCACCCTTCTGTGACATTTGCCCTCTTCTGTGAGGTCACTCCTGCCTGGCTAGCGCACGTCACCTTGGTGTCGTGGGCCCTCAGTTGGGATTTGGTGCCTGCTGGGAGTTTCCTCCCTTCGGTAATGAGGCCCCTCTGGCGTCAGGCCCTAACTCCTGGGCTCCCAAACTTTTCTGATGTGTGCCCTGTGGTGCGAGTACACTCCTGCCAGGTTCCCAACCCCATGGGAATGTGGGCCTTCTGATCTGTGGACACAACGGCTGGGTTGTTCACAGTTTCATGATGAGGGCCCTCTTTTGTGAGTTCACACCGGCCGGGATCCGATAGCCTCGCTGCTCCTTGCCACCTGCTGGGAGTTTCCAACTGCGGGATTCCTCACCTTTTTTATTCTATGGGCCCTCTGTTTTTAGGCTACTCCTGCCTGCCTCCCTCCCAGACCCTTGGTGATGTGTGTCCTCTGGTTTGAGGCCACGTGTGTTGGGTCCCTCACCTTTCGATGATATGGCCCCAATGGTGTGAGGACACTCCTGCCTGGTTCACATCCCCTTGTTGTTGTGGGCCCTCTGGTGAAAGTCTGATCCTTGCTGGGTTCCTGACCCTTCTTTGAGGTGGGCCCTCTTCTGTGAGGTAACTCCTCCTGGCTTGCTCCCATTGCATTGGTGATGTCGGCCATCTGGTGGCAGTTGGAGCCTGCCGGGAGCCTCCTCCCTTAGGTGATGAGGGCCCTCTGGCATCAGGCTCTAACTGCTGGGCACCTCACGTTTTCTGACTGAGCCCAGTGATGCCAGGACACTCCTGTAAGGTTCCCATCCCCATGCGGATGTGGGCTTTCTGCTCTGTGCTCCCAACGCCTGGGTTGCTCACAGTTTCGTGATGTTGGTTCTCTGGTGTTAGTTCACTCAGGCCTAGATCCCATAGCCTCTGTGCTCTGGGCCGACTGCTGGGAGGTGCCAACTGCTGGATCCCGCCCCTTTTTTATACTTTGGGCCCTGTGTTGTGAGGCTCCTCCTGCCTGCCTCACTCCAAGCCCTTTGGTGATGTAGGTCCTCTGGTTTGAGGCCACATGTGCCGGTTGCCTCACCTTTTAGGTATGTGACCCCACTGGTGTGAGGACACTCCTGACTGGTTCCCATCCTCTTGTTGATGTGGGCCCTCTGGTGAGAGTCTGACCCTGGCTTGATTCCTCACACTTCTGGGAGGTGGGTCCTCTGCTGTGAGGTCACTCCTGCCTGGCTGGCACACGTCGCCTTGGCCACATGGGCCCTCTGGTTGCAGTTGGAGCATGCTGGGAGCCTCCTCCCGTCGGTGATGAGGGCCCTCTGGCGTCAGGCCCTAACTGCTGCGCTCCCCACATTTTCTGATGTGTGCCCACTGGTGGAATGACACTCCTGCCAGGTTCCCATACCCATGCGGATTTGGGCCTTCTGTTCTGAGGTGCCAACGGCTGGGTTGCTCACAGCGTCAGGATGTGGGCCCTCTGCTGTGAGTTCACTCCGGCATGCATCCCATACCCTCGGTGCTCTGGGCCACCTGCTTGGAGCTTCCAACTGCAGGATTCCTTACCTTTTTTCTTCTATGGGCCGTGTGTTGTGAGACACTTGCTGCCTGCCTCACTCTGAGCCCCTTGTTGATGTGGGTCTTCTGGTTTGAGGCCACATGTGGTGGGTTCCTCGCCTTTCAATGATGTGGCCCCACTGGAGTGAGAACACTCCTGCCTGGTTCCCATCCCCTTGGGGATGTGGGCCCTCTGGTGAGAGTCTCATCCTGGTTGGGTTCCTCACAGTTTCGTAAGGTTGGCCCTCTGCCCTGATGTCACTCCTGCCTGGCTGGCACACCCCGCCTTGGTGACGTCGGCCCTCTGGCGGCAGTTGGAGCGTGCTTGGAGCCTTCTCCTCTCGGTGATGAGGACATTCTGGTGTCAGGCCCTAACTGCTGGGTACCCACATTTTCTGATACGTGTTAAGTGGTGAGAGGACACTACTGCCAGGTACCCATCCCCATGCGGTTTTGGGCCTTCTTCTCTGGGGTCACAACGGCTGGGTTGCTCAGTGTCAGGATGTGGCCCCTCTGCTGTGACTTCAATCTGGCATGGATCCCATTGCCTCGGTGCTCTGGGACAACTGCTTGGAGCTTCCAACTGCTGGATTCCTCACATTTTTTATTCTATGTGCCCTGCGTTGTGAGGCTAGTCCTCCGAGGCCCTTGGAGATGTGGGTCCTCTGGTTTAGGTCCTCTGGTTTAGGCCACATGTTCTGGGTTCCTCACCTTTCTATGATTTGGCCACACTGGTGTGAGGCCACTCCTGCCTGGATCCCATTCCCTTGGTGATGTGGGCCTTCTGGTGAGAGTCTTATCCTGGCTGGGTACTCCACCCTTCTGTGACGTAGACACTCTGCTGTGAGGTCACTGCTGCCTGGCTGGCGCACGTCACCTTGGCGACGTGGGCCCTCAGCTGGGAGTTGGTGCCTGCTGGGAGTCTCCTCCCCTCGGTAATGAGGGCCCTCTGGCGTCAGGCCCTAACTCCTGGGCTCCCATACTCTTCTGATGTGTGCCCTCTGGTGGGAGTACACTCCTGCCAGGTTCCCAACCACATGGGAATATGGGCCTTCTGCTCTGTGGTCCCAACCGCTGGGTTGTTCACAGTTTCGTGATGAGGGCCCTCTGTTGTGAGTTCACACCGGCCGGGATCCCATAGCCTCGCTGCTCCTTGCCGCCTGCTGGGAGGTTCCAACTGCGGGATTCCTCACCTTTTTTATTTTATGGGCCCTCTGTTTGAGACACCTCCTGCCTGCCTCACTCTGAGCCCCTTGTTGATGTGGGTCCTCTGGTTTAAGCCATATGTTCTGGGTTCCTCACTTTTCTATGATTTGGCCATACTGGTGTGAGGCCACTCCTGCCTGGTTCTGATCCCCTTGGTGATGTGGGCCCTCTGGTGAGAGTCTTATCCTGGCTGGGTTCCTCCCCCTTCTGTGACGTAGGCCCTCTGCTGTGAGGTCACTCCTGCCTGGCTGACGCACGTCACCTTGGCGACGTGGGCCCTCAGTTGGGACTTGGTGCCTGCTGGGAGTCTCCTCCCCTCGGTAATGAGGGCCAGGAGTCTCCTCCCCTCGGTAATGAGGGCCTTCTGGCGTCAGGCCCCAACTCCTGGGCTCCCAAAGTTTTCTGATGTGTGCCCTGTGGTGCGAGTACACTCCTGCCAGGTTACCAACCCCATGGGAATGTGGGCCTTCTGTTCTGTGGTCCCAACACCTGTGTTGTTCACAGTTTCATGATGAGGGCCGTCTGTTGTGAGTTCACACTGGCCGGGATCCCATAGCCTCGCTGTTCCTTGCCGCATGCTAGGAGGTTCCAACTGTGGGATTCCTCAACTTTTAATTCTATGGGTCCTCTGTTTTGAGGCTCCTCCTGCCTGCCTCCCTCCCAGCCCCTTGGAAATGTGGGTCCTCTTGTTTAGGCCACATGTTCTGGGTTCCTCCCCTTTCTATGATTTGGTCACACTGGTGTGAGGCCACTCCTGCCTGCATCCGATCCCCTTGGTGATGTGGGCCCTCTTGTAACAGTCTGATCCTGGCTGGGTTCCTTACTCTTCTGTGAGGTGGGACCTCTGCTGTGAGGTAACTCCTGCCTGGATTGCTCCCGTTGCCTTGGTGATGTCGGACCTCTGGTGGCAGTTGGAGCCTTCTTGTACACTCCTCTCCAAGGTGATGCGGGCCCTCTTGCGTCAGGCTCTAACTGCTGGGCTCCCCACGATTTCTGATGTGAGCCCAGTGATGCCAGGACACTCCTGTAAGTTTCCAATTCTCATGGGGATGTGGGCCTTCTGCTCTGTGGTTGCAACGTCTGGGTTGCACAAAGTTTCGTTATGTTGGCACTCCGGTGTTAGTTCACTCAGGCCTAGATCCCATAGCCTCTGTGCCCTGGGCCACCTGCTGGGAGGTTCCAAGTGCTGGATTCCTCACCTTTCTTATACTTTGGGCCCTGTGTTGTGAGGCTCCTCCTGCCTGCCTCACACCGAGCCCCTTGGTGATATAGGTCTTCTGGTTTGAGACCACGTGTGCCGTTTGCCTCAACTTTAAGGGATGTGGCCCTACTGGTGCGATGACACTCCTGCCAGGTTCCCATCCCCATGCAGGTTTGGACCTTCTGTTCTGAGGTCCCAGCGGCTGGGTTGCTCACAGTGTCAGGATGTGCGCCCTCTGCTGTGAGTTCACTCCGGCATGGATCCCACTGCCTCGGTGCCCTGGGCCACCTGCTTGGAGCTTCCAACTGCTGGATTCCTCACCTTTTTTCTACTATGGGCCCTGTGTTGTGAGACATCTCCTGCCTGACTCACTCCGAGCCCCCTTTTTATGTGGCTCTTTTGGTTTGAGGCCACATGTGCTGGGTGCCTCACCTTTCAATGATGTGGCCCCACTGTTATGAGCACACTCCTGCCTGGTTCGCATCCCCTTGGTGCTGTGGGCCCTCTGGTGAGAGTCTGATCCTGGTTGGGTTCCTCACACTTCCGTGAGCTTGGCCCTCTGCTCTGAGGTCACTCCTGCCTGGTTGGCACACCTCGCCTTGGCGACGTAGGCCCTCTGGTGGCATTTGGAACGTGCTGGGAGCCTCCTCCCCACAGTGATGAGGGCCCTTTGGCGTCAGGCCCTAACTGCTGGGTACTCACATTTTCTATTACGTACTAAGTGGTGCTGGGACACTCCTGCCAGGTTCCCATCCCCATGGGGATGTGGGCCTTCTGCTCTGAGGTCCCAATGGCTGGGTTGCTCACAGTTTCATGATGTGGGCCCTGTGCTGTGAGTTCGCTTTGGCCTGGATCCCATAGACTCTGTGCTCTGGGCCGCTTGCTGCGAGGTTTCAACTGCTGGATTCCTCACATTTTTTAATCTATGGGCCCTGTGTTGTTAGGCTAGTCCTGCCTGCCTCACTCCGAGCACCTTGGAGAGGTGGGCCCTCTGGTGAGAGTCTCATCCTTGCTGGGTTCCTCACTCTCCTTTGAGGTGGGCCCTCTTCTGTGAGGTAACTCCTGCCTGGCTTGCTCCCGTTGCCTTGGTGACGTCGGCCATCTGGTGGCAGTTGGAGCCTGCTGGGAGCCTCCTCTCCTAGGTGATGAGGGCCCTCTGGCGTCAGGCTCTAAGTGCTGGCACCCCACGTTTTCTGACTGAGCCCAGTGATGGCAGGACACTCCTGTAAGTTCCCATCCCTATGGGGATGTGGGCCTTCTGCTCTGTGGTCCCAACGCCTGGGTTGCTCACAGTTTCGTGATGTTGGTTCTCTGGTGTTAGTTCACTCAGGCCTAGATCCCATAGCCTCTGTGCTCTGGGCCGCCTGCTGGGAGGTTCCAACTGCTGGATTCCTCACCTTTCTTATACTTTAGGCCCTGTGTTGTGAGGCTCCTCCTGCCTGCCTCACACCGAGCCCCTTGGTGATGTAGGTCTTCTGGTTTGAGACCACGTGTGCCGTTAGCCTCACCTTTTTGGGATGTGGCCCTACTGGTGCGATGACACTCCTGCCAGGTTCCCATCCCCATGCAGATTTGGACCTTCTGTTCTGAGGTCCCAGCGGCTGGGTTGCTCACAGTGTCAGGATGTGGGCCCTCTGCTGTGAGTTCACTCCGGCATGGATCCCATTGCCTCGGTGCCCTGGGCCACCTGCTTGGAGCTTCCAACTGCTGGATTCCTCACCTTTTTTCTTCTATGGGCCCTGTGTTGGGAGACATCTCCTGCCTGACTCACTCCGAGCCCCTTTTTGATGTGGCTGTTCTGGTTTGAAGCCACATGTGCTGGGTTCCTCACCTTTCAATGATGTGGCCCCACTGGTGTGAGCACACTCCTGCCTGGTTCGCATCCCCTTGGTGATGTGGACCCTCTGGTGAGAGTCTGATCCTGGTTGGGTTCCTCACACTTCTGTGAGCTCGGCCCTCTTCTCTGAGGTCACTCCTTCCTGGCTGTCACACCCCACGTTGGCGACGACGGCCCTCTGGTCGCAGTTGGAGCATGCTGGGAGCCTCCTCCCCTCAGTGATAAGGGCCCTTTTGCGTCAGGCCCTAATTGCTGGGTACCCACATTTTCTAATTCATACTAAATGGTGCAAGGACACTCCTGCCAGGTTCCCATCCCCATGGGGATGTGGGCCTTCTGCTCTGAGGTCCCAACGGCTGGGTTGCTCACAGTTTCATGATGTGGGCCCTCTGCTGTGAGTTCACTTCGGCCTGGATCCCATAGACTCTGTGCTCTGTGCCACCTGCTGCGAGGTTCCAACTGCTGGATTCCTCACATTTTTTAATCTATGGGCCCTGTGTTGTTAGGCTAATCCTGCCTGCCTCACTCCGAGCACCTTGGAGATGTGGTTCCTATGGTTTAGGCCACATGTTCTGGGTTCCTCACCTTTCCATTATTTGGCCACACTGGTGTGAGGATACTTCAGCCTGGTTCCGATCCCCTTGGTGATGTGGGCCCTCTGGTGAGAGTCTTATCCTGGCTGGGTTCCTCACCCTTCTGTGACATTTGCCCTCTTCTGTGAGGTCACTCCTTCCTGGCTAGCGCATGTTACCTTGGCGACGTGGGCCCTCAGTTGGGATTTGGTGCCTGCTGGGAGTTTCCTCCCTTCGGTAATGAGGGCCCTCTGGCGTCAGGCCCTAACTCCTGGGCTCCCAAACTTTTCTGATGTGTGCCCTGTGGTGCGAGTACACTCCTGCCAAGTTGCCAACCCCATGGGAATGTGGGCCTTCTGCTCTGTGGACACAACGGCTGGGTTGTTCACAGTTTCATGATGAGGGCCCTCTTTTGTGAGTTCACACCGGCCGGGATCCGATAGCCTCGCTGCTCCTTGCCACCTGCTGGGAGTTTCCAACTGCGGGATTCCTCACCTTTTTTATTCTATGGGCCCTCTGTTTTGAGGCTACTCCTGCCTGCCTCCCTCCCAGACCCTTGGTGATGTGTGTCCTCTGGTTTGAGGCCACGTGTGTTGGGTCCCTCACCTTTCGATGATATGGCCCCAATGGTGTGAGGACACTCCTGCCTGGTTCACATCCCCTTGTTGTTGTGGGCCCTCTGGTGAAAGTCTGATCCTTGCTGGGTTCCTGACCCTTCTTTGAGGTGGTCCCTCTTCTGTGAGGTAACTCCTCCTGGCTTGCTCCCATTGCATTGGTGATGTCGGCCATCTGGTGGCAGTTGGAGCCTGCCGGGAGCCTCCTCCCTTAGGTGATGAGGGCCCTCTGGCATCAGGCTCTAACTGCTGGGCACCTCACGTTTTCTGACTGAGCCCAGTGATGCCAGGACACTCCTGTAAGGTTCCCATCCCCATGCGGATGTGGGCTTTCTGCTCTGTGCTCCCAACGCCTGGGTTGCTCACAGTTTCGTGATGTTGGTTCTCTGGTGTTAGTTCACTCAGGCCTAGATCCCATAGCCTCTGTGCTCTGGGCCGACTGCTGGGAGGTGCCAACTGCTGGATCCCGCCCCTTTTTTATACTTTGGGCCCTGTGTTGTGAGGCTCCTCCTGCCTGCCTCACTCCAAGCCCTTTGGTGATGTAGGTCCTCTGGTTTGAGGCCACATGTGCCGGTTGCCTCACCTTTTAGGTATGTGACCCCACTGGTGTGAGGACACTCCTGACTGGTTCCCATCCTCTTGTTGATGTGGGCCCTCTGGTGAGAGTCTGACCCTGGCTTGATTCCTCACACTTCTGGGAGGTGGGTCCTCTGCTGTGAGGTCACTCCTGCCTGGCTGGCACACGTCGCCTTGACAACATGGGCCCTCTGGTTGCAGTTGGAGCATGCTGGGAGCCTCCTCCCGTCGGTGATGAGGGCCCTCTGGCGTCAGGCCCTAACTGCTGCGCTCCCCACATTTTCTGATGTGTGCCCACTGGTGGAATGACACTCCTGCCAGGTTCCCATACCCATGCGGATTTGGGCCTTCTGTTCTGAGGTGCCAACGGCTGGGTTGCTCACAGCGTCAGGATGTGGGCCCTCTGCTGTGAGTTCACTCCGGCATGCATCCCATACCCTCGGTGCTCTGGGCCACCTGCTTGGAGCTTCCAACTGCAGGATTCCTTACCTTTTTTCTTCTATGGGCCGTGTGTTGTGAGACACTTGCTGCCTGCCTCACTCTGAGCCCCTTGTTGATGTGGGTCTTCTGGTTTGAGGCCACATGTGGTGGGTTCCTCGCCTTTCAATGATGTGGCCCCACTGGAGTGAGAACACTCCTGCCTGGTTCCCATCCCCTTGGGGATGTGGGCCCTCTGGTGAGAGTCTCATCCTGGTTGGGTTCCTCACAGTTTCGTAAGGTTGGCCCTCTGCCCTGATGTCACTCCTGCCTGGCTGGCACACCCCGCCTTGGTGACGTCGGCCCTCTGGCGGCAGTTGGAGCGTGCTTGGAGCCTTCTCCTCTCGGTGATGAGGACATTCTGGTGTCAGGCCCTAACTGCTGGGTACCCACATTTTCTGATACGTGTTAAGTGGTGAGAGGACACTACTGCCAGGTACCCATCCCCATGCGGTTTTGGGCCTTCTTCTCTGGGGTCACAACGGCTGGGTTGCTCAGTGTCAGGATGTGGCCCCTCTGCTGTGACTTCAATCTGGCATGGATCCCATTGCCTCGGTGCTCTGGGACAACTGCTTGGAGCTTCCAACTGCTGGATTCCTCACATTTTTTATTCTATGTGCCCTGCCTTGTGAGGCTAGTCCTCCGAGGCCCTTGGAGATGTGGGTCCTCTGGTTTAGGTCCTCTGGTTTAGGCCACATGTTCTGGGTTCCTCACCTTTCTATGATTTGGCCACACTGGTGTGAGGCCACTCCTGCCTGGATCCCATTCCCTTGGTGATGTGGGCCTTCTGGTGAGAGTCTTATCCTGGCTGGGTACTCCACCCTTCTGTGACGTAGACACTCTGCTGTGAGGTCACTGCTGCCTGGCTGGCGCACGTCACCTTGGTGACGTGGGCCCTCAGCTGGGAGTTGGTGCCTGCTGGGAGTCTCCTCCCCTCGGTAATGAGGGCCCTCTGGCGTCAGGCCCTAACTCCTGGGCTCCCATACTCTTCTGATGTGTGCCCTCTGGTGGGAGTACACTCCTGCCAGGTTCCCAACCACATGGGAATATGGGCCTTCTGCTCTGTGGTCCCAACCGCTGGGTTGTTCACAGTTTCGTGATGAGGGCCCTCTGTTGTGAGTTCACACCGGCCGGGATCCCATAGCCTCGCTGCTCCTTGCCGCCTGCTGGGAGGTTCCAACTGCGGGATTCCTCACCTTTTTTATTTTATGGGCCCTCTGTTTGAGACACCTCCTGCCTGCCTCACTCTGAGCCCCTTGTTGATGTGGGTCCTCTGGTTTAAGCCATATGTTCTGGGTTCCTCACTTTTCTATGATTTGGCCATACTGGTGTGAGGCCACTCCTGCCTGGTTCTGATCCCCTTGGTGATGTGGGCCCTCTGGTGAGAGTCTTATCCTGGCTGGGTTCCTCCCCCTTCTGTGACGTAGGCCCTCTGCTGTGAGGTCACTCCTGCCTGGCTGACGCACGTCACCTTGGCGACGTGGGCCCTCAGTTGGGACTTGGTGCCTGCTGGGAGTCTCCTCCCCTCGGTAATGAGGGCCAGGAGTCTCCTCCCCTCGGTAATGAGGGCCTTCTGGCGTCAGGCCCCAACTCCTGGGCTCCCAAAGTTTTCTGATGTGTGCCCTGTGGTGCGAGTACACTCCTGCCAGGTTACCAACCCCATGGGAATGTGGGCCTTCTGTTCTGTGGTCCCAACACCTGTGTTGTTCACAGTTTCATGATGAGGGCCGTCTGTTGTGAGTTCACACTGGCCGGGATCCCATAGCCTCGCTGTTCCTTGCCGCATGCTAGGAGGTTCCAACTGCGGGATTCCTCAACTTTTAATTCTATGGGTCCTCTGTTTTGAGGCTCCTCCTGCCTGCCTCCCTCCCAGCCCCTTGGAAATGTGGGTCCTCTTGTTTAGGCCACATGTTCTGGGTTCCTCCCCTTTCTATGATTTGGTCACACTGGTGTGAGGCCACTCCTGCCTGCATCCGATCCCCTTGGTGATGTGGGCCCTCTTGTAACAGTCTGATCCTGGCTGGGTTCCTTACTCTTCTGTGAGGTGGGACCTCTGCTGTGAGGTAACTCCTGCCTGGATTGCTCCCGTTGCCTTGGTGATGTCGGACCTCTGGTGGCAGTTGGAGCCTTCTTGTACACTCCTCTCCAAGGTGATGCGGGCCCTCTTGCGTCAGGCTCTAACTGCTGGGCTCCCCACGATTTCTGATGTGAGCCCAGTGATGCCAGGACACTCCTGTAAGTTTCCAATTCTCATGGGGATGTGGGCCTTCTGCTCTGTGGTCGCAACGTCTGGGTTGCACAAAGTTTCGTTATGTTGGCACTCCGGTGTTAGTTCACTCAGGCCTAGATCCCATAGCCTCTGTGCCCTGGGCCACCTGCTGGGAGGTTCCAAGTGCTGGATTCCTCACCTTTCTTATACTTTGGGCCCTGTGTTGTGAGGCTCCTCCTGCCTGCCTCACACCGAGCCCCTTGGTGATATAGGTCTTCTGGTTTGAGACCACGTGTGCCGTTTGCCTCAACTTTAAGGGATGTGGCCCTACTGGTGCGATGACACTCCTGCCAGGTTCCCATCCCCATGCAGGTTTGGACCTTCTGTTCTGAGGTCCCAGCGGCTGGGTTGCTCACAGTGTCAGGATGTGCGCCCTCTGCTGTGAGTTCACTCCGGCATGGATCCCACTGCCTCGGTGCCCTGGGCCACCTGCTTGGAGCTTCCAACTGCTGGATTCCTCACCTTTTTTCTACTATGGGCCCTGTGTTGTGAGACATCTCCTGCCTGACTCACTCCGAGCCCCCTTTTTATGTGGCTCTTTTGGTTTGAGGCCACATGTGCTGGGTGCCTCACCTTTCAATGATGTGGCCCCACTGTTATGAGCACACTCCTGCCTGGTTCGCATCCCCTTGGTGCTGTGGGCCCTCTGGTGAGAGTCTGATCCTGGTTGGGTTCCTCACACTTCCGTGAGCTTGGCCCTCTGCTCTGAGGTCACTCCTGCCTGGTTGGCACACCTCGCCTTGGCGACGTAGGCCCTCTGGTGGCATTTGGAACGTGCTGGGAGCCTCCTCCCCACAGTGATGAGGGCCCTTTGGCGTCAGGCCCTAACTGCTGGGTACTCACATTTTCTATTACGTACTAAGTGGTGCTGGGACACTCCTGCCAGGTTCCCATCCCCATGGGGATGTGGGCCTTCTGCTCTGAGGTCCCAATGGCTGGGTTGCTCACAGTTTCATGATGTGGGCCCTGTGCTGTGAGTTCGCTTTGGCCTGGATCCCATAGACTCTGTGCTCTGGGCCGCTTGCTGCGAGGTTTCAACTGCTGGATTCCTCACATTTTTTAATCTATGGGCCCTGTGTTGTTAGGCTAGTCCTGCCTGCCTCACTCCGAGCACCTTGGAGAGGTGGGCCCTCTGGTGAGAGTCTCATCCTTGCTGGGTTCCTCACTCTCCTTTGAGGTGGGCCCTCTTCTGTGAGGTAACTCCTGCCTGGCTTGCTCCCGTTGCCTTGGTGACGTCGGCCATCTGGTGGCAGTTGGAGCCTGCTGGGAGCCTCCTCTCCTAGGTGATGAGGGCCCTCTGTCGTCAGGCTCTAAGTGCTGGCACCCCACGTTTTCTGACTGAGCCCAGTGATGGCAGGACACTCCTGTAAGTTCCCATCCCTATGGGGATGTGGGCCTTCTGCTCTGTGGTCCCAACGCCTGGGTTGCTCACAGTTTCGTGATGTTGGTTCTCTGGTGTTAGTTCACTCAGGCCTAGATCCCATAGCCTCTGTGCTCTGGGCCGCCTGCTGGGAGGTTCCAACTGCTGGATTCCTCACCTTTCTTATACTTTAGGCCCTGTGTTGTGAGGCTCCTCCTGCCTGCCTCACACCGAGCCCCTTGGTGATGTAGGTCTTCTGGTTTGAGACCACGTGTGCCGTTAGCCTCACCTTTTTGGGATGTGGCCCTACTGGTGCGATGACACTCCTGCCAGGTTCCCATCCCCATGCAGATTTGGACCTTCTGTTCTGAGGTCCCAGCGGCTGGGTTGCTCACAGTGTCAGGATGTGGGCCCTCTGCTGTGAGTTCACTCCGGCATGGATCCCATTGCCTCGGTGCCCTGGGCCACCTGCTTGGAGCTTCCAACTGCTGGATTCCTCACCTTTTTTCTTCTATGGGCCCTGTTTTGGGAGACATCTCCTGCCTGACTCACTCCGAGCCCCTTTTTGATGTGGCTGTTCTGGTTTGAAGCCACATGTGCTGGGTTCCTCACCTTACAATGATGTGGCCCCACTGGTGTGAGCACACTCCTGCCTGGTTCGCATCCCCTTGGTGATGTGGACCCTCTGGTGAGAGTCTGATCCTGGTTGGGTTCCTCACACTTCTGTGAGCTTGGCCCTCTGCTCTGAGGTCATTCCTTCCTGGCTGGCACACCCCGCCGTGGCGACGTCGGCCCTCTGGTGGCAGATGGAGCATGCTGGAAGCCTCCTCCCCTCAGTGATGAGGGCCCTTTGGCGTCAGGCCCTAACTGCTGGGTACCCACATTTTCTAGTACGTACTAAGTGGTGCGAGGATACTCCTGCCAGGTTCCCATCCCCATGGGGATGTGGGCCTTCTGCTCTGAGGTCCCAACGGCTGGGTTGCTCACAGTTTCATGATGTGGGCCCTCTGCTGTGAGTTCAGTTCAGCCTGGATCCCATAGACTCCGTGCTCTGGGCCGCCTGCTGCGAGGTTCCAACTGCTGGATTCCTCACATTTTTTAATCTATGGGCCCTGTGTTGTTAGGCTAGTCCTGCCTGCCTCACTCCGAGCACTTTGGAGATGTGGTTCCTGTGGTTTAGGCCACATGTTCTGGGTTCCTCACCTTTCCATTATTTGGCCACACTGGTGTGAGGATACTTCTGCCTGGTTCCGATCCCCTTGGTGATGTGGGCCCTCTGGTGAGAGTCTTATCCTGGCTGGGTTCCTCACCCTTCTGTGACATTTGCCCTCTTCTGTGAGGTCACTCCTGCCTGGCTAGCGCACGTTACCTTGGCGACGTGGGCCCTCAGTTGGGATTTGGTGCCTGCTGGGAGTTTCCTCCCTTCGGTAATGAGGGCCCTCTGGCGTCAGGCCCTAACTCCTGGGCTCCCAAACTTTTCTGATGTGTGCCCTGTGGTGCGAGTACACTCCTGCCAAGTTGCCAACCCCATGGGAATGTGGGCCTTCTGCTCTGTGGACACAACGGCTGGGTTGTTCACAGTTTCATGATGAGGGCCCTCTTTTGTGAGTTCACACCGGCCGGGATCCGATAGCCTCGCTGCTCCTTGCCACCTGCTGGGAGTTTCCAACTGCGGGATTCCTCACCTTTTTTATTCTATGGGCCCTCTGTTTTGAGGCTACTCCTGCCTGCCTCCCTCCCAGACCCTTGGTGATGTGTGTCCTCTGGTTTGAGGCCACGTGTGTTGGGTCCCTCACCTTTCGATGATATGGCCCCAATGGTGTGAGGACACTCCTGCCTGGTTCACATCCCCTTGTTGTTGTGGGCCCTCTGGTGAAAGTCTGATCCTTGCTGGGTTCCTGACCCTTCTTTGAGGTGGTCCCTCTTCTGTGAGGTAACTCCTCCTGGCTTGCTCCCATTGCATTGGTGATGTCGGCCATCTGGTGGCAGTTGGAGCCTGCCGGGAGCCTCCTCCCTTAGGTGATGAGGGCCCTCTGGCATCAGGCTCTAACTGCTGGGCACCTCACGTTTTCTGACTGAGCCCAGTGATGCCAGGACACTCCTGTAAGGTTCCCATCCCCATGCGGATGTGGGCTTTCTGCTCTGTGCTCCCAACGCCTGGGTTGCTCACAGTTTCGTGATGTTGGTTCTCTGGTGTTAGTTCACTCAGGCCTAGATCCCATAGCCTCTGTGCTCTGGGCCGACTGCTGGGAGGTGCCAACTGCTGGATCCCGCCCCTTTTTTATACTTTGGGCCCTGTGTTGTGAGGCTCCTCCTGCCTGCCTCACTCCAAGCCCTTTGGTGATGTAGGTCCTCTGGTTTGAGGCCACATGTGCCGGTTGCCTCACCTTTTTGGTATGTGACCCCACTGGTGTGAGGACACTCCTGACTGGTTCCCATCCTCTTGTTGATGTGGGCCCTCTGGTGAGAGTCTGACCCTGGCTTGATTCCTCACACTTCTGGGAGGTGGGTCCTCTGCTGTGAGGTCACTCCTGCCTGGCTGGCACACGTCGCCTTGGCCACATGGGCCCTCTGGTTGCAGTTGGAGCATGCTGGGAGCCTCCTCCCGTCGGTGATGAGGGCCCTCTGGCGTCAGGCCCTAACTGCTGCGCTCCCCACATTTTCTGATGTGTGCCCACTGGTGGAATGACACTCCTGCCAGGTTCCCATACCCATGCGGATTTGGGCCTTCTGTTCTGAGGTGCCAACGGCTGGGTTGCTCACAGCGTCAGGATGTGGGCCGTCTGCTGTGAGTTCACTCCGGCATGCATCCCATACCCTCGGTGCTCTGGGCCACCTGCTTGGAGCTTCCAACTGCAGGATTCCTTACCTTTTTTCTTCTATGGGCCGTGTGTTGTGAGACACTTGCTGCCTGCCTCACTCTGAGCCCCTTGTTGATGTGGGTCTTCTGGTTTGAGGCCACATGTGGTGGGTTCCTCGCCTTTCAATGATGTGGCCCCACTGGAGTGAGAACACTCCTGCCTGGTTCCCATCCCCTTGGGGATTTGGGCCCTCTGGTGAGAGTCTCATCCTGGTTGGGTTCCTCACAGTTTCGTAAGGTTGGCCCTCTGCCCTGATGTCACTCCTGCCTGGCTGGCACACCCCGCCTTGGTGACGTCGGCCCTCTGGCGGCAGTTGGAGCGTGCTTGGAGCCTTCTCCTCTCGGTGATGAGGACATTCTGGTGTCAGGCCCTAACTGCTGGGTACCCACATTTTCTGATACGTGTTAAGTGGTGAGAGGACACTACTGCCAGGTACCCATCCCCATGCGGTTTTGGGCCTTCTTCTCTGGGGTCACAACGGCTGGGTTGCTCAGTGTCAGGATGTGGCCCCTCTGCTGTGACTTCAATCTGGCATGGATCCCATTGCCTCGGTGCTCTGGGACAACTGCTTGGAGCTTCCAACTGCTGGATTCCTCACATTTTTTATTCTATGTGCCCTGCCTTGTGAGGCTAGTCCTCCGAGGCCCTTGGAGATGTGGGTCCTCTGGTTTAGGTCCTCTGGTTTAGGCCACATGTTCTGGGTTCCTCACCTTTCTATGATTTGGCCACACTGGTGTGAGGCCACTCCTGCCTGGATCCCATTCCCTTGGTGATGTGGGCCTTCTGGTGAGAGTCTTATCCTGGCTGGGTACTCCACCCTTCTGTGACGTAGACACTCTGCTGTGAGGTCACTGCTGCCTGGCTGGCGCACGTCACCTTGGTGACGTGGGCCCTCAGCTGGGAGTTGGTGCCTGCTGGGAGTCTCCTCCCCTCGGTAATGAGGGCCCTCTGGCGTCAGGCCCTAACTCCTGGGCTCCCATACTCTTCTGATGTGTGCCCTCTGGTGGGAGTACACTCCTGCCAGGTTCCCAACCACATGGGAATATGGGCCTTCTGCTCTGTGGTCCCAACCGCTGGGTTGTTCACAGTTTCGTGATGAGGGCCCTCTGTTGTGAGTTCACACCGGCCGGGATCCCATAGCCTCGCTGCTCCTTGCCGCCTGCTGGGAGGTTCCAACTGCGGGATTCCTCACCTTTTTTATTTTATGGGCCCTCTGTTTGAGACACCTCCTGCCTGCCTCACTCTGAGCCCCTTGTTGATGTGGGTCCTCTGGTTTAGGCCATATGTTCTGGGTTCCTCACTTTTCTATGATTTGGCCATACTGGTGTGAGGCCACTCCTGCCTGGTTCTGATCCCCTTGGTGATGTGGGCCCTCTGGTGAGAGTCTTATCCTGGCTGGGTTCCTCCCCCTTCTGTGACGTAGGCCCTCTGCTGTGAGGTCACTCCTGCCTGGCTGACGCACGTCACCTTGGCGACGTGGGCCCTCAGTTGGGACTTGGTGCCTGCTGGGAGTCTCCTCCCCTCGGTAATGAGGGCCAGGAGTCTCCTCCCCTCGGTAATGAGGGCCTTCTGGCGTCAGGCCCCAACTCCTGGGCTCCCAAAGTTTTCTGCTGTGTGCCCTGTGGTGCGAGTACACTCCTGCCAGGTTACCAACCCCATGGGAATGTGGGCCTTCTGTTCTGTGGTCCCAACACCTGTGTTGTTCACAGTTTCATGATGAGGGCCGTCTGTTGTGAGTTCACACTGGCCGGGATCCCATAGCCTCGCTGTTCCTTGCCGCATGCTAGGAGGTTCCAACTGCGGGATTCCTCAACTTTTAATTCTATGGGTCCTCTGTTTTGAGGCTCCTCCTGCCTGCCTCCCTCCCAGCCCCTTGGAAATGTGGGTCCTCTTGTTTAGGCCACATGTTCTGGGTTCCTCCCCTTTCTATGATTTGGTCACACTGGTGTGAGGCCACTCCTGCCTGCATCCGATCCCCTTGGTGATGTGGGCCCTCTTGTAACAGTCTGATCCTGGCTGGGTTCCTTACTCTTCTGTGAGGTGGGACCTCTGCTGTGAGGTAACTCCTGCCTGGATTGCTCCCGTTGCCTTGGTGATGTCGGACCTCTGGTGGCAGTTGGAGCCTTCTTGTACACTCCTCTCCAAGGTGATGCGGGCCCTCTTGCGTCAGGCTCTAACTGCTGGGCTCCCCACGATTTCTGATGTGAGCCCAGTGATGCCAGGACACTCCTGTAAGTTTCCAATTCTCATGGGGATGTGGGCCTTCTGCTCTGTGGTCGCAACGTCTGGGTTGCACAAAGTTTCGTTATGTTGGCACTCCGGTGTTAGTTCACTCAGGCCTAGATCCCATAGCCTCTGTGCCCTGGGCCACCTGCTGGGAGGTTCCAAGTGCTGGATTCCTCACCTTTCTTATACTTTGGGCCCTGTGTTGTGAGGCTCCTCCTGCCTGCCTCACACCGAGCCCCTTGGTGATATAGGTCTTCTGGTTTGAGACCACGTGTGCCGTTTGCCTCAACTTTAAGGGATGTGGCCCTACTGGTGCGATGACACTCCTGCCAGGTTCCCATCCCCATGCAGGTTTGGACCTTCTGTTCTGAGGTCCCAGCGGCTGGGTTGCTCACAGTGTCAGGATGTGCGCCCTCTGCTGTGAGTTCACTCCGGCATGGATCCCACTGCCTCGGTGCCCTGGGCCACCTGCTTGGAGCTTCCAACTGCTGGATTCCTCACCTTTTTTCTACTATGGGCCCTGTGTTGTGAGACATCTCCTGCCTGACTCACTCCGAGCCCCCTTTTTATGTGGCTCTTTTGGTTTGAGGCCACATGTGCTGGGTGCCTCACCTTTCAATGATGTGGCCCCACTGTTATGAGCACACTCCTGCCTGGTTCGCATCCCCTTGGTGCTGTGGGTCCTCTGGTGAGAGTCTGATCCTGGTTGGGTTCCTCACACTTCCTTGAGCTTGGCCCTCTGCTCTGAGGTCACTCCTGCCTGGTTGGCACACCTCGCCTTGGCGACGTAGGCCCTCTGGTGGCATTTGGAACGTGCTGGGAGCCTCCTCCCCACAGTGATGAGGGCCCTTTGGCGTCAGGCCCTAACTGCTGGGTACTCACATTTTCTATTACGTACTAAGTGGTGCTGGGACACTCCTGCCAGGTTCCCATCCCCATGGGGATGTGGGCCTTCTGCTCTGAGGTCCCAATGGCTGGGTTGCTCACAGTTTCATGATGTGGGCCCTGTGCTGTGAGTTCGCTTTGGCCTGGATCCCATAGACTCTGTGCTCTGGGCCGCTTGCTGCGAGGTTTCAACTGCTGGATTCCTCACATTTTTTAATCTATGGGCCCTGTGTTGTTAGGCTAGTCCTGCCTGCCTCACTCCGAGCACCTTGGAGAGGTGGGCCCTCTGGTGAGAGTCTCATCCTTGCTGGGTTCCTCACTCTCCTTTGAGGTGGGCCCTCTTCTGTGAGGTAACTCCTGCCTGGCTTGCTCCCGTTGCCTTGGTGACGTCGGCCATCTGGTGGCAGTTGGAGCCTGCTGGGAGCCTCCTCTCCTAGGTGATGAGGGCCCTCTGGCGTCAGGCTCTAAGTGCTGGCACCCCACGTTTTCTGACTGAGCCCAGTGATGGCAGGACACTCCTGTAAGTTCCCATCCCTATGGGGATGTGGGCCTTCTGCACTGTGGTCCCAACGCCTGGGTTGCTCACAGTTTCGTGATGTTGGTTCTCTGGTGTTAGTTCACTCAGGCCTAGATCCCATAGCCTCTGTGCTCTGGGCCGCCTGCTGGGAGGTTCCAACTGCTGGATTCCTCACCTTTCTTATACTTTAGGCCCTGTGTTGTGAGGCTCCTCCTGCCTGCCTCACACCGAGCCCCTTGGTGATGTAGGTCTTCTGGTTTGAGACCACGTGTGCCGTTAGCCTCACCTTTTTGGGATGTGGCCCTACTGGTGCGATGACACTCCTGCCAGGTTCCCATGCCCATGCAGATTTGGACCTTCTGTTCTGAGGTCCCAGCGGCTGGGTTGCTCACAGTGTCAGGATGTGGGCCCTCTGCTGTGAGTTCACTCCGGCATGGATCCCATTGCCTCGGTGCCCTGGGCCACCTGCTTGGAGCTTCCAACTGCTGGATTCCTCACCTTTTTTCTTCTATGGGCCCTGTGTTGTGAGACATCTACTGCCTGACTCACTCCGAGCCCCTTTTTGATGTGGCTGTTCTGGTTTGAAGCCACATGTGCTGGGTTCCTCACCTTTCAATGATGTGGCCCCACTGGTGTGAGCACACTCCTGCCTGGTTCGCATCCCCTTGGTGATGTGGACCCTCTGGTGAGAGTCTGATCCTGGTTGGGTTCCTCACACTTCTGTGAGCTTGGCCCTCTGCTCTGAGGTCATTCCTTCCTGGCTGGCACACCCCGCCGTGGCGACGTCGGCCCTCTGGTGGCAGATGGAGCATGCTGGGAGCCTCCTCCCCTCAGTGATGAGGGCCCTTTGGCGTCAGGCCCTAACTGCTGGGTACCCACATTTTCTAGTACGTACTAAGTGGTGCGAGGATACTCCTGCCAGGTTCCCATCCCCATGCGGATGTGGGCCTTCTGCTCTGAGGTCCCAACGGCTGGGTTGCTCACAGTTTCATGATGTGGGCCCTCTGCTGTGAGTTCAGTTCAGCCTGGATCCCATAGACTCCGTGCTCTGGGCCGCCTGCTGCGAGGTTCCAACTGCTGGATTCCTCACATTTTTTAATCTATGGGCCCTGTGTTGTTAGGCTAGTCCTGCCTGCCTCACTCCGAGCACTTTGGAGATGTGGTTCCTGTGGTTTAGGCCACATGTTCTGGGTTCCTCACCTTTCCATTATTTGGCCACACTGGTGTGAGGATACTTCTGCCTGGTTCCGATCCCCTTGGTGATGTGGGCCCTCTGGTGAGAGTCTTATCCTGGCTGGGTTCCTCACCCTTCTGTGACATTTGCCCTCTTCTGTGAGGTCACTCCTGCCTGGCTAGCGCACGTTACCTTGGCGACGTGGGCCCTCAGTTGGGATTTGGTGCCTGCTGGGAGTTTCCTCCCTTCGGTAATGAGGGCCCTCTGGCGTCAGGCCCTAACTCCTGGGCTCCCAAACTTTTCTGATGTGTGCCCTGTGGTGCGAGCACACTCCTGCCAAGTTGCCAACCCCATGGGAATGTGGGCCTTCTGCTCTGTCGACTCAACGCCTGGGTTGTTCACAGTTTCATAATGAGGGCCCTCTGTTGTGAGTTCACACCGGCCGGGATCCCATAGCCTCGCTGCTCCTTGCCACCGGCTGGGACGTTCCAACTGCGGGATTCCTCACCTTTTTTATTCTATGGGCCCTCTGTTTTGAGGCTACTCCTGCCTGCCTCCCTCCCAGACCCTTGGTGATGTGTGTCCTCTGGTTTGAGGCCACGTGTGTTGGGTCCCTCACCTTTCGATGATATGGCCCCAATGGTGTGAGGACACTCCTGCCTGGTTCACATCCCCTTGTTGTTTTGGGCCCTCTGGTGAAAGTCTGATCCTTGCTGGGTTCCTGACCCTTCTTTGAGGTGGGCCCTCTTCTGTGAGGTAACTCCTGCCTGGCTTGCTCCCATTGCCTTGGTGACGTCCGCCATCTGGTGGCAGTTGGAGCCCTGCTGGGAGCCTCCTCTCCTAGGTGATGAGGGCCCTCTGGCATCAGGCTCTAACTGCTGGGCACCCCACGTTTTCTGACTGAGCCCAGTGATGCCAGGACACTCCTGTAAAGTTCCCATCCCCATGCGGATGTGGGCCTTCTGCTCTGTGGTCACAACGCCTGTGTTGCTGACAGTTTCGTGATGTTGGTTCTCTGGTGTTAGTTCACTCAGGCCTAGATCCCATAGCCTCTGTGCTTTGGGTCGACCTCTGGGAGGTTCCAAATGCTGGATTCCGCCCCTTTTTTATACTTTGGGCCCTGTGTTGTGAGGCTCCACCTGTCTGCTTCACTCCAAGCCCCTTTGTGATGTAGGTCCTCTGGTTTGAGGCCACATGTGCCGGTTGCCTCACCTTTTAGGTATGTGACCCCACTGGTGTGAGGACACTCCTGACTGGTTCCCATCCTCTTGTTGATGTGGGCCCTCTGGTGAGAGTCTGACTCTGGCTTGATTCCTTACACTTCTGGGAGGTAGGTCCTCTGCTGTGAGGTCACTCCTGCCTGGGTGGCACACGTCGCCTTGGCCACATGGGCCCTCTGGTTGCAGTTGGAGCGTGCTGGGAGCCTCCTCCCGTCGGTGATGAGGGCCCTCTGGCGTCAGGCCCTAACTGCTGGGCTCCCCACATTTTCTGATGTGTGCCCACTGGTGCGATGACACTCCTGCCAGGTTCCCATCCCCATGCGGATTTGGGCCTTCTGTTCTGAGGTGCCAACGGCTGGGTTGCTCACAGTGTCAGGATGTGGGCCCTCTGCTGTGAGTTCACTCCGGCATGCATCCCATACCCTCGGTGCTCTGGGCCACCTGCTTGGAGCTTCCAACTGCAGGATTCCTTACCTTTTTTCTTCTATGGGCCGTGTGTTGTGAGACACTTCCTGCCTGCCTCACTCTGAGCCCCTTGTTGATGTGGGTCTTCTGGTTTGAGGCCACATGTGGTGGGTTCCTCGCCTTTCAATGATGTGGCCCCACTGGAGTGAGAATACTCCTGCCTGGTTCCCATCCCCTTGGGGATTTGGGCCCTCTGGTGAGAGTCTCATCCTGGTTGGGTTCCTCAGAGTTTCGTAAGGTTGGCCCTCTGCCCTGAGGTCACTCCTGCCTGGCTGGCACACCCCGCCTTGGTGACGTCGGCCCTCTGGTGGCAGTTGGAGCGTGCTGGGAGCCTTCTCCTCTCGGTGATGAGGACACTCTGGTGTCAGGCCCTAACTGCTGGGTACCCACATTTTCTGATACGTGCTAAGTGGTGAGAGGACACTCCTGCCAGGTTCCCATCGCTATGCGGTTTTGGGCCTTCTTCTCTGGGGTCACAACGGCTGGGTTGCTTACAGTGTCGGGATGTGGCCCCTCTGCTGTGACTTCAATCCTGCATGGATCCCATAGCCTCGGTGCTCTGGGACAACTGCTGGGAGCTTCCAAATGCTGGATTCCTCACATTTTTTATTCTATGGGCCCTGCGTTGTGAGGCTAGTCCTCCGAGGCCCTTGCAGATGTGGGTCCTCTGGTTTAGGTCCTCTGGTTTAGGCCACATGTTCTGGGTTCCTCACCTTTCTATGATTTGGCCACACTGGTGTGAGGCCACTCCTGCCTGGATCCCATTCCCTTGGTGATGTGGGCCTTCTGGTGAGAGTCTTATCCTGGCTGGGTACTTCACCCTTCTGTGACGTAGACACTCTGCTGTGAGGTCACTGCTGCCTTGCTGGCGCACGTCACCTTGGCGACGTGGGCCCTCAGCTGGGAGTTGGTGCCTGCTGGGAGTCTCCTCCCCTCGGTAATGAGGGCCCTCTGGCGTCAGGCCCTAACTCCTGGGCTCCCATACTCTTCTGATGTGTGCCCTCTGGTGGGAGTACACTCCTGCCAGGTTCCCAACCACATGGGAATATGGGCCTTCTGCTCTGTGGTCCCAACCGCTGGGTTGTTCACAGTTTCGTGATGAGGGCCCTCTGTTGTGAGTTCACACCGGCCGGGATCCCATAGCCTCGCTGCTCCTTGCCGCCTGCTGGGAGGTTCCAACTGCGGGATTCCTCACCTTTTTTATTTTATGGGCCCTCTGTTTGAGACACCTCCTGCCTGCCTCACTCTGAGCCCCTTGTTGATGTGGGTCCTCTGGTTTAGGCCATATGATCTGGGTTCCTCACTTTTCTATGATTTGGCCATACTGGTGTGAGGCCACTCCTGCCTGGTTCTGATCCCCTTGGTGATGTGGGCCCTCTGGTGAGAGTCTTATCCTGGCTTGGTTCCTCCCCCTTCTGTGACGTAGGCCCTCTGCTGTGAGGTCACTCCTGCCTGGCTGACGCACGTCACCTTGGCGACGTGGGCCCTCAGTTGGGAGTTGGTGCCTGCTAGGAGTCTGCTCCCCTCGGTAATTAGGGCCGTCTGGCGTCAGGCCCTAACTCCTGGCCTCCCAAAATCTTCTGTTGTGTGCCCTGTGGTGCGAGTACACTCCTGCCAGGTTACCAACCCCATGGGAATGTGGGCCTTCTGTTCTGTGGTCCCAACACCTGTGTTGTTCACAGTTTCATGATGAGGGCCCTCTGTTGTGAGTTCACACTGGCCGAGATCCCATAGCCTCGCTGCTCCTTGCCGCATGCTAGGAGGTTCCAACTGCGGGATTCCTCACCTTTTTTATTCTATGGGTCCACTGTTTGGAGGCTCCTCCTGCCTGCCTCACTCCCAGGCCCTTGGAGATGTAGGTCCTCTTGTTTAGGCCACATGTTCTGGGTTCCTCACCTTTCTATGATTTGGCCACAGTGGTGTGAGGCCACTCCTGCCTGGCTTGCTCCCGTTGCCTTGGTGACGTCGGACCTCTGGTGGCAGTTGGAGCCTTCTTGTACCCTCCTCTCCAAGGTGATGAGGGCCCTCTTACGTCAGGCTCTAACTGCTGGGCTCCCCACGATTTCTGATGTGAGCCCAGTGATGCCAGGACACTCCTGTAAGGTTCCAATCCATTAATATACAAGATTTGTTTTGTTTTTCTTTTTCTGACTTACTTCACTCTGTATGACAGTCTCTAGATCCATCAACGTCTCTACAAATGATCCAATTTCATTCCTTTTTATGGCTTAGTAATATTCCATTTTATATATGTACCACATCTTTATGCATTCGTCTGTCTGGGCATTTAGGTTGCTTCCATTACCTGGATATTGTAAATAGTGATGCAATGAACATTGCGGTGAATGTCTCTTTTTGATTTTTGGTTTTGTCTGGGTATATGCCCAGTAGTGGGATTGCTGTATCATATGGTAATTCTATTTTTAGTTTTATAAGAAACTCCATAATGTTCTCCACAGTGACTGTATCTATTTACATTCCCAACAATAGTGGAAGAGGGTTCCTTATCTCCACACCCTTTCCAGCATTTGTTGTTTGTAGATCTTCTGATGATGCCCATTCTAACAGGTGTGAGATGATACAGCATGGATGAGTCTATTTCGTTGAGCAAGGAGTAGGTCTTGTCTATTACATATTTGGCTTATGGAAAGGTATCTGTGCTAATTTCAATCTCTGGTTTTATACAGCACCCCAACTCAACTTTCCCCTTAAGCAAGCATAAGTTTTTTAGCTAAATGTGAGACACTGTTCGGTTTTGTAATTCAGTTCATGTGGAGCCAAGTTTACACTCCCTCTATTAGTGATATCTTATGATTACTGTCTTTCTCTGTGTGACATATTTCTCTTAGAGTCATCGTGCTTAAGTCCACTCAATTTGCTGCTACAGGCCTGATGACATTGATTTCATTGCTGAGTGATATTCCGTTGTACGTAAGTAGCACAACTTCTTTATCCATTTTTTTCTTTCTGGGATATTTAATTTGTACTGGACTCAAGGTTCTTGTAAACACAGCAGCCCTAAATTTTGTGTTGGCTGTGTCTTGTTGATTTTAATTTTCCTAAGCTATAGGACCATAAGTGGAAGTGCCCTAGGCTCTGTAGCTTTGTTTTTTAGATGTTTCAGGATACACCATAAACATCTCCAGAGTGTCTGTTGGCAATTTACATCCCACCCATCAGCATAACAAGGCTCCCTGTTCTCCATGGCCTGTCCTGTGTTTCTCGTTTTTACACTTTTTTCAGATGGCCCTTTTGACGAATGGGAAAAGAGACTTCATTTTAGTGCGGATTTCCATTGCTCGAGTGCTTGGTTGACCAAAAAGGGCGTATGCGTTTTTTCCTGAATATATTCACGAAAAAATGCATACGCTCTTTTTGTCCAAGTGCATCACTGTCAAAGATCTGCTGCTTTTCATGTGCTTTAAATGCAATTCAAATCTACCTCCTGAAATCTGATTCCTGGAATTCTGCCGTGTTTTCAAGTCTTCTTTGCAGCCTTACTTCAATATATTTTTGACAATAGTTGTCATTTATAACTCTGCAGGTTTGTGAATTACAGTGTCCCTGATTTCCTTTCTTAACTCGCTTCCTTGTAAGCTGGCCACAAAACCGCAGGTTTGCTTCAGGCCGTAATCTGGTTCCGGCACGGCACGCTGAGCGTTTGGTTAATTCCTCTTCCTGGTGGGAAATGAGAGTTAAATGTGCCCGTCCAGACACCTGCCTCACTCCCAGCCCATTGGTGATGTGTGTCTTCTGGTTTGAGGCCATATGTGCCAGTTTACTCACCTATTAAAGATGTGGACCCACTGGTGTGAGGACACTCCTGCCTGGTTCATATCCCCTTGGTGATGTGGGCTGTCTGGTGAGAGTCTGATCCTGGCTGGTTTCGTCACCTTTCTGTGAGGTGGTCCCTCTGCTCTGAGGTCACACCTGCCTGGCTTGTTCCCGTTGCCTTGGAGACGTCGGCCCTCTGGTGGCAGTTGGAGCTTGCTGGGAGTCTCCTCCCCTCGGTGATGAGGGCCCTGTGGCATCAGTCAATAACTGCTGGGCTCCCCATTTCTTCTGATGTTTGCCCACTTGTGCGATGACACTCCTGCCGGGTTCCCATCCCCATGTGGATGTGCGCCTTCTGCTGTGAGGTCCCAACGGTTGGGTCGCTCACAGTTTAATGATGAGGGCCCTCTGGTGTGAGTTCATTCCAGAAAGGATCCCATTGCCTCGCTGCTCCTGGCCGCCTGCTGGGACGTTCCAACTGCTGGATTCCTCACATTTTTTGATCTATGGTCCCTGTGTTGTTAGGCTACTCCTGCCTGCCACACTCTGAGCACCTTGGAGATGTGGTTCCTGTGGTTTAGGCCACATGTTCTGGGTTCCTCACCTTTCCATTATTTGGCCAAACTGGTGTGAGGATACTTCTGCCTGGTTCCGGTCCCCTTGGTGATGTGGGCCCTCTGGTGAGAGTCTTATCCTGGCTGGGTTCCTCTCCCTTCTGTGACGTTTGCCCTCTGCTGTGAGGTCAATCCTGCCTGGCTGGCGCACGTCACCTTGGCGACGTGGGCCCTCAGTTGGGATTTGGTGCCTGCTGGGAGTTTCCTCCCTTCGGTAATGAGGGCCCTCTGGCGTCTGGCCCTAACTCCTGGGCTCCCAAATTTTTCTGATGTGTGCCCTGTGGTGCGAGTACACCCCTGCCAGGTTCCCAACCACATGGAAATGGGGGCCTTCTGCTCTGTGGACACAATGGCTGGGTTCACAGTTTCATGATGAGGGCCCTCTTTTGTGAGTTCACACCGACCTGGAACCCATAACCTCGCTGCTCCTTGCCACCTGCTAGAACGTTCCAACTGCGGGATTCCTCACCTTTTTTATTCTATGGGCCCTCTGTTTTGAGGCTACTCCTGCCTGCCTCCCTCGCAGACCCTTGGTGATGTATGTCCTCTGGTTTGAGGCCACGTGTGTTGGGTCCTTCACCTTTCGATGATATGGCCCCAATGGTGTGAGGACACTCCTGCCTGGTTCACATCCCCTTGGTGTTGTGGGCCCTCTGGTGAAAGTCTGATCCTTGCTGGGTTCCTGACCCTTCTTTGAGGTGGGCCCTCTTCTGTGAGGTAACTCCTGCCTGGCTTGGTCACATTGCCTTGGTGACGTCAGCCATCTGGTTGCAGTTGGAGCCTGCTGGGAGCCTCCTCTCCTAGCTGATGAGGGCCCTCTGGCATCAGGCTCTAACTGCTGGGCACCCCACGTTTTCTGACTGAGCCCAGTGATGCCAGGACACTCCTGTAAGGTTCCCATCCCCATGAGGAAGTGGGCCTTCTGCTCAGTGGTCCCAACGCCTGGGTTGCTCGCAGTTTCGTGATGTTGGTTCTCTGGTGTTTGTTCACTCAGGCCTAGATCCCATAGCCTCTGTGCTCTGGGCCGACTGCTGGGAGGTTCCAACTGCTGGATTCCACCCCTTTTTTATACTTTGGGCCCTGTGTTGTGAGGCTCCTCCTGCCTGCCTCACTCCAAGCCCCTTGGTGACGTAGGTCCTCTGGTTTGAGGCCACATGTGCCGGTTGCCTCACCTTTTAGGTATGTGACCCCACTGGTGTGAGGACACTCGTGACTGGTTCCCATCCTCTTGTTGATGTGGGCCCTCTGGTGAGAGTTGGACCCTGGCTTGATTCCTCATACTTCTGGGAGGTGGGTCCTCTGCTGTGAGGTCACTCCTGCCTGGCTGGCACACGTCGCCTTGGCCACATGGGCCCTCTGGTTGCAGTTGGAGCGTGCTGGGAGCCTCCTCCCATCGGTGATGAGGACCCTCTGGCGTCAGGCCCTAACTGCTGGGCTCCCCACATTTTCTGATATGTGCTCACTGGTGCGATGACACTCCTGCCAGGTTCCCATCCCCATGCGGATTTGGGCCTTCTGTTCTGAGGTGCCAACGTGTGGGTTGCTCACAGTGTCAGGATGTGGGCCCTCTGCTGTGAGTTCACTCCGGCATGCATCCCATATCCTCGGTGTTCTGGGCCACCTGCTTGGAGCTTCCAACTGCAGGATTCCTTACCTTTTTCCTTCTATGGGCCGTGTGTTGTGAGACACTTCCTGCCTGCCTCACTCTGAGCCCCTTGTTGTTGTGGGTCTTCTGGTTTGAGGCCACATGTGGTGGATTTCTCGCCTTTCAATGATGTGGCCCCACTGGGTTCAGAACACTCCTGCCTGGTTCCCATCCCCTTGGGGATGTGGGCCCTCTGGTGAGAGTCTCATCCTGGTTGGGTTCCTAACAGTTTCGTAAGGTTGGCCCTCTGCCCTGAGGTCACTCCTGCCTGGCTGGCACACACCGCCTTGGTGACGTCGGCCCTCTGACCGCAGATGGAGCGTGCTGGGAGCCTTCTCCTCTCGGTGATGAGGACACTCTGGTATCAGGCCCTAACTGCTGGGTACCCATATTTTCTGATACGTGCTAAGTGGTGAGAGGACACTCCGGCCAGGTTCCCATCCCCATGCGGATTTGGGCCTTCTGTTCTGAGGTGCCAACGGCTGGGTTGCTCACAGTGTCAGGATGTGGGCCCTCTGCTGTGAGTTTAATCCGGCATGGATCCCATAGCCTCGGTCCTCTGGGACAACTGCTTGGAGCTTCCAACTGCGGGATTCCTCACCTTTTTTATTTATGGGTCCTCTGTTTGAGACACCTCCTGCCTGCCTCACTCTGAGTCCCTTGTTGATATGGGTCCTCTGGTTTAGGCCATATGTTCTGGGTTCCTCACTTTTCTATGATTTGGCCATACTGGTGTGAGGCCACTCCTGCCTGGTTCTGATCCCCTTGGTGATGTGGGCCCTCTGGTGATTGTCTTATCCTGGCTGGGTTCCTCCCCCTTCTGTGACGTAGGCCCTCTGCTGTGAGGTCACTCCTGCCTGGCTGACGCACGTCACCTTGGCGACGTGGGCCCTCAGTTGGGAGTTGGTGCCTGCTAGGAGTCTGCTCCCCTCGGTAATTAGGGCTGTCTGGAGTCAGGCCCTAACTCCTGGGCTCCCAAACTTTTCTGATGTGTGCCCTGTGGTGCGAGTACACTCCTGCCATGTTACCAAACCCATGGGAATGTGGGCCTTCTGTTCTGTGGTCCCAACAGCTGTGTTGTTCACAGTTTCATGATGAGGGCCCTCTGTTGTGAGTTCACACTGGCTGGGATCCCATAGCCTCGCTGCTCCTTGCCGCATGCTAGGAGTTTCCAACTGCGGGATTCCTCACATTTTTTATTCTATGGGTCCTCTGTTTTGAGGGTCCTCCTGCCTGCCTCACTCCCAGCCCCTTGGAGATGTGGGTCGGCTTGTTTGGGCCACATATTCTGGGTTCCTCACCTTTCTATGATTTGGCCACACTGGTGTGAGGCCACTCCTGCCTGCCTTGCTCCCGTTGCCTTGGTGACGTCGGACCTCTGGTGGCAGTTGGACCCTTCTTGTACGCTCCTCTCCAAGGTGATGAGGGCCCTCTTGCGTCAGGCCCTAACTGCTGGGCTCCGCACATTTTCTGATGTGAGCCCACTGGTGCAATGTCACTCCTTCCAGGTTCCCATCCCCATGCGGATTTGGGACTTCTGTTCTGAGGTGCCAACGGCTGGGTTGCTCCCAGTGTCAGGATGTGGGCCCTCTGCTGTGAGTTCACTCCGGCATGCATCCCAGAGCCTCGGTGCTCTGGGCCACCTGCTTGGAGCTTCCAACTGCAGGATTCCTTACCTTTATTCTTCTATGGGCCGTGTGTTGTGAGACACTTCCTGCCTCCCTAACTCTGAGCCCCTTGTTGATGTGGGTGTTCTGGATTGAGGCCACATGTGGGTTTCTCGCCTTTCAGTGATGTGGCACCACTGTGGTGAGAACACTCCTGCCTGGTTCCCATCCCCTTGGTGATGTGGGCCCTCTGGTGAGAGTCTCATCCTGGTTGGGTTCCTCACAGTTCCGTAAGGTTGACCCTCAGCCCTGAGGTCACTCCTGCCTGGCTGGCACACCCCGCCATGTTGAGGTCGGCCCTCTGGCGGCAGCTGGAGCATGCTGGGAGCATTCTCCTCTCGGTGATGAGGACACTCTGGCGTCAGGCCCTAACTCCTGGGCTCCCATACTTTTCTGATGTGTGCCCTCTGGTGGGAGTACACTCCTGTCAGGTTCCCAACCACATGGGAATGTGGGCCTTCTGCTCTGTTGTCCCAACTGCTGGGTTGTTCACAGTTTCGTGATGAGGGCCCTCTGTTGTGAGTTCACACCGGCCGGGATCCCATAGCCTCGCTGTACCTTGCCGCCTGCTGGGAGGTTCCAACTGCGGGATTCCCCACCTTTTTTATTTTATGGGCCCTCTGTTTGAGACACCTACTGCCTGTCTCACTCTGAGCCCCTTGTTGATGTGGGTCCTCTGGTTTAGGCCATATGTTCTGGTTTCTTCACTTTTCTATGATTTGGCCATACTGGTTTGAGGCCACTCCTACCTGGTTCTGATCCCCTTGGTGATTTGGGCCCTCTGGTGGGAGTCTTATCCTGGCTGGGTTCCTCCCCCTTCTGTGACGTAGGCCCTTGGCTGTGAGGTCATTCCTGCCTGGCTGTCACACGTCACATTGGCGACGTGTGCCCTCAGTTGAGAGTTGGTGCCTGCTATGAGTCTGCTCCCCTCTGTAATTAGGGCCGTTTGGCGTCCGGCCCTAACTCCTGGGCTCCCAAAATTTTCTGATGTGTGCCCTGTGGTGCGAGTACACTCCTGCCAGGATGCCAACCCCATGGGAATGTGGACCTTCTGTTCTGTGGTCCCAACAGCTGTGTTGTTCACAGTTTAATGATGAGGGCCCTCTGTTGTGAGTTCACACTGGCCGGGAACCCATAGCCTCGCTGCTCCTTGCCGCATGCTAGGAGGTTCCAACTGCGGGATTCCTCACTTTTTTATTCTATGGGTCCTCTGTTTTCTGGCTCCTCCTTCCTGCCTCACTTCCAGCCCCTTGGAGATGTGGGTCCTCTTGTTTAGGCCACATGTTCTGGGTTCCTCACCTTTCTATTATTTGGCCACACTGGTGTGAGGCCACTCCTGCCTGGATCCGATCCCCTTGGTGATGTGGGCCCTCTGGTGAGAGTCTGATCCTGGCTGGGTACCTCACCCTTCTGTGAGGTGGGCCCTCTGACATGAGGTCACTCCTGCCTGGGTGGCACACGTCACCTTGGTGACATGGGCCCTCTGTTGGCCATTGGAGTGTGCTGGGAGCCTCCTCCCCTCTTTAATGAGGGCCCTGGATAAAACGCATATGCCCTTCTTGGCCAAGTGCATCATTGTCGACGTTCTGCCTCTTTTCCTATGCTTTAAATGCAGTTACTGTCTACCTCCTGAAATCGGTTTCCTTCAATTCTGCCCAAATTTCAGATCTGCTTTGCAGCCTTACTTCAATATATTTTTGGAAGATAGCTGTCATTGATAACTGCAGGTTTGTGAATGACAGTGCCCCTGAGCTCTTTTTTTCAACTAGCTTTCTTTTGAGCAGGCCGCAAAACTGCAGGATTGCTTCAGGCCCTAATCTTGTTCCGGCATGGCACGCTGAGCCTTTGGTTCATTCCTCTTCCTGGTGGGAAATGAGAGTTAAATTTGCCCGTGCAGACAGCTACAGCTACTCTCTCATTAGTTCTCCCTATTCCTGTTCATCTTGTGCAGAAATTGCAAACTGTGCCAAACAGGAGATAAAGGCACTGACTGTCCAAGTGGGGAGACTGTTAGTAAAGGGTCTGGAATTGTGAACCCGAGAAAAAGCGGACGAAAACGAACATGCATTTGAAAACGTTTCCCGGTCACACGGTGCACCATACTGTGGGATTCCCATGCATGTTTTAGCTGAAGGAAGAATCCCTTAAACCTGGAGAGTTGGGACCCATGGAACGGGTACCATGCAGTATGACTTCAAAGGGTCTGCATTTGCTCATCGAACCTCACCAATACTATCAGCCCGAAGTGTCCAACCTTATGTCTCACTCAGCTCTGGGTGTAGATGAGGTAAATCCAGGTTGCATCACAAGCACTGAATGAAATATTTAAGAATTGCTCTCCATTTCACTGTCATTGTGTTTTGTTTTTGTAATTAATTTTGATAATGGGATTTATCGGATTTTCCCTGCTGCATTCATGCAGCTGTACACACGCTTGATTCTCTTATGGAGACATATAAATCCATGGGTTTGAAGATTCTTACTAGTAAGGTGTATTGCTAGGCGTTGAATATGGGGTGTATAGTCCATCTCGTTGAGCAAGGGGTAGGTCTTGACTATTACATATTTGACTTATGGAATGGTATCTGTGCTAATTTCTATCTCTGGTTTTATGCAGCACCCCAACTCACCTTTCCCCTTAAGCAAACATAAGTTGGTTTTCTAAATTTGAGACTCTGTTCTGTTTTGTAATTCAGTTCATGTGTAGCCAAGATTACAATCCGTGTATTAGTGATATCTTATGATGTTTCATTTTCTGTGTGACTTATTTCACTTGAATCATCGTACCTGAATCCACTCATTATGCCACGACGGGCCTGATGACATAGATTTCATTGGTGAGTGATATTCCTTTGTACGTACGTACCACAACTTCTTTATCCATTTTTCGCTTTCTGGGATATTTAACTTGTACCGTAGACGAGGTTCTTGTAAACAGAGCCGTCTGAAACTTTGGGGTGTCTGTGTGTTTCTGATTTTAATTTCCCTAAGCTATAGGACCATAAGTGGAAGTGCCGTAGGCTCCGTTGCTTTGTTTTTTAGTTGTTTCAGGAAACACCATACACTACTCCAGAGTGGCTGATGGCAATTTACATCCCACCCATCAGCATAAAAAGGCTCCCTGTTCTCCAAGGCCTGTGCTGCATTTCTGGATTTTACACTTTTTTAGATGTCCCTTTTGACCGGTGGGCAGTGAGACGTCACTATAGTGCAGATTTCTTTAACATGCTTGCTTGGTTGGCCAAAAAGGGCGTATGCTTTTTTTCCTGAATATATTCAGGAAAAAACGCATACGCCCTTTTTGGCCAAGTGCATCATTGTCGACGTTCTGCCTCTTTTCCTATGCTTTAAATGGAATTCCAGTCTACCCCCTGAAATCGTTCTCCTGCAATTCTGCCCCGCTTTCAAGTCCTCTTCGCAGCCTTCCTTCAATACATTTTTGGACGATAGCTGTCATTTATAACTCTGCAGTTTTGTGAATTACTTGGCCCCTGAGCTCCTTTCTTCAAATCGCTTTCTTGTGAGCTGGCCGCAAACCCGCAGGATTGCTTCAGGCCCTAATCTGGTTCCGGCATGGCATGCTGAGCGTTTGGTTAATTCCACTTCCTGGTGGCAAATGAGCGTAAAATTTGCCTGTGCAGACACCTACAGCTAGTCTCTCATTGGTTCTCCCTATTCCTGTTCATCTTGCGCAGAAATTGCAAACTGTGACAAACAGGAAGTTAAAGGCACTGACTCTCCAAGTGGGGAGAGTATTAGTAAACGGTCTGGAATTGTGAACCCGAGTAAAAGGGGACGGAAACTGAGATGCATTTGAAAAAGTTTCCCAGTCACACGGTGCACCATACTTTGGGTTTCCCAAGCATGTTTTAGCTGAAGGAAGGATCGCTTAAACCTGGAGATTTGGGACCCATGGAATGGGTACCATGCAGTATGACTTCAAATGGTCTGCATTTGCTCATCAAACCTCACCAATGCTATCAGCCCGAAGTGTCAAACCTTATGTCTCACTCAGCTCTGGGTGTAGATGAGGTAAATCCAGGTTGCATCACAAGCTCTGAATGAATTATTTAAGCATTGCTCTCTATTTCACTGTCATTGTGTTTTGTTTTTGTACTTCATTTTGATAATGGGATTTATCGGATTTTCTCTGCTGCCTTCATGCAGCTGTACAAACGCTTGATTCTCTTATGGAGACATATAAATCCATGGGTTTGAAGATTCTTACTAGCCAGGTGTATTCCTAGGCGTTGAATATAAGGTTGTTCGTCCATTTCGTTGACCAAGGGGTAGCTCTTGAGTATTACATATTTAACGTATGGAATGGTATCTGTGCTAATTTCTACCTCTGCTTTTATGCAGCACCCCAACTCACCTTTCCCCTTAAGCAAACATAAGTTGGTTTTCTAAATTTGAGACCCTGTTCTGTTTTGTAATTCAGTTCAGGTGTAGCCAAGATTACATTCCGTGTATTAGTGATATCTTATGATGTTTCATTTTCTGTGTGACTTATTTCACTTAGAATCTTCGTACCTGAATCCACTCATTATGCCAAGACTGGCCAGATGACATAGACTTCATTGGTGTGTGATATTCCATTGTACGTACGTACCACAACTTCTTTATCCATTTTTCGCTTTCTGGGATATTTAACTTGTACCGTAGACGAGGTTCTTGTAAACAGAGCCGTCTGAAATTTTGGAGTGGCTGTGTGTTTTTGATTTTAATTTCCCTAACCTATAGGACCATAAGTGGAAGAGCCGTAGGCTCCGTTGCTTTGCTTTTTAGGTGTTTCAGGAAACACCATACACTTCTCCAGAGTGGCTGTTGGCAATTTACATCCCACCCATCAGCATAACAAGGCTCCCTGTTCTCCATGGCCTGTGCTGCATTTGTGGATTTTACACTTTTTTGCAGATGGCACTTTTGAACGGGGGGCAGTGAGACTTAATTGTAGTGCAGATTTCCTTAACATGCTTGCTCGGTTGGCCAAAAAGGGCGTATGCGTTTTTTCCTGAATATATTCAGGAAAAAACGCATACGCCCTTTTTGGCCAAGTGCATCATTGTCGACGTTCTGCCTCTTTTCCTATGCTTTAAATGCAATTCCAGTCTACCCCCTGAAATCGTTTTCCTGCAATTCTGCCCCGCTTTCAAGTCCTCTTCGCAGCCTTACTTCAATATGTTTTTGGACGATAGCTGTCATTTATAACTCTGCATGTTTGTGAATTACAGTGCCCTTGAGCTCCTTTCTTCAAATTGCTTTCTTATGAGCTGGCCGGAAACCCGCAGGATTTCTTCAGGCCCTAATCTGGTTCCGGCAGGGCATGCTGAGCCTTTGGTTAATTCCTCTTCCTGGTTGGAATTGAACGTTAAATTTGCCCGTGCAGACACCTACAGCTAGTCTCTCATTGGTTCTCCCTATTCCTGTTCATCTTGAGCAGAAATTGCAAACTGTGCCAAAGAGGAGGTTAAAGCACTGACTCTCCAAGTAGGGAGAGTGTTAGTAAAGGGTCTGGAATGGTGAACCCGAGTAATAAGGGAGGAAAACTGAGATGCATTTGAAAACGTTTGCCGGTCACACGGTGCACCATACTGTGGGTTTCCCATGCATGTTTTAGCTGAAGGAAGAATCCCTTAAACCTGGAGAGTTGGGACCCTTGGAATGGGTACCATGCAGTATGACTTCAAAGTGTCTGCATTTGCTCACTGAACCTCACCAATGCTATCAGCCCGAAGTGCCCAACCTTATGTCTCACTCAGCTCTGGGTGTACATGTGGTAAATCCAGGTTGCATCACAAACCCTGAATGAATTATTTAAGAATTGCTCTCTATTTCACTGTCCTTGTGTTTTGCTTTTGTAATATATTTTGATAATGGGATTTATCGGATTTTCTCTGCTGCATTCATGCCGCTGTACACACGCTTCATTCTCTTACGGAGACATATGAATCCATGGGTTTGAAGATTCTTACTAGTCAGGTGTATTCCTAGGCGTTGAATATGGGGTGTTTAGTCGATTTCGTTGAGCAAGGGGTAGGTCTTGACTATAACATATTTGGCTTATGAAAAGGTATCTGTGCTAATTTCGATCTCTGTTTTGATGCGGCACCCCAACTCACCTTTCCCCTTAAGCAAGCATAAGCTGGTTTTCTAAATTTGAGGCCCTGTTCTGTTTTGTAATTCAGTTCATGTGTAGCCTAGTTTATATTCCGTGTATTAGTGATATCTTATGATGTTTCATTTTCTGTGTGACTTATTTCACTTAGAATCATGGTACCTGAATCCACTCATTATGCCGCGACGGGCCTGAAGACATAGATTTCATTGCTCAGTGATATTCCATTGTACGTACGTACCACAACTTCTTTATCCATTTTTCACATTCTGGGATATTTAACTTGTACCGTAGACGAAGTTCTTGTAAACAGAGCCGACCGAAACTTTGGGGTGGCTGTGTGTTTTTGATTTTAATTTCCCTAAGCTATAGGACCATAAGTGGAAGTGCCGTAGGCTCCGTTGCTTCGTATTTTAGGTGTTCCAGGAAACACCATACACTTCTCCAGAGTGGCTGTTGCAATTTACATCCCGCCCATCAGCATAACAAGGCTCCCGGTTCTCCATGCCCTGTGCTGCCTTTCTGGATTTTACACTTTTTTCAGATGGCCCTTTTGACCGGGGGGCAGTGAGACTTCATTGTAGTGCAGATTTCTTTAACATGCCTGCTTGGTTGGCCAAAAAGGGCGTATGCGTGTTTTCCTGAATATATTCAGAAAAAACGCATACGCCCTTTTTGGCCAAGAGCATCATTGTCGACGTTCTGCCTCTTTTCCTATGCTTTAAATGCAATTACCTTCTACCCCCTGAAATCGTTTTCCTGCAATTCTGCCCCGCTTACAAGTTCTCTTCGCAGCCTTCCTTCAATATATTTTTGGACGATAGCTGTCATTTATAACTCTGCAGGTTTGTGAGTTACAGTGCCCCTGAGCTCCTTTCTTCAACTCGCTATCTTGTGAGCTGGCCGCAAACCCGCTGGATTGCTTCAGGCCCTAATCTGGTTCAGGCAGGGCATGCTGAGCCTTTGGTTAATTCCTCTTCCTGGTGGGGAATGAGCGTTAAATTTGCCCGTGCAGACACCTACAGCTAATCTCTCATTGGTTCTCCCTCTTCCTGTTCTTCTTGAGCAGAAATTGCAAACTGTGCCCAACAGGAGGTTAAAGGCACTGACTCTCCAAGTAGGGAGAGTGTTAGTAAAGGGTCTGGAATTGTGAACCCGAGTAAAAGTGGACGAAACCTGCAATACATTTGAAAACGTTTCCCGGTCACACGCTGCACCATACTGTGGGTTTCCCATGCATGTATTAGCTGAAGGAAGAATCCCTTAAACCTGGAGAGTTGGGACCCATGGAATGCGTACCATGCAGTATGCCTTCAAAGGGTCTGCATTTGTTCATCGAACCTCACCAATGCTATCAGCCCGAAGTCCCCAACCTTATGTCTCACTCAGCTCTGGATGTAGATGTGGTAAATCCAGGTTGCATCACAATCCCTGAATGAATTATTTAAGAATTGCTCCCTATTTCACTGTCCTTGTGTTTTGTTTTTGTAATTCATTTTGATAATGGGATTTATCTGATTTTCTCTGCTGCATTCATGCCTCTGTCCACACGCTTCATTCTCTTATGGAGACATATAAATCCATGGGTTTGAAGATTCTTACTAGTCAGGTGTATTCCTAGGCGTTGAATATGGCGTGTTTTGTCCATTTCGTTGAGCAAGGGGTAGGTCTTGACTATTACATATTTGACGAATGGAATGGTATCTGTGCTAATTTCTATCTGTGGTTTTATGCAGCACCCCAACTCACCTTTCCCCTTAAGCAAGCATAAGTTGGTTTTCTAAATTTGAGGCCCTGTTCTGTTTTGTAATTCAGTTCATGTGTAGCCAAGTTTATATTCCGTGTATTAGTGATATCTTATGATGTTTCATTTTCTGTGTGACTTATTTCAGTTAGAATCATGGTACCTGAATCCACTCATTATGCCGCGACGGGCCTGATGACATAGATTTCATTGCTGAGTGATATTCCATTGTACGTACGTACCACAACTTCTTTATCAATTTTTCACATTCTGGGATATTTAACTTGTACCGTAGACGAGGTTCTTGTAAACAGAGCCGTCCGAAATTTTGGGGTGGCTGTGAGTTTTTGATTTTAATTTCCCTAAGCTATAGGACCATAAGTGGAATTGCCGTAGGCTCCGTTGCTTTGTTTTTTAGGTGTTCCAGGAAATAACATACACTTCTCCAGAGTGGCTGTTAGTAATTTACATCCCGCCCATCAGCATAAAAAGGCTCCCTGTTCTCCATGGCCTGTGCTGCATTTCTGGATTTTACACTTTGTTCAGATGTCCCTTTTGACCGGGGGGCAGTGAGACTTCATTGTAGTGCAGATTTCATTAACATGCTTGCTTGGTTGGCCAAAAAGGGCGTATGCGTTTTTTCCTGAATATATTCAGGAAAAAACGCATACGCCCTTTTTGGCCAAGTGCATCATTGTCGACGTTCTGCCTTTTTTCCTATGCTTTAAATGCAATTCCAGCCTAACCTCTGAAATCGTTTTCCTGCAATTCTGTCCCGCTTTCAAGTCCTCTTCGCAGCCTTCCTTCAATATATTTTTGGACGATAGCTGTCATTTATAACTCTGCAGGTTTGTGAATTACAGTGCCCCTGAGCTCCTTTCTTCAAATCGCTTTCTTGTGAGCTGGCCGCAAACCCGCAGGATTGCTTCAGGCCCTAACCTGGTTCCGGCACGGCATGCTGAGCCTTTCGTTAATTCCTCTTCCTGGTTGGAAATGAGCGTTAAATTTGCCTGTGCAGACACCTACAGCTGGTCTCTCATTCGTTCTCCCTATTCCTGTTCATCTTGCGCAGAAATTGCAAACTGTGCCAAACAGCAGGTTAAAGGCACTGGCTCTCCAAGTGAGGAGAGTGTTAAAAGGGTCTGGAATGGTGAACCCGAGTAAAAGAGGACGAAAATTGAGATGCATTTGAAAACGTTTCCCGGTCACACGGTACACCATACTGTGGGTTTCCCATGCATGTTTTAGCTGAAGGAAGAATCGCTTAAACCTGGAGAGTTGGTACCCTTGCAATGGGTTCCATGAAGTATGACTTCAAATGGTCTGCATTTGCTCATCGAACCTCACCAATGCTTTCAGCCCGAAGTGTCCAACCTTATGTCTCACTCAGCTCTGGGAGTAGATGAGGTAAATCCAGGTTGCATCACAAGCCCTGAATGAATTATTTAAGAATTGCTCTCTATTTCACTGTCATTGTGTTTTGTTTTTTTAATGCATTTTGATAATGGGATTTATCGGCTTTTCTCTGCTGCATTCATGCAGCTGTACACACGCTTGATTCTCTTATGGAGACATATAAATCCATGGGTTTGAAAATTCTTTCTAGTCAGGTGTATTCCTAGGCGTTGAATATAGGGTGTTTAGCCCATTTCGTTGAGCAAGGTGTAGGTCTTGACTATTACATATTTGACGTATGGAATGGTATCTGTGCTAATTTCTATCTCTGGTTTTATGCAGCACCCCAACTCACCTTTCCTTAAGCAAACATAAGTTGGTTTTCTAAATTTGAGACCCTGTTCTGTTTTGTAATTCAGTTCATGTGTAGCCAAGATTACATTCCGTGTATTAGTGATATCTTATGATGTTTCATTTTCTGAGTGACTTATTTCACTTAGAATCAATGTACCTGAATCCACTCATTATGCCACGACGGGCCAGATGACATACACTTCATTGGTGAGTGATATTCCATTGTAAGTACGTACCACAACTTCTTTATCCATTTTTTGCTTTCTGGGATATTTAACCTGTACCGTAGACGAGGTTCTTGTAAACAGAGCCGTCTGAAACTTTGGGGTGGCTGTGTGTTTTTGATTTTAATTTCCCTAAGCTATAGGACCATAAGTGGAAGTGCCGTAGGCTCCGTTGCTTTGTTTTTCAGGTGTTTCAGGAAACACCATACACTTCTCCAGAGTGGCTGTTGGCAATTTACATCCCACCCATCAGCATAACAACGCTCCCTGTTCTCCATGGCCTGTGCTGCATTTCTGGATTTTACACTTTTTTCAGATGGCCCTTTTGACCGGGGGGCAGTGAGACTTCATTGTAGTGCAGATTTCTTTAACATGCTTGCTTGGTTGGCCAAAAAGGGCATATGCGTTTTTTCCTGAATATATTCAGGAAAAACGCATACGCCCTTTTTGGCCAAGAACATCATTGTCAACGTTCTGCCTCTTTTCCTATGATTTAAATGCAATTCCCGTCTACCCCCTGAAATTGTTTTCCTGCAATTCTGCCCCGCTCACAAGTTCTCTTCGCAGCCTTCCTTCAATATATTTTTGGACGATAGCTGTCATTTATAACTCTGCAGGTTTGTGAGTTACAGTGCCCGTGAGCTCCTTTCTTCAACTCGCTATCTTGTGAGCTGGCCGCAAACCCGCTGGATTGCTTCAGGCCCTAATCTGGTTCCAGCACGGCATGTTGAGCCTTAGGTTATTTCCTCTTCCTGGCGGGAAATGAGCGTTAAATTTACCCGTGCAGACACCTACAGCTAGTCTCTCATTGGTTCTCCCTATTCCTGTTCATCTTGAGCAGAAATTGCAAACTGTGCCAAAGAGGAGGTTAAAGTACTGACTCTCCAAGTAGGGAGAGTGTTAGTAAAGGGTCTGGAATGGTGAACCCGAGTAAAAGGGGAGGAGAACTGAGATGCATTTGAAAATGTTTGCCGGTCACACGGTGCACCATACTGTGGGTTTCCCATGCATGTATTAGCTGAAGGAAGAATCCCTTAAACCTGGAGAGTTGGGACCCTTGGAATGGGTACCATGCAGTATGACTTCAAAGTGTCTGCATTTGCTCAATGAACCTTACCAATGCTATCAGCCCGAAGTGCCCAACCTTATGTCTCACTCAGCTCTGAGTGTAGATGTGGTAAATCCAGGTTGCATCACAAACCCTGAATGAATTATTTAAGAATTGCTCCCTATTTCACTGTCCTTGTGTTTTGATTTGTAATATATTTTGATAATGGGATTTATCGGATTTTCTCTGCTGCATTCATGCCGCTGTACACACGCTTCATTCTCTTATGGAGACATATAAATCCATGGGTTTGAAGATTCTTACTAGTCAGGTGTATTCCTAGGCGTTGAATATGGCGTGTTTTGTCCATTTCGTTGAGCAAGGGGTAGGTCTTGACTATTACATATTTGACGAATGGAATGGTATCTGTGCTAATTTCTATCTCTGGTTTTATGCAGCACCCTAACTCACCTTTCCCCTTAAGCAAGCATAAGTTGGTTTTCTAAATTTGAGGCCCTGTTCTGTTTTGTAATTCAGTTCATGTGTAGCCACGTTTACATTCCGTGTATTAGTGATATCTTATGATGTTTCATTTTCTGTGTGACTTATTTCAGTTAGAATCATGGTACCTGAATCCACTCATTATGCCGCGATGGGCCTGATGACATAGATTTCATTGCTGAGTGATATTCCATTGTACATACGTACCACAACTTCTTTATCAATTTTTCACATTCTGGGATATTTAACGTACCGTAGACAAGTTTCTTGTAAACAGAGCCGTCCGAAATTTTGGGGTGGCTGTGAGTTTTTGATTTTAATTTCCCTAAGCTATAGGACCATAAGTAGAATTGCCGTAGGCTCCGTTGCTTTGTTTTTTAGGTGTTCCAGGAAATACCATACACTTCTCCAGAGTGGCTGTTAGTAATTTACATCCCGCCCATCAGCATAACAAGGCTCCCTGTTCTCCATGGCCTGTGCTGCCTTTCTGGATTTTACACTTTTTTCAGATGGCCCTTTTGACCGGGGGGCAGCGAGACTTAATTGTAGTGCAGATTTCTTTAAAATGCTTGCTTGGTTGGCCAAAAAGGGCGTATGCGTTTTTTCCTGAATATATTCGGGAAAAAACGCATACGCTCTTTTTGGCCAAGAGCATCATTGTCGACGTTCTGCCTCTTTTCCTATGCTTTAAATGCAATTCCCGTCTACCCCCTGAAATCATTTTCCTGCAATTCTGCCCCGTTTACAAGTTCTCTTCGCAGCCTTCCTTCAATATATTTTTGGACGATAGCTGTCATTTATAACTCTGCAGGTTTGTGAGTTACAGTGTCCCTGAGCTCCTTTCTTCAACTCGCTATCTTGTGAGCTGGTCGCAAACCCGCAGGATTGCTTCAGGCCCTAATCTGCTTCCAGCACGGCATGTTGAGCCTTAGGTTATTTCCTCTTCCTGGCGGGAAATGAGCGTTAAATTTGCCCGTGCAGACACCTACAGCTAGTCTCTCATTGGTTCTCCCTATTCCTGTTCATCTTGAGCAGAAATTGCAAACTGTGCCAAAGAGGAGGTTAAAGCACTGACTCTCCAAGTAGGGAGAGTGTTAGTTAAGGGTCTGGAATGGTGAACCCGAGTAATAAGGGAGGAAAACTGAGATGCATTTGAAAACGTTTGCCAGTCACACGGTGCACCATACTGTGGGTTTCCCATGCATGTTTTAGCTGAAGGAAGAATCCCTTAAACCTGGAGAGTTGGGACCCTTGGAATGGGTACCATGCAGTATGACTTCAAAGTGTCTGCATTTGCTCACTGAACCTCACCAATGCTATCAGCCCGAAGTGCCCAACCTTATGTCTCACTCAGCTCTGGGTGTAGATGTGGTAAATCCAGGTTGCATCACAAACCCTGAATGAATTATTTAAGAATTGCTCTCTATTTCACTGTCCTTGTGTTTTGCTTTTGTAATATATTTTGATAATGGGATTTATCGGATTTTCTCTGCTGCATTCATGCCGCTGTACACACGCTTCATTCTCTTACGGAGACATATGAATCCATGGGTTTGAAGATTCTTACTAGTCAGGTGTATTCCTAGGCGTTGAATATGGGGTGTTTAGTCCATTTCGTTGAGTAAGGGGTAGGTCTTGACTATTACATATTTGGCTTATGAAAAGGTATCTGTGCTAATTTCTATCTCTGTTTTCATGCGACACCCCAACTCACCTTTCCCCTTAAGCAAGCATAAGTTGGTTTTCTAAATTTGAGGCCCTGTTCTGTTTTGTAATTCAGTTCATGTGTAGCCTAGTTTATATTCCGTGTATTAGTGATATCTTATGATGTTTCATTTTCTGTGTGACTTATTTCACTTAGAATCATGGTACCTGAATCCACTCATTATGCCGCGACGGGCCTGAAGACATAGATTTCATTGCTCAGTGATATTCCATTGTACGTACGTACCACAACTTCTTTATCAATTTTTCACATTCTGGGATATTTAACTTGTACCGTAGACGAGGTTCTTGTAAACAGAGCCGTCCGAAACTTTGGGGTGGCTGTGAGTTTTTGATTTTAATTTCCCTAAGCTATAGGACCATAAGTGGAATTGCCGTAGGCTCCGTTGCTTTGTTTTTTAGGTGTTCCAGGAAATACCATACACTTCTCCAGAGTGGCTGTTAGTAATTTACATCCCGCCCATCAGCATAACAAGGCTCCCTGTTTTCCATGGCCTGTGCTGCCTTTCTGGATTTTACACTTTTTTCAGATGGCCGTTTTGACCGGGGGGCAGTGAGATTTCATTGTAGTGCGGATTTCTTTAAAATGCTTGCTTGGTTGGCCAAAAAGGGCGTATGCGTTTTTTCCTGAATATATTCAGGAAAAAACGCATACGCCCTTTTTCGCCAAGAGCATCATTGTCGACGTTCTGCCTCTTTTCCTATGCTTTAAATGCAATTCCCGTCTACCCCCTGAAATCATTTTCCTGCAATTCTGCCCCACTTACAAGTTCTCTTCGCAGCCTTCCTTCAATATATTTTTGGACGATAGCTGTCATTTATAACTCTGCAGGTTTGTGAGTTACAGTGTCACTGAGGTCCTTTCTTCAACTCGCTATCTTGTGAGCTGGTCGCAAACCCGCAGGATTGCTTCAGGTCCTAATCTGCTTCCAGCACGGCATGTTGAGCCTTAGGTTATTTCCTCTTCCTGGCGGGAAATGAGCGTTAAATTTGCCCGTGCAGACACCTACAGCTAGTCTCTCATTGGTTCTCCCTATTCCTGTTCATCTTGAGCAGAAATTGCAAACTGTGCCAAAGAGGAGGTTAAAGCACTGACTCTCCAACTAGGGAGAGTGTTAGTAAAGGGTCTGGAATGGTGAACCCGAGTAAAAGGGGAGGAAAACTGAGATGCCTTTGAAAACGTTTGCCGGTCACACGGTGCACCATACTGTGGGTTTCCCATGCATGTTTTAGCTGAAGGAAGAATCCCTTAAACCTGGAGAGTTGGGACCCTTGGAATGGGTACCATGCAGTATGACTTCAAAGTGTCTGCATTTGCTCACTGAACCTCACCAATGCTATCAGCCCGAAGTGCCCAACCTTATGTCTCACTCAGCTCTGGGTGTAGATGTGGTAAATCCAGGTTGCATCACAAACCCTGAATGAATTATTTAAGAATTGCTCTCTATTTCACTGTCCTTGTGTTTTGTTTTTGTAATATATTTTGATAGTGGGATTTATCGGATTTTCTCTGCTGCATTCATGCCGCTGTACACACGTTTCATTCTCTTACGGAGACATATGAATCCATGGGTTTGAAGATTCTTACTAGTCAGGTGTATTCCTAGGCGTTGAATATGGGGTGTTTAGTCCATTTCGTTGAGAAAGGGGTAGGTTTTGACTATTACATATTTGGCTTATGAAAAGGTATCTGTGCTAATTTCTATCTCTGTTTTGATGCGGCACCCCAACTCACCTTTCCCCTTAAGCAAGCATAAGTTGGTTTTCTAAATTTGAGGCCCTGTTCTGTTTTGTAATTCAGTTCATGTGTAGCCTAGTTTATATTCCGTGTATTAGTGATATCTTATGATGTTTCATTTTCTGTGTGACTTATTTCACTTAGAATCATGGTACCTGAATCCACTCATTATGCCGCGACGGGCCTGATGACATAGATTTCATTGCTCAGTGATATTCCATTGTACGTACGTACCACAACTTCTTTATCCATTTTTCACATTCTGGGATATTTAACTTGTACCGTAGACGAGGTTCTTGTAAACAGAGCCGACCGAAACTTTGGGGTGGCTGTGTGTTTTTGATTTTAATTTCCCTAAGCTATAGGACCATAAGTGGAAGTGCCGTAGGCTCCGTTGCTTTGTTTTTTAGGTGTTTCAGGAAACACCATACACTTCTCCAGAGTGGCTGTTGGCAATTTACATCCCACCTATCAGCATAACAAGGCTCCCTGTTCTCCATGGCCTGTGCTGCATTTCTGGATTTTACACTTTTTTCAGATGGCCCATTTGACTGGGGGGCAGTGAGACTTCATTGTAGTGCAGATTTCTTTAATATGCTTGCTTGGTTGGCCAGAAAGTGCGTATGCGTTTTTTCCTGAATATATTCCGGAAAAAACGCATACGCCCTTTTTGGCCAAGTGCATCATTGTCGACGTTCTGCCTCTTTTCCTATGCTTTAAATGAAATTCGAGTCTACACCCTGAAATCGTTTTCCTGCAATTCTGCCCCGCTTTCAAGTCCCTTCGCAGCCTTTCTTCAATATATTATTGGACGATAGCTGTCATTTATAACTCTGCAGGTTTGTGAATTACAGTGCCCGTGAGCTCCTTTCTTCAAATCGCTTTCTTGTAAGCTGGCCACAAACCCTCAGGATTGATCCAGGCCCTAATCTGGTTCCGGCACGGCATGCTGAGCGTTTGGTTAATTCCTCTTCCTGGTTGGAAATGAGCGTTAAATTTGCCCGTGCAGACACCTACAGCTAGGCTCTCATTGGTTCTCCCTATTCCTGTTCATCTTGCGCAGAAATTGAAAACTGTGCCAAACAGCAGGTTAAAGGCAATGACTCTACAAGTGGGGAGAGTGTTAGTAAAGGGTCTGGAATGGTGAACACGAGTAAAAGGGGCCGAAAACTGAGATGCATTTGAAAACGTTTCCCGGTCACACGGTGCCCCATACTGTGGGTTTCCCATGCATGTTTTAGCTAAAGGAAGAATCGCTTAAACCTGGAGAGTTGGGACCCATGGAATGGGTACCATGCAGTATGACTTCAAATGGTCTGCATTTGCTCATCAAACCTCACCAATGCTATCAGCCTGAAGTGTCCAACTTTATGTCTCACTCAGCTCTGGGAGTAGATGAGGTAAATCCAGGTTGCATCACAAGCCCTGAATGAATTATTTAAGCATTGCTCTCTATTTCACTGTCATTGTGTTTTGTTTTTTAATTCATTTTGATAATAGGATTTATCGGATTTTCTCTGCTGCCTTCATGCAGCTGTATACACGCTTGATTCTCTTATGGAGACATAAAAATCCATGGGTTTGAAAATTCTTACTAGTCAGGTGTATTCCTAGGCGTTGAATATAGGGTGTTTAGCCCATTTCGTTGAACAAGGGGTAGGTCTTGACTATTACATATTTGACGTATGGAATGGTATCTGTGCTAATTTCTATCTCTGGTTTTATGCAGCACCCCAACTCACCTTTCCCCTTAAGCAAACATAAGTTGGTTTTCTAAATTTGAGGCCCTGTTCTGTTTAGTAATTCAGTTCATGTGTAGCCAAGATTACATTTGGTGTATTAGTGATATCTTATGATGTTTCATTTTCTGTGTGACTTATTTCACTTAGAATCATCATACCTGAATCCACTCATTATGCCAGGATGGGCCAGATGACATAGATTTCATTGGTGAGTGATATTCCATTGTACGTACGTACTACAACTTCTTTATCCATTTTTCGCTTTCTGGGATATTTAACTTGTACCGTAGACGAGGTTCTTGTAAACAGAGCCGTCTGAAACTCTGGGGTGGCTGTGTGTTTTTGATTTTAATTTCCCTAAGCTATAGGACCATATGTGGAAGTGTTGTAGGCTCCTTTGGCTTGTGTTTTAGGTGTTTCAGGAAACACCATATATTTCTCCAGAGTGGCGGTTGGCAATTTACATCCCACCCATCAGCATAACCAGGCTCCCTGTTCTCCATGGCCTGTGCTGCATTTCTGGATTTTACACTTTTTTCAGATGGCCCTTTTGACCGGGGGGCAGTGAGACTTCATTGTAGTGCAGATTTCTTTAACATGCTTGCTTGGTTGGCCAAAAAGTGCGTATGCGTTTTTTCCTGAATATATTCCGGAAAAAACGCATACGCCCTTTTTGTCCAAGTGCATCATTGTCGACGTTCTGCCTCTTTTCTTATGATTTAAATGCAATTCCAGTCTACCCCCTGAAATCGTTTTCCTGCAATTCTGCCCCGCTTTAAAGTCCTCTACGCAGCCTTGCTTCAATATAGTTTTGGACGATAGCTGTCATTTATAACTCTGCAGGTTTGTGAATTACAGTGCCCCTGAGCTCCTTTCTTCAAATCGCTTTCTTGTGAGCTGGCCGCAAACCCGCAGGATTGCTTCAGGCCATAATCTGGTTCCCGCATGGCATGCTGAGCCTTTGGTTAATTCCTCTTCCCGGTGGGAAATGAACGTTAAATTTGCCCGTGCAGACACCTACAGCTAGTCTCTCATTGGTTCTCCGTATTCCTGTTCATCTTGCGCAGAATTTGCAAACTGTGCCAAACAGCAGGTTAAAGGCACTGACTCTCCAAGTGGGGAGAGTGTTAGTAAAGGGTCTGGAATTGTGAACCCGAGTAAAAGGGGACGAAAACTGAGATGCATTTGAATACGTTTCCCGGTCACACGGTGTACCATACTGTGGGTTTCCCATGCATGTTTTAGCTGAAGGAAGAATCGCTTAAACCTGGAGATTTGGGACCCTTGGAATTGGTACCATGCAGTATGACTTCAAATGGTCTGCATTTGCTCATCGAACCTCAACATTGTTATCAGCACGAAGTGTACAACCTTATGTCTCACACAGCTCTGGGTGTAGATGAGGTAAATGCAGGTTGCATCACAAGCCCTGAATGAATTTTTTAAGAATTGCTCTCTATTTCACTGTCCTTGTGTTTTGTTTTTGTAATTCATTTTGATAATAGGATTTATCGGATTTTCTCTGGTGCCTTCATGCAGCTGTACACACGCTTGATCCTCTTATGGAGACATATAAATCCATGGGTTTGAATATTCTTACTAGTCTGGTGTATTCCTAGGCGTTGAATAGAGGCTGTTTAGCCCATTTCGTTCAGCAAGGAGTAGGTCTTGACTATTACGTATTTGACGTGTGGAATGGTATCTGTGCTAATTTCTATCTCTGGTTTTATGCAGCACCCCAACTCACATTTCCCGTTAAGCAAACATAAGTTGGTTTTCTAAATTTGAGACCCTGTTCTGTTTTGTAATTCAGTTCATGTGTAGCCAAGATTACATTCCGTGTATTAGTGATATGATGTTTCATTTTCTGTGTGACTTATTTCACTTAGAATCATCGTACCTGAATCCACTCATTATGCCACGACGGGCCTGATGATATAGATTTCATTGGTGAGTGATATTCCATTGTACGTACGTACCACAATATCTTTATCCATTTTTCGCTTTCTGGGATATTTAACTTGTACCGTAGGCGAGGTTCTTGTAAACAGAGCCGTCTGAAACTTTGGGGTGGCTGTGTGTTTTTGATTTTAATTTCCCTAAGCTATAGGACCATAAGTGGAAGTGCCGTAGGCTCCGTTGCTTTGTTTTTTAGGTGTTTCAGGAAACACCATACACTTCTCCAGAGTAGCTGTTGGCAATTTACATCCCACACATCAGCATAACAAGGCTCCCTGTTCTCCATGGCCTGTGCTGCATTTCTGGATTTTACACTTTTTTCAGATGGCGCTTTTGACCGGGGGGCAGTGAGACTTCATTTTAGTGCAGATTTCTTTAACATGCTTGCTTGGTTGGCCAAAAAGGGCGTATGCGTTTTTTCCTGAATATATTCAGGAAAAAACGCATACGCCCTTTTTGGCCAAGTGCATCATTGTTGACGTTCTGCCTCTTTTCCTATGCTTTAAATGCAATTCCAGTCTACCCCCTGAAATCGTTGTCCTGCAATTCTGCCCCGCTTTCAAGTCCTCTTCGCAGCCTTCCTTCAATATATTTTTGGACGATAGCTGTCATTTATAACTCTGCAGGTTTGTGAATTACAGTGCCCCTGAGCTCCTTTCTTCAAATCACTTTCTTGTGAGCTGGCCGCAAACCCGCAGGATTGCTTCAGGCCCTAATCTGTTTCCGGCACGGCATGCTGAGGCTTTGGTTAATTCCTCTTCCTGGTGGGAAATGAGCATTAAATTTGCCCGTGCAGACACCTACAGCTAGTCTCTCATTGGTACTCCTTATTCCTGTTCATCTTAAGCAGAAATTGCAAACTGTGCCAAACAGCAGGTTAAAGGCACTGACGCTCCAAGTGGGGAGAGTGTTAGTAAAGGGTCTGGAATTGTGAACCCGAGTAAAAGGGGACGAAAACTGAGATGCATTTGAAAACGTTTCCCGGTCACACGGTGCACCATACTGTGGGTTTCCCATGCATGTTTTAGCTGAAGTAAGAATCGCTTAAACCTGGAGAGTTGGGACCCATGGAATGGGTACCATGCAGTATGACTTCAAATGGTCTGCATTTGCTCATCGAACCTCACCAATGCTATCAGCCCGAAGTGTCCAACCTTATGTCTCACTCAGCTCTGGGTTTTGATGAGGTAAATCCAGGTTGCATCACAAGCCCTGAATGAATTATTTAAGAATTGCTCTCTATTTCACTGTCATTGTGTTTTGTTTTTGTAATTCATTTTGATAATAGGATTTATCGGATTTTCTCTGCTGCCTTCATGCAGCTGTACACACGCTTGATTCTCTTATGGAGACATATAAATCCATGGGTTTGAAGATTCAAACTAGTCAGTTGTATTCCTAGGCGTTGAATATAGGGTGTTTAGCCCATTTCGTTGAGCAAGGGTTAGGTCTTGACTATTACATATTTGACGTGTGGAATGGTATCTGTGCTAATTTCTATCTCTGGTTTTATGCAGCACCCCAACTCAACTTTCCCCTTACGCAAACATAAGTTGGTTTTCTAAATTTGAGACCCTGTTCTGTTTTGTAATTCAGTTCATGTGTAGCCAAGATTACATTCGGTGTATTAGTGATATCTTATGATGTTTCATTTTCTGTGTGACTTATTTCACTTAGAATCATCGTACCTAAATCCCCTCATTATGCCGCGACGGGCCAGATGACATAGATTTCATTGGTGAGTGATATTCCATTGTACGTACGTACCACAACTTCTTTATCCATTTTTCGCTTTCTGGGATATTTAACTTGTACCGTAGACGAGGTTCTTGTAAACAGAGCCGTCTGAAACTTTGGGGTGGCTGTGTGTTTTTGATTTTAATTTCCCTAAGCTATAGGACCATAAGTGGAAGTGCCGTAGGCTCCGTTGCTTTGTTTTTTGGTGTTTCAGGAAACACCATACACTTCTCCAGAGTGGCTGTTGGCAATTTACATCCCACCCATCAGCATAACAAGGCTCCCTGTTCTCCATGGCCTGTGCTGCATTTCTGGATTTTACACTTTTTCAGATGGCCCTTTTGACCGGGGGGCAGTGAGACTTCATTGTAGTGCAGATTTCTTTAACACGCTTGCTTGGTTGGCCAAAAAGGGCGTATGCGTTTTTTCCTGAATATATTCAGGAAAAAACGTATACGCCCTTTTTGGCCAAGTGCATCATTGTCGACGTTCTGCCTCTTTTCCTATGCTTTAAATGCAATTCCAGTCTACCCCCTGAAATCGTTTTCCTGCAATTCTGCCCCGCTTTCAAGTCCTCTTCGCATCCTTCCTTCAATATATTTTCGGACGATAGCTGTCATTTATAACTCTGCAGGTTTGTGAATTACAGTGGCCCTGAGCTCCTTTCTTCAAATCGCTTTCTTGTGAGCTGGCCGCAATCCCGCAGGATTGCTTCAGGCCCTAATCTGGTTCCTGCACGGCATGCTGAGCCTTTGGTTAATTCCTCTTCCTGGTTGGAAATGAGCGTTAAATTTGCCCGTGCAGACACCTACAGCTAGTCTCTCATTGGTTCTCCCTATTCCTGTTCATCTTGCGCAGAAATTGCAAACTGTGCCAAACAGGAGGTTAAAGGCACTGACTCTCCAAGTGGGGAGAGTGTTAGTAAAGGGTCTGGAATTGTGAACCCGAGTAAAAGGGGACAAAAACTGAGATGCATTTGAAAACGTTTCCCGGTCACATGGTGCACCATACTGTGGGTTGCCGATGCATGCTTTAGCTGAAGGAAGAATCACATAAACCTGGCGAGTTGGGACCCATGGAATGGGTACCATGCAGTATGACTTCAAATGGTCTGCATTTGCTCATCGAACCTCACCAATGCTATCAGCCCGAAGTGTCCAACCTTATGTGTCACTCAGCTCTGGGTTTTGATGAGGTAAATCCAGGTTGCATCACAAGCCCTGAATGAATTATTTAAGAATTGCTCTCTATTTCACTGTCATTGTGTTTTGTTTTTGTAATTCATTTTGATAATAGGATTTATCGGATTTTCTCTGCTGCCTTCATGCAGCTGTACACACGCTTGATTCTCTTATGGAGACATATAAATCCATGGGTTTGAAGATTCTTACTAGTCAGGTGTATTCCTAGGCGTTGAATATAGGGTGTTTAGCCCATTTCGTTGAGCAAGGGGTAGGTCTTGACTATTACATATTTGACGTGTGGAATGGTATCTGTGCTAATTTCTATCTCTGGTTTTATGCAGCACCCCAACTCACCTTTCCCCTTACGCAAACATAAGTTGGTTTTCTAAATTTGAGACCCTGTTCTGTTTTGTAATTCAGTTCATGTGTAGCCAAGATTACATTCGGTGTATTAGTGATATCTTATGATGTTTCATTTTCTGTGTGACTTATTTCACTTAGAATCATCGTACCTGAATCCACTCATTATGCCGCGACGGGCCAGATGACATAGATTTCATTGGTGAGTGATATTCCATTGTACGTACGTACCACAACTTCTTTATCCATTTTTCGCTTTCTGGGATATTTAACTTGTACCGTAGACGAGGTTCTTGTAAACAGAGCCGTCTGAAACTTTGGGGTAGCTGTGTGTTTTTGATTTTAATTTCCCTAAGCTATAGGACCATAAGTGGAAGTGCCGTAGGCTCCGTTGCTTTGTTTTTTGGTGTTTCAGGAAACACCATACACTTCTCCAGAGTGGCTGTTGGCAATTTACATCCCACCCATCAGCATAACAAGGCTCCCTGTTCTCCATGGCCTGTGCTGCATTTCTGGATTTTACACTTTTTCAGATGGCCCTTTTGACCGGGGGGCAGTGAGACATCATTGTAGTGTAGATTTCTTTAACATGCTTGCTTGGTTGGCCAAAAAGGGCGTATGCGTTTTTTCCTGAATATATTCAGGAAAAAACGTATACGCCCTTTTTGGCCAAGTGCATCATTGTCGACGTTCTGCCTCTTTTCCTATGCTTTAAATGCAATTCCAGTCTACCCCCTGAAATCGTTTACCTGCAATTCTGCCCCGCTTTCAAGTCCTCTTCGCATCCTTCCTTCAATATATTTTCGGACGATAGCTGTCATTTATAACTCTGCAGGTTTGTGAATTACAGTGGCCCTGAGCTCCTTTCTTCAAATCGCTTTCTTGTGAGCTGGCCGCAACCCCGCAGGATTGCTTCAGGCCCTAATCTGGTTCCTGCACGGCATGCTGAGCCTTTGGTTAATTCCTCTTCCTGGTTGGAAATGAGCGTTAAATTTGCCCGTGCAGACACCTACAGCTAGTCTCTCATTGGTTCTCCCTATTCCTGTTCATCTTGCGCAGAAATTGCAAACTGTGCCAAACAGGAGGTTAAAGGCACTGACTCTCCAAGTGGGGAGAGTGTTAGTAAAGGGTCTGGAATTGTGAACCCGAGTAAAAGGGGACAAAAACTGAGATGCATTTGAAAACGTTTCCCGGTCACATGGTGCACCATACTGTGGGTTGCCGATGCATGCTTTAGCTGAAGGAAGAATCACTTAAACCTGGCGAGTTGGGACCCATGGAATGGGTACCATGCAGTATGACTTCAAATGGTCTGCATTTGCTCATCGAACCTCACCAATGCTATCAGCCCGAAGTGTCCAACCTTATGTGTCACTCAGCTCTGGGTTTTGATGAGGTAAATCCAGGTTGCATCACAAGCCCTGAATGAATTATTTAAGAATTGCTCTCTATTTCACTGTCATTGTGTTTTGTTTTTGTAATTCATTTTGATAATAGGATTTATCGGATTTTCTCTGCTGCCTTCATGCAGGTGTACACACGCTTGATTCTCTTATGGAGACATATAAATCCATGGGTTTGAAGATTCTTACTAGTCAGGTGTATTCCTAGGCGTTGAATATAGGGTGTTTAGCCCATTTCGTTGAGCAAGGGGTAGGTCTTGACTATTACATATTTGACATATGGAATGGTATCTGTGCTAATTTCTAACTCTGGTTTTATGCAGCACCCCAACTCACCTTTTCCCTTACGCAAACATAAGTTGGTTTTTTAAATTTGAGACCCTGTTCTGTTTTGTAATTCAGTTCATGTGTAGCCAAGATTACATTCGGTGTATTAGTGATATCTTATGATGTTTCATTTTCTGTGTGACTTATTTCACTTAGAATCATCGTACCTGAATCCACTCATTATGCCACGACGGGCCAGATGACATAGATTTCATTGGTGAGTGATAATCCATTGTACGTACGTACCACAACTTCTTTATCCATTTTTCGCTTTCTGGGATATTTAACTTGTACCGTAGACGAGGTTCTTGTAAACACAGCCGTCTGAAACTTTGGGGTGGCTGTGTGTTTTTGATTTTAATTTCCCTAAGCTATAGGACCATAAGTGGAAGTGCCGTAGGCTCCGTTGCTTTGTTTTTTAGGTGTTTCAGGAAACACCATACACTTCTCCAGAGTGGCTCTTGGCAATTTACAACCCACCCATCAGCATAACAAGGCTCCCTGTTCTCCATGGCCTGTGCTGCATTTCTGGATTTTACACTTTTTTCAGATGGCCCTTTTGACCGGGGGGCAGTGAGACATCATTGTAGTGCAGATTTCTTTAACATGCTTGCTTGGTTGGCCAAAAACGGCGTATGCGTTTTTACCTGAATATATTCAGGAAAAACCGCATACGCGCTTTTTGGCCAAGTGCATCATTGTCGATGTTCTGCCTCTTTTCCTATGCTTTAAATGCAATTCCAGTCTACCCCCTGAAATCGTTTTCCTGCAATTCTGCCCCGCTTTCAAGTCCTCTTCGCAGCCTTCCTTCAATATATTTTTGGACGATAGCTGACATTTATAACTCTGCAGGTTTGTGAATTACAGTGCCCCTGAGCTCCTTTCTTCAAATCGCTTTCTTGTGAGCTGGCCGCAAACCCGCAGGATTGCTTCAGGCCCTAATCTGTTTCCGGCTCGGCATGCTGAGCCTTTGGTTAATTACTCTTCCTGGTGGGAAATGAGTGTTAAATTAGCCCGTGTAGACACCTACAGCTAGTCTCTCATTGGTTCTCCCTATTCCTGTTCATCTCGCGCAGAAATTGCAAACTGTGCCAAACAGCAGGTGAAAGGCACTGACTCTCCAAGTGGGGAGAGTGTTAGTTAAGGGTCTGGAATTGTGTACCCGAGTAAAACGGGACAAAAACTGAGATGCATTTGAAAACGTTTCCCGGTCACATGGTGCACCATACTGTGGGTTTCCCATGCACGCTTTAGCTGAAGGAAGAATCACTTAAACCTGGCGAGTAGGGACCCATGGAATGGGTACCATGCAGTATGATTTCAAATGGTCTGCATTTGCTCATCGAACCTCACCAATGCTATCAGCCCGAAGTGTCCAACATTATGTCTCGCTCAGCTCTGGGTTTAGATGAGGTAAATCCAGGTTGCATCACAAGCCCTGAATGAATTATTTAAGAATTGCTCTCTATTTCACTGTCATTGTGTTTGGTTTTTTAATTCATTTTGATAATGGGATTTATCAGATTTTCTCTGCTGCCTTCATGCAGCTGTACACACGCTTGATTCTCTTATGGAGACATATAAATCCATGGGTTTGAAGATTCTTACTAGTCAGGTGTATTCCTAGGCGTTGAACATAGGGTGTTTAGCCCATTTCGTTGAGCAAGGTGTATGTCTTAACTATTACGTATTTGACATATGGAATGGTATCTGTGCTAATTTCTAACTCTGGTTTTATGCAGCACCCCAACTCACCTTTCCCCTTACGCAAACATAAGTTGGTTTTCTAAATTTGAGACCCTGTTCTGTTTTGTAATTCAGTTCATGTGTAGCCAAGATTACATTCGGTGTATTAGTGATATTTTATGATGTTTCATTTTCTGTGTGACTTATTTCACTTAGAATCATCATACCTGAATCCACTCATTATGCCACGACGGGCCAGATGACATAGATTTCATTGGTGAGTGATATTCCATTGTACGTACGTACCACAACTTCTTTATCCATTTTTCGCTTTCTGGGATATTTAACTTGTACCGTAGACGAGGTTCTTGTAAACAGAGCCGTCTGAAACTTTGGGGTGGCTGTGTGTTTTTGATTTTAATTTCCCTAAGCTATAGGACCATAAGTGGAAGTGCCGTAGGCTCCGTTGCTTTGTTTTTTGGTGTTACAGGAAACACCATACACTTCTCCAGAGTGGCTGTTGGCAATTTACATCCCACCCATCAGCATAACAAGGCTCCCTGTTCTCCATGGCCTGTGCTGCATTTCTGGATTTTACACTTTTTTCAGATGGCCCTTTTGACCGGGGGGCAGTGAGACTTCACTGTAGTGCAGATTTCTTTAACATGCTTGCTTGCTTGGCCAAAAAGGGTGTATGCGTTTTTTCCTGAATATATTCAGGAAAAAACGTATACGCCCTTTTTGGCCAAGTGCATCATTGTTGACGTTCTGCCTCTTTTCCTATGCTTTAAATGCAATTCCAGTCTACACCCTGAAATCGTTTTCCTGCAATTCTGCGCCGCTTTCCTGTCCTCTTCGCAGCCTTCCTTCAATATATTTTCGGACGATAGCTGTCATTTATAACTCTGCAGGTTTGTGAATTACAGTGCCCCTGAGCTCCTTTCTACAAATCGCTTTCTTGTGAGCTGGCCGCAAACCCGCAGGATTGCTTCAGGCCCTAATCTGGTTCCTGCTCGGCATGCTGAGCCTTTGGTTAATTCCTCTTCCTGGTTGGAAATGAGCGTTAAATTTGCCCGTGCAGACACCTACAGCTAGTCTCTCATTGGTTCTCCCTATTCCTGTTCATCTTGCGCAGAAATTGCAAACTGTGCCAAACAGGAGGTTAAAGGCACTGACTCTCCAAGTGGGGAGAGTGTTAGTAAAGGGTCTGGAATTGTGAACCCGAGTAAAAGGGGACTAAAACTGAGATGCATTTGAAAATGTTTCCCGGTCACATGGTGCACCATACTGTGGGTTGCCCATGCATGCTTTAGCTGAAGGAAGAATCACTTAAACCTATCGAGTTGGGACCCATGGAATGGGTACCATGCAGTATGACTTCAAATGGTCTGCATTTGCTCATCGAACCTCACCAATGCTATCAGCCCGAAGTGTCCAAACTTATGTCTCACTCAGCTCTGGGTTTTGATGAGGTAAATCCAGGTTGCATCACAAGACCTGAATGAATTATTTAAGAATTGCTCTCTATTTCACTGTCATTGTGTTTTGTTTTTGTAATTCATTTTGATAATAGGATTTATCGGATTTTCTCTGCTGCCTTCATGCAGGTGTACATACGCTTGATTCTCTTATGTAGACATATAAATCCATGGGTTTGAAGATTCTTACTAGTCAGGTGTATTCCTAGGTGTTGAATATAGGGTGTTTAGCCCATTTCTTTGAGCAAGGGGTAGGTCTTGACTATTACGTATTTGACATATGGAATGGTATCTGTGCTAATTTCTAACTCTGGTTTTATGCAGCACCCCAACTCACCTTTTCCCTTACGCAAACATAAGTTGGTTTTTTAAATTTGAGACCCTGTTCTGTTTTGTAATTCAGTTCATGTGTAGCCAATATTACATTCGGTGTATTAGTGATATCTTATGATGTTTCATTTTCTGTGTGACTTATTTCACTTAGAATCATCGTACCTGAATCCACTCATTATGCCACGACGGGCCAGATGACATAGATTTCATTGGTGAGTGATAATCCATTGTACGTACGTACCACAACTTCTTTATCCATTTTTCGCTTTCTGGGATATTTTACTTGTACCGTAGACGAGGTTCTTGTAAACAGAGCCGTCTGAAACTTTGGGGTGGCTGTGTGTTTTTGATTTTAATTTCCCTAAGCTATAGGACCATAAGTGGAAGTGCCGTAGGCTCCGTTGCTTTGTTTTTTAGGTGTTTCAGGAAACACCATACACTTCTCCAGAGTGGCTGTTGGCAATTTACATCCCACCCATCAGCATAACAAGGCTCCCTGTTCTCCATGGCCTGTGTTGCATTTCTGGATTTTACACTTTTTTCAGATGGCCCTTTTGACCGGGGGGCAGTAAGACTTCATTGTAGTGCAGATTTCTTTAAGATGCTTGCTTGGTTGGCCAAAAAGTGCGTATGCGTTTTTTCCTGAATATATTCTGGAAAAAACGCATACACCGTTTTTGGCCAAGTGCATCATTGTCGACGTTCTGCCTCTTGTCCTATGCTTTAAATGTAATTCCAGTCTACCCCCTGAAATCGTTTTCCTGCAATTCTGCCCCGCTTTCAAGTCCTCTTCGCAGGCTTCCTTCAATATATTTTTGGATGATAGCTGTCATATATAACTCTGCAGGTTTGTGAATTACAGTGCCCATGATCTCCTTTCATCAAATCGCTTCCTTGTGAGCTGGCCGCAAACCCGCAGGATTGCTTCAGGCCCTAATCTGGTTCCGGAATGGCATGCTGAGCCTTTGGTTAAATCCTCTTCCTGGTTGGAAATGAGCGTTAAATTTGTCTGTGCAGACACCTACAGCTAGTCTCTCATTTGTTCTCCCTATTCCTGTTCATCTTGCGCAGAAATTGCAAACTGTGCCAAACAGGAGGTTAAAGGCACTGACTCTCCAAGTGGGGAGTGTTAGTAAAGGGTCTGGAATTGTGAACCCGAGTAAAAGGGGACGAAACCTGAGATGCATTTGAAAACGTTTCCCTGTCACACGGTGCACCATACTGTGGGTTTCCCCTGCATGTTTTAGCTGAAGGAAGAATCGTTTAAACCTGGAGAGTTGGGACCCATGGAATGGGTCCCATGCAGTATGACTTCAAAGGGTCTGCATTTGCTCATTGAACCTCACCAATGCTATCAGCCCGAAGTGTCCAACCTTATGTCTCCCTCAGCTCTGGGTGTAGATGAGGTAAATCCAGGTTGCATCACAAGCCCTGAATGAATTATTTAAGAATTGCTCTCTATTTCACTGTCCTTGTGTTTTGTTTTTGTAATTCATTTTGATAATGGGATTTATCGGATTTTCTCTGCTGCCTTCATGCAGCTGTACACACGCTTGATTCTCTTATGGAGACATATAAATCCATGGGTTTGAAGATTCTTACTAGCCAGGTGTATTCCTAGGCGTTGAATATAGGGTGTTTAGTGCATTTCGTTGAGCAAGGAGTAGGTCTTGTCTATTACGTATTTGGCTTATGGAACGGTATCTGTGCTAATTTCAATCTCTGTTTTTATGCAGCACCCCAACTCACCTTTCCCCATAAGCAAGCATAAGTTGGTTTTCTAAATTTGAGACCCTGTTCTGTTTTGTATTTCAGTTCATGTGTAGCCAAGTGTACATTCCGTGTATTAGTGACATCTTATGAGGTTTCTTTATCTGTGTGATTTATTTCACTTAGAGACATCGTACCTGAATCCAGTCCTTATGCTGCTTTGGGCCTGATGACATAGATTTCCTTGCTGAGTGATATTCCATTTTACGTAAGTACTACAACTTCTTTATCCCTTTTTTGCTCTCTGGGATATTTAACTTGTAGGGTAGACAAGGTTCTAAACAGAGCTGTCCCAAAGTTTGTGGTGGCTGTGTCTTTCTGATTTTAATTTCTCTAAGCTAAAAGACCATATGTGGAAGTGCACTGGGCTCAGTTCCTTTCTTTTTTAGGTGTTTCAGGAAACGCCATACACTTCTCCAGAGTGGCTGTTGGCAATTTACATCCCACCCATCAGCATAACAATGCTCCGTTTTCTCCATGGCCTGTCCTGTCTTTCTGGATTTTACAGTTTTTTCAGATGGCCCTTATGACCAGGGGGAAGTGAGACTTCATTGTAGTGCAGATTTCCTTTGCAAGCTTGCTTGGTTGGCCAAAAAGCGTGTATGCGTTTTTTCCTGACTATATTCAGGAAAAATCGAATACGCCCTTTTAAGCCAAGTGCATCATTGTCAACGTTCTGCCTCTTTTCCTATGCTTTAAATGCATTTTCAGTCTAACTCCTGATATCGGTTTCCTGCAATTCTGCCCCACTTTCAAGTCCTCTTCGCGTTCTTACTTCAATATATTTTTGGACAATAGCTGTCATTTATAACTCTGCATGTTTGTGAATTACAGTGCCCCTGAGCTCGTTTCTTCAACTCGTTTTCTTTTGAGCTGGCTGCAAAACCATAGGATTGCTTCTGGCCCTAATCTTGTTCCGGCATTGCACGCTGACCGTTTGTTTAATTCTCCTTCCTGGTGGGAAATGAGCATTACATTTGCCCATGCAGACACCTACAGCTAATCTCTCATTGGTTCTCCCTATTCCTGTACATCTTCTGCGTAAATTGCAAACTGAGCCAGACAGGAGGTTAAAGACACTGACTCTCCAAGTGGGGAGAGTGTTAGTAAAGCGTCTGGAATGGTGAACCCGAGTACCAGGGGACGAAAACTGAGATGCATTTAAAAACGTTTCCCAATCACACGGTGGACCATACACTGGATTTCCCATGCACGTTTTAGCTGAAGGAAGAATCCCTTAAACCTGGAGAGTTGAAACCCATGGAATGGGTAAAATGCTGTATGACTTCAAATGGTCTGCATTTGCTCACAGAACCTCACCAATGCTATCAGCTCGAAGTGTCCAGCCTTATGTCTCATCCAGCTGTGGGTGTAGATGTGTTAAATCCAGGTTGCATCACAAGCCCTGAAAGAATTTTTTAAGAATTGCTCTCTATTTCACTGCCATTTTGTTATGTTTTTGAAATTTATTTTGAAAATGTGATTTAGCTGATTTTCACTGCTGCGTTTATGTCGCTCTACACACGCTTGATTCTCTTACGGAGACATATAAATCCATACGTTTTAAGACTCTTACTAGTCAGGTATATTCCTAGGTGGTGAATATGGGGTGTTGAGTCATTTCGTTGACCAAAAAGTAGGTCTTTTCTATTACATATTTGGCTTATGGAACAGTATCTGTGCTAATTTCAATCTCTGGTTTTATTCAGCACCCGAACTCACCTTTCCCCTTAAGCAAGCATATGTTGGTTTTCTAAATTTGAGGCCCCGTTCTGTTTTGTAGTTCCATTCATGTGTCCCCAAGTTTACATTCCGTGTATTAGTGATATCTTATGTTGCTTTAAATGATATCTTATGATATGTGTCTTTTTCTTTTGAATTATGTGACTTCGAATGATCATACGTAACTCCTCTGGAGTTGTTACAAATGGCCATATTTCATTGATTTCCAGGCTGAGTAATATTCCACTCTACATAAGTACCACATCTCTATCCATTTTTTCCCTCCAGAGACATTTAAGTTATATCCTAGTCGAGGTTCTTTTAAACAGAGAGGCGGTAAACATTGGGGTGCCTGTGTCCTCTCGATTTTTGTTTTTCCCAAGATACACGTCCATGAGTGCAAGTGCCCTGTGCTCTGTAGCTCATTTTTTAGATGCTTTAGTAAACACAATACACTTCTCAAGAGTGACCGTTGGCAATATACATTTCCACTATAAGCCTCACAGGGCTCCCTTTTCTCCTTTCCTGTCCTGCATTTCTGGTGTTTACACTTTATGAGGACGGCTCTTCTGACTGATGTGAAGTGATATCTTTTGTAGTATTGATTTCCAGTGCCCACCTGTTTGGTTGGCTAAAAATGTGTGTGCCCTTTTCTTGAATATATACAGAAAGAGACGCATACACCCTTTTTGACCAAGTGCAAAGTTGCAAATGTTCAGCCCCTTTTCTGGTGCTTCATGGCGAGTCCTTTCTACCTCTTCCAATCCCTTTCCTGCCATTCTCCCTTGCTTACAAGTCCTTTTCTCTGACTATCCTCAAGACATTTTTTAGGGATAGATATTTTCAACTCTGCAGTTTCGTGAATTTTAGTGCCCCTGAGTTCCATATTTTACTTGTGTTTATGGGAACTGGCCACAAAGCAGCGGGATTTCCTCAAGGCCTATTCTGTTTCCATGGGCAACCCTAGCCTTTGGTCAATTCGTCTTTCTGATTGGAAATTAAAGTGACATGTGGCTGTCCGAGGACCTAGGACTTGTCTCTCATTGTTCCTCCTCCTTCCGCTTCATCCTCTGGACAAATTCCAAACTGTACACAACAGGATGTTGACAGTGCTGACATCTCCAAGTGGGGAGACTGTTAGTAAAGACGCCGGAGTGGTGAACCCGAGCACCAGGAGATGAGGAGATGAGATGCCTTTTCCAAACTCTTCCCGATCAGACGGTATACCATCCTCTGGGTGTGACAGGCATGTTTTAGCTGTAGGAAGGATCCCATTCATGTGAGGAGACCACCAGGGCTTTTTCAAAATCAGTGTCTCTCCGCAACCCAAACTGGGGAATTTTTTAAGCTACGGCTACACATATGTTCATTAAGGGCCTTGGGAAGTAGGCAGAGTCCAAACTTTAGATGATTGAAGTCCTCAGGGTCAGAAGCACTCACCAACGTCTTCCCTTAGGTTCCATTTTAACTGTCATTGATAGATGATGTCAATAAAAATATCTATTCTTTTTCAGATTATTTCCCCTTATAGGTTATTGCAAAATATTGAGTGTAGTTCCCTGTGCTATACAGTAGTTCCTTGTTGATGATTGATTATATACATAGCAGTGTGTATGTGTTAATCCCAAACTGTTAATTTATCCCTCCTCCCACCTTTCCTCTTTGGTAATCATAAATTATAAGATTTTATACTTCTCAGAAATGGGGGAGCTGAAAGAGAGGTATCATTTTCAATGGAAAAGCATTTAAAACAAGATTGAAGCTTTAACCAAGATTATTAGATGTACATCCTTGGAAAGAAATCATTTCGTTTCTCTAATATTGACCTGACAAATCTTTTCAGTGAACTTGCTTATAATAAATTGATGGAAATATCAAATGGAAGTGTTAGAAACATCTTATTTTACCCGAGCCTTATACACTGTTCTATGTTAATTACAGTTTGGCTCACACATCTGTTCATTGAAGTTACAAGGTTCTCAATTTCTGTTACTGATCCTCCAGAGTGGACCCCAACAAGTGTCCCCCTGCCCGGTGTCATTGGAGCCAACAGATCGAGACTGAGTTTGGTTCAGAAGCAAAGGAAACTTTATATTTTGATCAGAGAATGGAGAGGTGAGAGCATGTGCTACCCTGTGGGCTGTGGGCTGGGCTGCTGTGTAGAGATCCTGTCAGAGTCAGTGGGAGGGAGGGGGCAGAGCTCTCTCGAGGGCCCGGTTGGCTGCAGCTCAGGCTCTATATCACGGAGTCTGCCCTGGGCCCCAGGATCTGATGTGTCGACCCAGCCATTCTGCACTAGAAAATCTGGTCTGAAGTGCCAGGTGTGGAACCTCTGTATGCGGGACCCTAGGAGCACGTGAAATTAGACAAAGCACAAAGGATAAAAAGGTTAGACTTTATTTTATTGCCCAGATTCTATTTTTATCTCCCAGGGATTTTTAAGGGGCTTTGCCTGGGACAAACCCCGCTTCTGCCTTTTGTCCCCTTCCTCATTCTTGGAGTGCTGAGGGTGCAGACCCTTCATCTGTAACTGCTGAGTGCTGAGTTACGAGCACTCATACTCGTGGGCGAGGGTCAGAACTTCTCCCCAGCAGCCTCCAGGTGACGTTGATTGTCCCCAGGGCTGCTGCCTCCCTGCTCGTCCGCCTGAGCACCAGTATTGGAAGTGTTATAGATTCTAATGACCGTTAAGGGTCCAGGAAGGAGATGTGCAGTGATGCTGTGAGGTCCAGTTTCACCCCGCCCCACATTTATTTGGCCACCTTAGGCTGACCGTTTCTGCCAGCCTAGATGCTCTGACCAGTAGTCTGCGCTTTCTTCAATTAGGCCCCTGAATTAACGTAAAAACAGCACCAGGTGTCAGGACCCTGCCCGCTCAACTCCCAGACAGCCCAGGGTCAGTGGTGATGAAGGACCATGATGGCCACTGAGTCAACAGCCTTTTGAAGTAAACAGGAGTCCAGCCGGTCTTATTGGCCACCATCATCACGGTGTTTCTAGGCTTTTCTATGGTGACAGCGTGATATTCGGTTCCCCCGCCAAGATTATTAGCTCCCCTCTGGGTGCAGTAAGTCCTGCAAGCAGTAGTCTACTCTTTTGGGACACACTCTTGTTGTTTTATGAGAGAAACTCCAGGTCAAGTGATGGTCACATGAGTTGTCATGTTGCCCCATTGCCCCCGGTTATCTCTCTGGAGGTTGGAGTTGGAGGGCCTCCTCACTCGAGGTCAGTGTGCCCACGGAGCAAACCCTGCAACTTCAGGGCATGGTTGGGGGTTAGGATCACCACGTGGGGTCCTTTTCCCTTAAGAGGGAGGTGGCCTTTTGGGCTGCTGATTTCCAGGTTTTTAGATACCGCCAGTATCTTGGGCAGATGTGGCGGTGGGCCAAGCTCCATGGTGACCGTAGTTTATCCTACCTATATGGCATTCTTGCATTGTTCCATTTCAAGTGGTCTCAGTTTTTGCACTAATACTCCAATGGCGATTCACCTTTCACCAGGAATGTAAAGGTCAAAGGGTTTAGCTAAATTAGGGAGTTCCAGGGCAAGGGTCTGAATTGACTGCTCTTTCCATTCTTGAAAGGCCACTTCTGGATTCTATTCAAAAGGATCATCATCTTTTCCTTTCAGTGTTTCATATAGAGGCCCAGCTAGTAGACTGTAGTTAGGGATCCAGAAGCAGCAAACCCTGGCCTCCCCAGGAACCCCTAAGCTGTCTTCTAGTTTTAGAAAGGGGTAAGGCTATAAATTGTTTCTTCCCTTTCCTGGGATGTGCTTCTCCGACCTTCTGTGAGAATGAAGCCCAGGCAGGTCACCGTAGTCTGTGATATTTGAGCTTTTTCTTGGACAACTTCTATCCTCTATTGGCTTGGTAGTTCAGAGGTCTCCTTAGTAGGGCTGGCGATCAGAATGTCGTCTGCATATTGAAGGAGTGTTTCCTTTTCCAGAGGTAGAGCTTTTAGGTCTTTAGCTGAGCTTTCCCCAAAGGTGGTGTGGGAATTTTTGAACCCTTGGGGCAAGACGGCCCGGAAGTATTGTTTTAGTTGTATGTTGAGTCCTGCCACTCACAAGCCAAAATTTTTTGTGACTCTCGGACTAATGGAATACCAAAGAAGGCATCATTCAAGACTAATACAGAATACCAAGTCCTGGTGGTTGGTAGAATGACCAGCAGGGTGTAGGATTTAGGAACTACTGGAGGTATATCCTCGGTGGCTTCACTGACTGTCCTGACATCCTTTACCAGGACTCCAGCAGCCCATGGGGCTCTCGAGGTCAGGCCAATCCCAGGATATGAAGCTCACCTGGGCAGGTACCCCACCCCCACGCCAGCCCACGGGGCTCTCGTGTTCAGGCCCCTCCCAGGATATGGGGTTCCCTGCACAGGTCCCCTGCAGCCCATGGGGCTCTCGTGGTCAGGCCCCTCCCAGGATACAGAGCTACCCTTGCAGGTACCGTGGCAAGGCTGGGCACACAGGAACCGTGCACATAGCCCACATTGCAGAGCACTCCCAGCTCACCTGTCGCTCAGATCTGACACAGAGCACCTCAGAGCAGGACTTGAACTAACAAATAGCACCTCCGTCAGGTCTGTGACCCTGGGCATCACTCTGTGCGGCCTCCCTCCACCTGGTCTTCCAGAGACTTCCACTGCACCCGGGGCACCAGGCCTCTGTCTCCACCCACCACCCACCCCTCCTCTCCCTGACTCCTGGGGTCCTCTCATTAGGAGAGGGTTTTCTTGAAGTTGTCTCCCACTCATGGGCCAGTCAAAATGATTAGAAAACAAGCCGGAGCTACAACCCCTTGTCTATCCTGACTCTCAAGAGCCCACACCTGTTCCTTGGACCTGGCTGATTCAGCAATTTCCATTTTCTGCAACTGTGAGACCCTGAGGGGTGATGATTGGCTGACCTGGGCAGCCTGACCGTGCCGGCCAGCCCTCCCCAGGTGTGCCTGGGTTGAGATCGATATAAACACACATATAAAATGGCTGTGCCTGACGCCATTTTCTCTGCCCTGTCAACAGTCTCGGGGCTGGGCTGGTGGGACGGAGTGAGAGGCCACGGCTTTGTGGGTGGCCCAGTGTGAGTGGGGTTCTGCTGGACTTTCTGCAGCAGTTGCCAAGATGCCACCTGCTAAAGAAGAGGATGTGACACCCATACCTGCCGCTGGAATTTCTTCCTGGGCAGAGGTGAGGAAGGAAGAAAGCAGTGGGGGCGAGGACAGGAGGGGTATCTCAGGCAGGGAAATGGAAAGCTTCCAGAAGAGCACCCAGGGCCAGGGCCATCCTGGCTGGCCTGCAGGCACCAAGTCGGCCGGCATGCTGTCACTCGTGTGGCTCCATGGCCCTTCCTCTAGGCTTTCAAGTCCTTGTACATATTCAGGTGTTTTACCTGGGAAGGGTGGGAACATTTCAGCAGCAGCTGGCCTGGGGTTCGGCCCACGTTTACTCACAGATGCCTCGGCATGGTCCCCCAGCTTTGCAAAGAGGACGCTTGTTGCGTGGGGCCTGCTGGCTGAATGGGAGATGATTCCCCACCACTGACCAACTTCAGAATGGTTTACAACTGGAGCAAGTGCCCTGATACGGTTTTCCTCTGTGTAAATGGTGGGTTCTGATTTTTTTTCTTTTTTCCGTTTTTGGTTCAAGGTAGATTTTATTCCTCTTTTTTGTATTTACAGATATAAGCATGGAAATAATTTATTCATATTAATACATGTATGTGAAGGGAAGAATATTTTTTCTGTTTTACTTTTTTTAATTTTGTTTTTTTAATTTTGAATTTTATTTTATTTTTTATACAGCAGGTTCTTATTGGTTATCTATTTTATACATATAAATGTATACATGCCAATCCCAATCTCTCAACTCCTCCCACCACCACCCCCCCAACCGCTCTCCCCCCTTGGTGTCCATACGTTTGTTGTCTACATCTGTTGCTCTATTTCTGTCTTGCAAAACGGTTCATCTGTACAATTTTTCTAGGTTCCACATATATGCATTAATATACAAGATTTGTTTTGTTTTTCTCTTTCTGACTTACTTCACTCTGTATGACAGTCTCTAGATCCATCAACGTCTCTACAAATGATCCAATTTCATTCCTTTTTATGGCTTAGTAATATTCCATTTTATATATGTACCACATCTTTATGCATTCGTCTGTCTGGGCATTTAGGTTGCTTCCATTACCTGGATATTGTAAATAGTGATGCAATGAACATTGCGGTGAATGTCTCTTTTTGATTTTTGGTTTTGTCTGGGTATATGCCCAGTAGTGGGATTGCTGTATCATATGGTAATTCTATTTTTAGTTTTATAAGAAACTCCATAATGTTCTCCACAGTGACTGTATCTATTTACATTCCCAACAATAGTGGAAGAGGGTTCCTTATCTCCACACCCTTTCCAGCATTTGTTGTTTGTAGATTTTCTGATGATGCCCATTCTAACAGGTGTGAGATGATACAGCATGGATGAGTCTATTTCGTTGAGCAAGGAGTAGGTCTTGTCTATTACATATTTGGCTTATGGAAAGGTATCTGTGCTAATTTCAATCTCTGGTTTTATACAGCACCCCAACTCAACTTTCCCCTTAAGCAAGCATAAGTTTTTTAGCTAAATGTGAGACACTGTTCGGTTTTGTAATTCAGTTCATGTGGAGCCAAGTTTACACTCCCTCTATTAGTGATATCTTATGATTACTGTCTTTCTCTGTGTGACATATTTCTCTTAGAGTCATCGTGCTTAAATCCACTCAATTTGCTGCTACAGGCCTGATGACATTGATTTCATTGCTGAGTGATATTCCGTTGTACGTAAGTAGCACAACTTCTTTATCCATTTTTTTCTTTCTGGGATATTTAATTTGTACTGGACTCAAGGTTCTTGAAAACACAGCAGCCCTAAATTTTGTGTTGGCTGTGTCTTGTTGATTTTAATTTTCCTAAGCTATAGGACCATAAGTGGAAGTGCCCTAGGCTCTGTAGCTTTGTTTTTTAGATGTTTCAGGATACACCATAAACATCTCCAGAGTGTCTGTTGGCAATTTACATCCCACCCATCAGCATAACAAGGCTCCCTGTTCTCCATGGCCTGTCCTGTGTTTCTCGTTTTTACACTTTTTTCAGATGGCCCTTTTGACGAATGGGAAAAGAGACTTCATTGTAGTGCGGGTTTCCATTGCTCGAGTGCTTGGTTGACCAAAAAGGGCGTATGCGTTTTTTCCTGAATATATTCACGAAAAAATGCATACGCTCTTTTTGTCCAAGTGCATCACTGTCAAAGATCTGCTGCTTTTCATATGCTTTAAATGCAATTCAAATCTACCTCCTGAAATCTGATTCCTGGAATTCTGCCGTGTTTTCAAGTCTTCTTTGCAGCCTTACTTCAATATATTTTTGACAGTAGTTGTCATTTATAACTCTGCAGGTTTGTGAATTACAGTGTCCCTGATTTCCTTTCTTAACTCGCTTCCTTGTAAGCTGGCCACAAAACCGCAGGTTTGCTTCAGGCCGTAATCTGGTTCCGGCACGGCACGCTGAGCGTTTGGTTAATTCCTCTTCCTGGTGGGAAATGAGAGTTAAATGTGCCCGTCCAGACACCTGCCTCACTCCCAGCCCATTGGTGATGTGTGTCCTCTGGTTTGAGGCCACATGTGCCGGTTTACTCACCTATTAAGGATGTGGACCCACTGGTGTGAGGACACTCCTGCCTGGTTCACATCCCCTTGGTGTTGTGGGCCCTCTGGTGAAAGTCTGATCCTTGCTGGGTTCCTGACCCTTCTTTGAGGTGGGCCCTCTTCTGTGAGGTAACTCCTGCCTGGCTTGCTCACATTGCCTTGGTGACGTCGGCCATCTGGTTGCAGTTGGCGCCTGCTGGGAGCCTCCTCTCCTAGGTGATGAGGGCCCTCTGGCATCAGGCTCTAACTGCTGGGCACCCCACGTTTTCTGACTGAGCCCAGTGATGCCAGGAAACTCCTGTAAGGTTCCCATCCCCATGCGGATTTGGGCCTTCTGTTCTGAGGTGCCAACAGCTGGGTTGCTCACAGTGTCAGGATGTGGGCCCTCTGCTGTGAGTTCAATCCGGCATGGATCCCATAGCCTCGGTGCTCTGGGACAACTGCTTGAAGCTTCCAACTGCGGGATTCCTCACCTTTTTTATTTTATGGGCCCTCTGTTTGAGACACCTCCTGCCTGCCTCACTCTGAGCCCCTTGTTGATATGGGTCCTCTGGTTTAGGCCATATGTTCTGGGTTCCTCACTTTTCTATGATTTGGCCATACTGGTGTGAGGCCACTCCTGCCTGGTTCTGATCCCCTTGGTGATGTGGGCCCTCTGGTGATTGTCTTATCCTGGCTGGGTTCCTCCCCCTTCTGTGACGTAGGCCCTCTGCTGTGAGGTCACTCCTGCCTGGCTGACGCACGTCACCTTGGCGACGTGGGCCCTCAGTTGGGAGTTGGTGCCTGCTAGGGGTCTGCTCCCCTCGGTAATTAGGGCTGTCTGGAGTCAGGCCCTAACTCCTGGGCTCCCAAACTTTTCTGATGTGTGCCCTGTGGTGCGAGTACACTCCTGCCATGTTACCAAACCCATGGGAATGTGGGCCTTCTGTTCTGTGGTCCCAACAGCTGTGTTGTTCACAGTTTCATGATGAGGGCCCTCTGTTGTGAGTTCACACTGGCTGGGATCCCATAGCCTCGCTGCTCCTTGCCGCATGCTAGGAGTTTCCAACTGCGGGATTCCTCACATTTTTTATTCTATGGGTCCTCTGTTTTGAGGGTCCTCCTGCCTGCCTCACTCCCAGCCCCTTGGAGATGTGGGTCGGCTTGTTTGGGCCACATATTCTGGGTTCCTCACCTTTCTATGATTTGGCCACACTGGTGTGAGGCCACTCCTGCCTGGCTTGCTCCCGTTGCCTTGGTGACGTCGGACCTCTGGTGGCAGTTGGAGCCTTCTTGTACGCTCCTCTCCAAGGTGATGAGGGCCCTCTTGCGTCAGGCCCTAACTGCTGGGCTCCGCACATTTTCTGATGTGAGCCCACTGGTGCAATGTCACTCTTTCCAGGTTCCCATCCCCATGCGGATTTGGGACTTCTGTTCTGAGGTGCCAACGGCTGGGTTGCTCCCAGTGTCAGGATGTGGGCCCTCTGCTGTGAGTTCACTCCGGCACGCATCCCAGAGCCTCGGTGCTCTGGGCCACCTGCTTGGAGCTTCCAACTGCAGGATTCCTTACCTTTATTCTTCTATGGGCCGTGTGTTGTGAGACACTTCCTGCCTCCCTCACTCTGAGCCCCTTGTTGATGTGGGTGTTCTGGATTGAGGCCACATGTTGTGGGTTCCTCGCCTTTCAGTGATGTGGCACCACTGTGGTGAGAACACTCCTGCCTGGTTCCCATCCCCTTGGTGATGTGGGCCCTCTGGTGAGAGTCTCATCCTGGTTGGGTTCCTCACAGTTCCGTAAGGTTGACCCTCGGCCCTGAGGTCACTCCTGCCTGGCTGGCACACCCCGCCTTGGTGACGTCGGCCCTCTGGCGGCAGCTGGAGCATGCTGGGAGCATTCTCCTCTCGGTGATGAGGACACTCTGGCGTCAGGCCCTAACTCCTGGGCTCCCATACTTTTCTGATGTGTGCCCTCTGGTGGGAGGACACTCCTGTCAGGTTCCCAACCACATGGGAATGTGGGCCTTCTGCTCTGTTGTCCCAACTGCTGGGTTGTTCACAGTTTCGTGATGAGGGCCCTCTGTTGTGAGTTCACACCGGCCGGGATCCCATAGCCTCGCTGTACCTTGCCGCCTGCTGGGAGGTTCCAACTGCGGGATTCCCCACCTTTTTTATTTTATGGGCCCACTGTTTGAGACACCTACTGCCTGCCTCACTCTGAGCCCCTTGTTGATGTGGGTCCTCTGGTTTAGGCCATATGTTCTGGTTTCTTCACTTTTCTATGATTTGGCCATACTGGTTTGAGGCCACTCCTGCCTGGTTCTGATCCCCTTGGTGATGTGGGCCCTCTGGTGGGAGTCTTATCCTGGCTGGGTTCCTCCCCCTTCTGTGACGTAGGCCCTTGGCTGTGAGGTCATTCCTGCCTGGCTGTCACACGTCACATTGGCGACGTGTGCCCTCAGTTGAGAGTTGGTGCCTGCTAGGAGTCTGCTCCCCTCTGTAATTAGGGCCGTTTGGCGTCAGGCCCTAACTCCTGGGCTCCCAAAATTTTCTGATGTGTGCCCTGTGGTGCGAGTACACTCCTGCCAGGATGCCAACCCCATGGGAATGTGGGCCTTCTGTTCTGTGGTCCCAACAGCTGTGTTGTTCACAGTTTAATGATGAGGGCCCTCTGTTGTGAGTTCACACTGGCTGGGAACCCATAGCCTCGCTGCTCCTTGCCGCATGCTAGGAGGTTCCAACTGCGGGATTCCTCACTTTTTTATTCTATGGGTCCTCTGTTTTCTGGCTCCTCCTTCCTGCCTCACTTCCAGCCCCTTGGAGATGTGGGTCCTCTTGTTTAGGCCACATGTTCTGGGTTCCTCACCTTTCTATTATTTGGCCACACTGGTGTGAGGCCACTCCTGCCTGGATCCGATCCCCTTGGTGATGTGGGCCCTCTGGTGCGAGTCTGATCCTGGCTGGGTACCTCACCCTTCTGTGAGGTGGGCCCTCTGACATGAGGTCACTCCTGCCTGGGTGGCACACGTCGCCTTGGTGACATGGGCCCTCTGTTGGCCATTGGAGTGTGCTGGGAGCCTCCTCCCCTCTTTAATGAGGGCCCTGGATAAAACGCATATGCCCTTCTTGGCCAAGTGCATCATTGTCGACGTACTGCCTCTTTTCCTATGCTTTAAATGCAATTACTGTCTACCTCCTGAAATCGGTTTCCTTCAATTCTGCCCCACTTTCAAGTCTGCTTTGCAGCCTTACTTCAATATATTTTTGGAAGATAGCTGTCATTGATAACTGCAGGTTTGTGAATGACAGTACCCCTGAGCTCTTTTTTTCAACTAGCTTTCTTTTGAGCTGGCCACAAAACTGCAGGATTCTTCAGGCCCTAATCTTGTTCCGGCATGGCACGCTGAGCCTTTGGTTCATTCCTCTTCCTGGTGGGAAATGAGAGTTAAATTTGCCCGTGCAGACAGCTACAGCTACTCTCTCATTAGTTCTCCCTATTCCTGTTCATCTTGTGCAGAAATTGCAAACTGTGCCAAACAGGAGATAAAGGCACTGACTGTCCAAGTGGGGAGACTGTTAGTAAAGGGTCTGGAATTGTGAACCCGAGAAAAAGCGGACGAAAACGGACATGCATTTGAAAACGTTTCCCGGTCACACGGTGCACCATACTGTGGGTTTCCCATGCATGTTTTAGCTGAAGGAAGAATCGCTTAAACCTGGAGAGTTGGGACCCATGGAATGGGTCCCATGCAGTATGACTTCAAAGGGTCTGCATTTGCTCATCGAACCTCACCAATGCTATCAGCCCGAAGTGTCCAACCTTATGTCTCACTCAGCTCTGGGTGTAGATGAGGTAAATCCAGGTTGCATCACAAGCCCTGAATGAATTATTTAAGAATTGCTCTCTATTTCACTGTCATTGTGTTTTGTTTTTGTAATTCATTTTGATAATGGGATTTATCGGATTTTCTCTGCTGCCTTCATGCAGCTGTACACACGCTTGATTCTCTTATGGAGACATATAAATCCATGGGTTTGAAGATTCTTACTAGCCAGGTGTATTCCTAGGCGTTGAATATAGGGTGTTTAGTGCATTTCGTTGAGCAAGGAGTAGGTCTTGTCTATTACGTATTTGGCTTATGGAACGGTATCTGTGCTAATTTCAATCTCTGTTTTTATGCAGCACCCCAACTCACCTTTCCCCATAAGCAAGCATAAGTTGGTTTTCTAAATTTGAGACCCTGTTCTGTTTTGTATTTCAGTTCATGTGTAGCCAAGTGTACATTCCGTGTATTAGTGACATCTTATGAGGTTTCTTTATCTGTGTGATTTATTTCACTTAGAGACATCGTACCTGAATCCAGTCCTTATGCTGCTTTGGGCCTGATGACATAGATTTCCTTGCTGAGTGATATTCCATTTTACGTAAGTACTACAACTTCTTTATCCCTTTTTTGCTCTCTGGGATATTTAACTTGTAGGGTAGACAAGGTTCTAAACAGAGCTGTCCCAAAGTTTGTGGTGGCTGCGTCTTTCTGATTTTAATTTCTCTAAGCTAAAAGACCATATGTGGAAGTGCACTGGGCTCAGTTCCTTTCTTTTTTAGGTGTTTCAGGAAATGCCATACACTTCTCCAGAGTGGCTGTTGGCAATTTACATCCCACCCATCAGCATAACAATGCTCCGTTTTCTCCATGGCCTGTCCTGTCTTTCTGGATTTTACAGTTTTTTCAGATGGCCCTTATGACCAGGGGGAAGTGAGACTTCATTGTAGTGCAGATTTCCTTTGCAAGCTTGCTTGGTTGGCCAAAAAGCGTGTATGCGTTTTTTCCTGACTATATTCAGGAAAAATCAAATACGCCCTTTTTAGCCAAGTGCATCATTGTCAACGTTCTGCCTCTTTTCCTATGCTTTAAATGCATTTTCAGTCTAACTCCTGATATCGGTTTCCTGCAATTCTGCCCCACTTTCAAGTCCTCTTCGCGTCCTTACTTCAATATATTTTTGGACTATAGCTGTCATTTATAACTCTGCATGTTTGTGAATTACAGTGCCCCTGAGCTCGTTTCTTCAACTCGTTTTCTTTTGAGCTGGCTGCAAAACCATAGGATTGCTTCTGGCCCTAATCTTGTTCCGGCATTGCACGCTGACCGTTTGTTTAATTCTCCTTCCTGGTGGGAAATGAGCATTACATTTGCCCATGCAGACACCTACAGCTAATCTCTCATTGGTTCTCCCTATTCCTGTACATCTTCTGCGTAAATTGCAAACTGAGCCAGACAGGAGGTTAAAGACACTGACTCTCCAAGTGGGGAGAGTGTTAGTAAAGCGTCTGAAATGGTGAACCCGAGTACCAGGGGACGAAAACTGAGATGCATTTAAAAACGTTTCCCAATCACACGGTGGACCATACACTGGGTTTCCCATGCACGTTTTAGCTGAAGGAAGAATCCCTTAAACTTGGAGAGTTGAAACCCATGGAATGGGTAAAATGCTGTATGACTTCAAATGGTCTGCATTTGCTCACAGAACCTCACCAATGCTATCAGCTCGAAGTGTCCAGCCTTATGTCTCATCCAGCTGTGGGTGTAGATGTGTTAAATCCAGGTTGCATCACAAGCCCTGAAAGAATTTTTTAAGAATTGCTCTCTATTTCACTGCCATTTTGTTATGTTTTTGAAATTTATTTTGAAAATGTGATTTAGCTGATTTTCACTGCTGCGTTTATGTCGCTCTACACACGCTTGATTCTCTTACGGAGACATATAAATCCATACGTTTTAAGACTCTTACTAGTCAGGTATATTCCTAGGTGGTGAATATGGGGTGTTGAGTCATTTCGTTGACCAAAAAGTAGGTCTTTTCTATTACATATTTGGCTTATGGAACAGTATCTGTGCTAATTTCAATCTCTGGTTTTATTCAGCACCCGAACTCACCTTTCCCCTTAAGCAAGCATATGTTGGTTTTCTAAATTTGAGGCCCCGTTCTGTTTTGTAGTTCCATTCATGTGTCCCCAAGTTTACATTCCGTGTATTAGTGATATCTTATGTTGCTTTAAATGATATCTTATGATATGTGTCTTTTTCTTTTGAATTATGTGACTTCGAATGATCATACGTAACTCCTCTGGAGTTGTTACAAATGGCCATATTTCATTGATTTCCAGGCTGAGTAATATTCCACTCTACATAAGTACCACATCTCTATCCATTTTTTCCCTCCAGAGACATTTAAGTTATATCCTAGTCGAGGTTCTTTTAAACAGAGAGGCGGTAAACATTGGGGTGCCTGTGTCCTCTCGATTTTTGTTTTTCCCAAGATACACGTCCATGAGTGCAAGTGCCCTGTGCTCTGTAGCTCATTTTTTAGATGCTTTAGTAAACACAATACACTTCTCCAGAGTGACAGTTGGCAATATACATTTCCACTATAAGCCTCACAGGGCTCCCTTTTCTCCTTTCCTGTCCTGCATTTCTGGTGTTTACACTTTATGAGGACGGCTCTTCTGACTGATGTGAAGTGATATCTTTTGTAGTATTGATTTCCAGTGCCCACCTGTTTGGTTGGCTAAAAATGTGTGTGCCCTTTTCTTGAATATATACAGAAAGAGACGCATACACCCTTTTTGACCAAGTGCAAAGTTGCAAATGTTCAGCCCCTTTTCTTGTGCTTAATGGCGAGTCCTTTCTACCTCTTCCAATCCCTTTCCTGCCATTCTCCCTTGCTTACAAGTCCTTTTCTCTGACTATCCTCAAGACAATTTTTAGGGATAGATATTTTCAACTCTGCAGTTTCGTGAATTTTAGTGCCCCTGAGTTCCATTTTTTACTTGTGTTTATGGGAACTGGCCACAAAGCAGCGGGATTTCCTCAAGGCCTATTCTGTTTCCATGGGCAACCCTAGCCTTTGGTCAATTCGTCTTTCTGATTGGAAATTAAAGTGACATGTGGCTGTCCGAGCACCTAGGACTTGTCTCTCATTGTTCCTCCTCCTTCCGCTTCATCCTCTGGACAAATTCCAAACTGTACACAACAGGATGTTGACAGTGCTGACATCTCCAAGTGGGGAGACTGTTAGTAAAGACGCCGGAGTGGTGAACCCGAGCACCAGGAGATGAGGAGATGAGATGCCTTTTCCAAACTCTTCCCGATCAGACGGTATACCATCCTCTGGGTGTGACAGGCATGTTTTAGCTGTAGGAAGGATCCCATTCATGTGAGGAGACCACCAGGGCTTTTTCAAAATCAGTGTCTCTCCGCAACCCAAACTGGGGAATTTTTTAAGCTACGGCTACACATATGTTCATTAAGGGCCTTGGGAAGTAGGCAGAGTCCAAACTTTAGATGATTGAAGTCCTCAGGGTCAGAAGCACTCACCAACGTCTTCCCTTAGGTTCCATTTTAACTGTCATTGATAGATGATGTCAATAAAAATATCTATTCTTTTTCAGATTATTTCCCCTTATAGGTTATTGCAAAATATTGAGTGTAGTTCCCTGTGCTATACAGTAGTTCCTTGTTGATGATTGAATATATACATAGCAGTGTGTATGTGTTAATCCCAAACTGTTAATTTATCCCTCCTCCCACCTTTCCTCTTTGGTAATCATAAATTATAAGATTTTATACTTCTCAGAAATGGGGAAGCTGAAAGAGAGGTATCATTTTCAATGGAAAAGCATTTAAAACAAGATTGAAGCTTTAACCAAGATTATTAGATGTACATCCTTGGAAAGAAATCATTTCGTTTCTCTAATATTGACCTGACAAATCTTTTCAGTGAACTTGCTTATAATAAATTGATGGAAATATCAAATGGAAGTGTTAGAAACATCTTATTTTACCCGAGCCTTATACACTGTTCTATGTTAATTACAGTTTGGCTCACACATCTGTTCATTGAAGTTACAAGGTTCTCAATTTCTGTTACTGATCCTCCAGAGTGGACCCCAACAAGTGTCCCCCTGCCCGGTGTCATTGGAGCCAACAGATCGAGACTGAGTTTGGTTCAGAAGCAAAGGAAACTTTATATTTTGATCAGAGAATGGAGAGGTGAGAGCATGTGCTACCCTGTGGGCTGTGGGCTGGGCTGCTGTGTAGAGATCCTGTCAGAGTCAGTGGGAGGGAGGGGGCAGAGCTCTCTCGAGGGCCCGGTTGGCTGCAGCTCAGGCTCTATATCACGGAGTCTGCCCTGGGCCCCAGGATCTGATGTGTCGACCCAGCCATTCTGCACTAGAAAATCTGGTCTGAAGTGCCAGGTGTGGAACCTCTGTATGCGGGACCCTAGGAGCACGTGAAATTAGACAAAGCACAAAGGATAAAAAGGTTAGACTTTATTTTATTGCCCAGATTCTATTTTTATCTCCCAGGGATTTTTAAGGGGCTTTGCCTCGGACAAACCCCGCTTCTGCCTTTTGTCCCCTTCCTCATTCTTGGAGTGCTGAGGGTGCAGACCCTTCTTCTGTAACTGCTGAGTGCTGAGTTAAGAGCACTCATACTCATGGGCGAGGGTCAGAACTTCTCCCCAGCAGCCTCCAGGTGACGTTGATTGTCCCCAGGGCTGCTGCCTCCCTGCTCGTCCGCCTGAGCACCAGTATTGGAAGTGTTATAGATTCTAATGACCGTTAAGGGTCCAGGAAGGAGATGTGCAGTGATGCTGTGAGGTCCAGTTTCACCCCGCCCCACATTTATTTGGCCACCTTAGGCTGACCGTTTCTGCCAGCCTAGATGCTCTGACCAGTAGTCTGCGCTTTCTTCAATTAGGCCCCTGAATTAACGTAAAAACAGCACCAGGTGTCAGGACCCTGCCCGTTCAACTCCCAGACAGCCCAGGGTCAGTGGTGATGAAGGACCATGATGGCCACTGAGTCAACAGCCTTTTGAAGTAAACAGGAGTCCAGCCGGTCTTATTGGCCACCATCATCACGGTGTTTCTAGGCTTTTCTATGGTGACAGCGTGATATTCGGTTCCCCCGCCAAGATTATTAGCTCCCCTCTGGGTGCAGTAAGTCCTGCAAGCAGTAGTCTACTCTTTTGGGACACACTCTTGTTGTTTTATGAGAGAAACTCCAGGTCAAGTGATGGTCACATGAGTTGTCATGTTGCCCCGTTGCCCCTGGTTATCTCTCTGGAGGTTGGAGTTGGAGGGCCTCCTCACTCGAGGTCAGTGTGCCCACGGAGCAAACCCTGCAACTTCAGGGCATGGTTGGGGGTTAGGATCACCACGTGGGGTCCTTTTCCCTTAAGAGGGAGGTGGCCTTTTGGGCTGCTGATTTCCAGGTTTTTAGATACCGCCAGTATCTTGGGCAGATGTGGCGGTGGGCCAAGCTCCATGGTGACCGTAGTTTATCCTACCTATATGGCATTCTTGCATTGTTCCATTTCAAGTGGTCTCAGTTTTTGCACTAATACTCCAATGGCGATTCACCTTTCACCAGGAATGTAAAGGTCAAAGGGTTTAGCTAAATTAGGGAGTTCCAGGGCAAGGGTCTGAATTGACTGCTCTTTCCATTCTTGAAAGGCCACTTCTGGATTCTATTCAAAAGGATCATCATCTTTTCCTTTCAGTGTTTCATATAGAGGCCCAGCTAGTAGACTGTAGTTAGGGATCCAGAAGCAGCAAACCCTGGCCTCCCCAGGAACCCCTAAGCTGTCTTCTAGTTTTAGAAAGGGGTAAGGCTATAAATTGTTTCTTCCCTTTCCTGGGATGTGCTTCTCCGACCTTCTGTGAGAATGAAGCCCAGGCAGGTCACCGTAGTCTGTGATATTTGAGCTTTTTCTTGGACAACTTCTATCCTCTATTGGCTTGGTAGTTCAGAGGTCTCCTTAGTAGGGCTGGCGATCAGAATGTCGTCTGCATATTGAAGGAGTGTTTCCTTTTCCAGAGGTAGAGCTTTTAGGTCTTTAGCTGAGCTTTCCCCAAAGGTGGTGTGGGAATTTTTGAACCCTTGGGGCAAGACGGCCCGGAAGTATTGTTTTAGTTGTATGTTGAGTCCTGCCACTCACAAGCCAAAATTTTTTGTGACTCTCGGACTAATGGAATACCAAAGAAGGCATCATTCAAGACTAATACAGAATACCAAGTCCTGGTGGTTGGTAGAATGACCAGCAGGGTGTAGGATTTAGGAACTACTGGAGGTATATCCTCGGTGGCTTCACTGACTGTCCTGACATCCTTTACCAGGACTCCAGCAGCCCATGGGGCTCTCGAGGTCAGGCCAATCCCAGGATATGAAGCTCACCTGGGCAGGTACCCCACCCCCACGCCAGCCCACGGGGCTCTCGTGTTCAGGCCCCTCCCAGGATATGGGGTTCCCTGCACAGGTCCCCTGCAGCCCATGGGGCTCTCGTGGTCAGGCCCCTCCCAGGATACAGAGCTACCCTTGCAGGTACCGTGGCAAGGCTGGGCACACAGGAACCGTGCACATAGCCCACATTGCAGAGCACTCCCAGCTCACCTGTCGCTCAGATCTGACACAGAGCACCTCAGAGCAGGACTTGAACTAACAAATAGCACCTCCGTCAGGTCTGTGACCCTGGGCATCACTCTGTGCGGCCTCCCTCCACCTGGTCTTCCAGAGACTTCCACTGCACCCGGGGCACCAGGCCTCTGTCTCCACCCACCACCCACCCCTCCTCTCCCTGACTCCTGGGGTCCTCTCATTAGGAGAGGGTTTTCTTGAAGTTGTCTCCCACTCATGGGCCAGTCAAAATGATTAGAAAACAAGCCGGAGCTACAACCCCTTGTCTATCCTGACTCTCAAGAGCCCACACCTGTTCCTTGGACCTGGCTGATTCAGCAATTTCCATTTTCTGCAACTGTGAGACCCTGAGGGGTGATGATTGGCTGACCTGGGCAGCCTGACCGTGCCGGCCAGCCCTCCCCAGGTGTGCCTGGGTTGAGATCGATATAAACACACATATAAAATGGCTGTGCCTGACGCCATTTTCTCTGCCCTGTCAACAGTCTCGGGGCTGGGCTGGTGGGACGGAGTGAGAGGCCACGGCTTTGTGGGTGGCCCAGTGTGAGTGGGGTTCTGCTGGACTTTCTGCAGCAGTTGCCAAGATGCCACCTGCTAAAGAAGAGGATGTGACACCCATACCTGCCGCTGGAATTTCTTCCTGGGCAGAGGTGAGGAAGGAAGAAAGCAGTGGGGGCGAGGACAGGAGGGGTATCTCAGGCAGGGAAATGGAAAGCTTCCAGAAGAGCACCCAGGGCCAGGGCCATCCTGGCTGGCCTGCAGGCACCAAGTCGGCCGGCATGCTGTCACTCGTGTGGCTCCATGGCCCTTCCTCTAGGCTTTCAAGTCCTTGTACATATTCAGGTGTTTTACCTGGGAAGGGTGGGAACATTTCAGCAGCAGCTGGCCTGGGGTTCGGCCCACGTTTACTCACAGATGCCTCGGCATGGTCCCCCAGCTTTGCAAAGAGGACGCTTGTTGCGTGGGGCCTGCTGGCTGAATGGGAGATGATTCCCCACCACTGACCAACTTCAGAATGGTTTACAACTGGAGCAAGTGCCCTGATACGGTTTTCCTCTGTGTAAATGGTGGGTTCTGATTTTTTTTCTTTTTTCCGTTTTTGGTTCAAGGTAGATTTTATTCCTCTTTTTTGTATTTACAGATATAAGCATGGAAATAATTTATTCATATTAATACATGTATGTGAAGGGAAGAATATTTTTTCTGTTTTACTTTTTTTAATTTTATTTTTTTTAATTTTGAATTTTATTTTATTTTTTATACAGCAGGTTCTTATTGGTTATCTATTTTATACATATAAATGTATACATGCCAATCCCAATCTCTCAACTCCTCCCACCACCACCCCCCCAACCGCTCTCCCCCCTTGGTGTCCGTACGTTTGTTGTCTACATCTGTTGCTCTATTTCTGTCTTGCAAAACGGTTCATCTGTACAATTTTTCTAGGTTCCACATATATGCATTAATATACAAGATTTGTTTTGTTTTTCTCTTTCTGACTTACTTCACTCTGTATGACAGTCTCTAGATCCATCAACGTCTCTACAAATGATCCAATTTCATTCCTTTTTATGGCTTAGTAATATTCCATTTTATATATGTACCACATCTTTATGCATTCGTCTGTCTGGGCATTTAGGTTGCTTCCATTACCTGGATATTGTAAATAGTGATGCAATGAACATTGCGGTGAATGTCTCTTTTTGATTTTTGGTTTTGTCTGGGTATATGCCCAGTAGTGGGATTGCTGTATCATATGGTAATTCTATTTTTAGTTTTATAAGAAACTCCATAATGTTCTCCACAGTGACTGTATCTATTTACATTCCCAACAATAGTGGAAGAGGGTTCCTTATCTCCACACCCTTTCCAGCATTTGTTGTTTGTAGATTTTCTGATGATGCCCATTCTAACAGGTGTGAGATGATACAGCATGGATGAGTCTATTTCGTTGAGCAAGGAGTAGGTCTTGTCTATTACATATTTGGCTTATGGAAAGGTATCTGTGCTAATTTCAATCTCTGGTTTTATACAGCACCCCAACTCAACTTTCCCCTTAAGCAAGCATAAGTTTTTTAGCTAAATGTGAGACACTGTTCGGTTTTGTAATTCAGTTCATGTGGAGCCAAGTTTACACTCCCTCTATTAGTGATATCTTATGATTACTGTCTTTCTCTGTGTGACATATTTCTCTTAGAGTCATCGTGCTTAAATCCACTCAATTTGCTGCTACAGGCCTGATGACATTGATTTCATTGCTGAGTGATATTCCGTTGTACGTAAGTAGCACAACTTCTTTATCCATTTTTTTCTTTCTGGGATATTTAATTTGTACTGGACTCAAGGTTCTTGTAAACACAGCAGCCCTAAATTTTGTGTTGGCTGTGTCTTGTTGATTTTAATTTTCCTAAGCTATAGGACCATAAGTGGAAGTGCCCTAGGCTCTGTAGCTTTGTTTTTTAGATGTTTCAGGATACACCATAAACATCTCCAGAGTGTCTGTTGGCAATTTACATCCCACCCATCAGCATAACAAGGCTCCCTGTTCTCCATGGCCTGTCCTGTGTTTCTCGTTTTTACACTTTTTTCAGATGGCCCTTTTGACGAATGGGAAAAGAGACTTCATTGTAGTGCGGATTTCCATTGCTCGAGTGCTTGGTTGACCAAAAAGGGCGTATGCGTTTTTTCCTGAATATATTCACGAAAAAATGCATACGCTCTTTTTGTCCAAGTGCATCACTGTCAAAGATCTGCTGCTTTTCATATGCTTTAAATGCAATTCAAATCTACCTCCTGAAATCTGATTCCTGGAATTCTGCCGTGTTTTCAAGTCTTCTTTGCAGCCTTACTTCAATATATTTTTGACAGTAGTTGTCATTTATAACTCTGCAGGTTTGTGAATTACAGTGTCCCTGATTTCCTTTCTTAACTCGCTTCCTTGTAAGCTGGCCACAAAACCGCAGGTTTGCTTCAGGCCGTAATCTGGTTCCGGCACGGCACGCTGAGCGTTTGGTTAATTCCTCTTCCTGGTGGGAAATGAGAGTTAAATGTGCCCGTCCAGACACCTGCCTCACTCCCAGCCCATTGGTGATGTGTGTCCTCTGGTTTGAGGCCACATGTGCCAGTTTACTCACCTATTAAAGATGTGGACCCACTGGTGTGAGGACACTCCTGCCTGGTTCATATCCCCTTGGTGATGTGGGCTGTCTGGTGAGAGTCTGATCCTGGCTGGTTTCGTCACCTTTCTGTGAGGTGGTCCCTCTGCTCTGAGGTCACACCTGCCTGGCTTGTTCCCGTTGCCTTGGAGACGTCGGCCCTCTGGTGGCAGTTGGAGCTTGCTGGGAGTCTCCTCCCCTCGGTGATGAGGGCCCTGTGGCATCAGTCAATAACTGCTGGGCTCCCCATTTTTTCTGATGTTTGCCCACTTGTGCGATGACACTCCTGCCGGGTTCCCATCCCCATGTGGATGTGCGCCTTCTGCTGTGAGGTCCCAACGGTTGGGTCGCTCACAGTTTAATGATGAGGGCCCTCTGGTGTGAGTTCATTCCAGAAAGGATCCCATTGCCTCGCTGCTCCTGGCCGCCTGCTGGGACGTTCCAACTGCTGGATTCCTCACATTTTTTGATCTATGGTCCCTGTGTTGTTAGGCTACTCCTGCCTGCCTCACTCTGAGCACCTTGGAGATGTGGTTCCTGTGGTTTAGGCCACATGTTCTGGGTTCCTCACCTTTCCATTATTTGGCCACACTGGTGTGAGGATACTTCTGCCTGGTTCCGGTCCCCTTGGTGATGTGGGCCCTCTGGTGAGAGTCTTATCCTGGCTGGGTTCCTCTCCCTTCTGTGACGTTTGCCCTCTGCTGTGAGGTCAATCCTGCCTGGCTGGCGCACGTCACCTTGGCGACGTGGGCCCTCAGTTGGGATTTGGTGCCTGCTGGGAGTTTCCTCCCTTCGGTAATGAGGGCCCTCTGGCGTCTGGCCCTAACTCCTGGGCTCCCAAATTTTTCTGATGTGTGCCCTGTGGTGCGAGTACACTCCTGCCAGGTTCCCAACCCCATGGAAATGGGGGCCTTCTGCTCTGTGGACACAATGGCTGGGTTCACAGTTTCATGATGAGGGCCCTCTTTTGTGAGTTCACACCGACCTGGAACCCATAGCCTCGCTGCTCCTTGCCACCTGCTGGAACGTTCCAACTGCGGGATTCCTCACCTTTTTTATTCTATGGGCCCTCTGTTTTGAGGCTACTCCTGCCTGCCTCCCTCGAAGACCCTTGGTGATGTATATCCTCTGGTTTGAGGCCACGTGTGTTGGGTCCCTCACCTTTCGATGATATGGCCCCAATGGTGTGAGGACACTCCTGCCTGGTTCACATCCCCTTGGTGTTGTGGGCCCTCTGGTGAAAGTCTGATCCTTGCTGGGTTCCTGACCCTTATTGAGGTGGGCCCTCTTCTGTGAGGTAACTCCTGCCTGGCTTGCTCACATTGCCTTGGTGACGTCAGCCATCTGGTTGCAGTTGGAGCCTGCTGGGAGCCTCCTCTCCTAGGTGATGAGGGCCCTCTGGCATCAGGCTCTAACTGCTGGGCACCCCACGTTTTCTGACTGAGCCCAGTGATGCCAGGACACTCCTGTAAGGTTCCCATCCCCATGAGGAAGTGGGCCTTCTGCTCAGTGGTCCCAACGCCTGGGTTGCTCACAGTTTCGTGATGTTGGTTCTCTGGTGTTAGTTCACTCAGGCCTAGATCCCATAGCCTCTGTGCTCTGGGCCGACTGCTGGGAGGTTCCAACTGCTGGATTCCGCCCCTTTTTTATACTTTGGGCCCTCTGTTGTGAGGCTCCTCCTGCCTGCCTCACTCCAAGCCCCTTGGTGATGTAGGTCCTCTGGTTTGAGGCAACATGTGCCGGTTGCCTCACCTTTTAGGTATGGGACCCCACTGGTGTGAGGACACTCATGACTGGTTCCCATCCTCTTGTTGATGTGGGCCCTCTGGTGAGAGTTGGACCCTGGCTTGATTCCTCATACTTCTGGGAGGTGGGTCCTCTGCTGTGAGGTCACTCCTGCCTGGCTGGCACACGTCGCCTTGGCCACATGGGCCCTCTGGTTGCAGTTGGAGCGTGCTGGGAGCCTCCTCCCATCGGTGATGAGGACCCTCTGGCGTCAGGCCCTAACTGCTGGGCTCCCCACATTTTCTGATATGTGCTCACTGGTGCGATGACACTCCTGCCAGGTTCCCATCCCCATGCGGATTTGGGCCTTCTGTTCTGAGGTGCCAACGTGTGGGTTGCTCACAGTGTCAGGATGTGGGCCCTCTGCTGTGAGTTCACTCCGGCATGCATCCCATATCCTCGGTGTTCTGGGCCACCTGCTTGGAGCTTCCAACTGCAGGATTCCTTACCTTTTTTCTTCTATGGGCCGTGTGTTGTGAGACACTTCCTGCCTGCCTCACTCTGAGCCCCTTGTTGTTGTGGGTCTTCTGGTTTGAGGCCACATGTGGTGGGTTTCTCGCCTTTCAATGATGTGGCCCCACTGGGGTCAGAACACTCCTGCCTGGTTCCCATCCCCTTGGTGATATGGGCCCTCTGGTGAGATTCTCATCCTGGTTGGGTTCCTAACAGTTTCGTAAGGTTGGCCCTCTGCCCTGAGGTCACTCCTGCCTGGCTGGCACACACCGCCTTGGTGACGTCGGCCCTCTGACCGCAGATGGACCGTGCTGGGAGCCTTCTCCTCTCGGTGATGAGGACACTCTGGTGTCAGGCCCTAACTGCTGGGTACCCATATTTTCTGATACGTGCTAAGTGGTGAGAGGACACTCCGGCCAGGTTCCCATCCCCATGCGGATTTGGGCCTTCTGTTCTGAGGTGCCAACGGCTGGGTTGCTCACAGTGTCAGGATGTGGGCCCTCTGCTGTGAGTTCAATCCGGCATGGATACCATAGCCTCGGTGCTCTGGGACAACTGCTTGGAGCTTCCAACTGCGGGATTCCTCACCTTTTTTATTTTATGGGCCCTCTGTTTGAGACACCTCCTGCCTGCCTCACTCTGAGCCCCTTGTTGATATGGGTCCTCTGGTTTAGGCCATATGTTCTGGGTTCCTCACTTTTCTATGATTTGGCCATACTGGTGTGAGGCCACTCCTGCCTGGTTCTGATCCCCTTGGTGATGTGGGCCCTCTGGTGATTGTCTTATCCTGGCTGGGTTCCTCCCCCTTCTGTGACGTAGGCCCTTGGCTGTGAGGTCATTCCTGCCTGGCTGTCACACGTCACATTGGCGACGTGTGCCCTCAGTTGAGAGTTGGTGCCTGCTAGGAGTCTGCTCCCCTCTGTAATTAGGGCCGTTTGGCGTCAGGCCCTAACTCCTGGGCTCCCAAAATTTTCTGATGTGTGCCCTGTGGTGCGAGTACACTCCTGCCAGGATGCCAACCCCATGGGAATGTGGGCCTTCTGTTCTGTGGTCCCAACAGCTGTGTTGTTCACAGTTTAATGATGAGGGCCCTCTGTTGTGAGTTCACACTGGCTGGGAACCCATAGCCTCGCTGCTCCTTGCCGCATGCTAGGAGGTTCCAACTGCGGGATTCCTCACTTTTTTATTCTATGGGTCCTCTGTTTTCTGGCTCCTCCTTCCTGCCTCACTTCCAGCCCCTTGGAGATGTGGGTCCTCTTGTTTAGGCCACATGTTCTGGGTTCCTCACCTTTCTATTATTTGGCCACACTGGTGTGAGGCCACTCCTGCCTGGATCCGATCCCCTTGGTGATGTGGGCCCTCTGGTGAGAGTCTGATCCTGGCTGGGTACCTCACCCTTCTGTGAGGTGGGCCCTCTGACATGAGGTCACTCCTGCCTGGGTGGCACACGTCGCCTTGGTGACATGGGCCCTCTGTTGGCCATTGGAGTGTGCTGGGAGCCTCCTCCCCTCTTTAATGAGGGCCCTGGATAAAACGCATATGCCCTTCTTGGCCAAGTGCATCATTGTCGACGTACTGCCTCTTTTCCTATGCTTTAAATGCAATTACTGTCTACCTCCTGAAATCGGTTTCCTTCAATTCTGCCCCACTTTCAAGTCTGCTTTGCAGCCTTACTTCAATATATTTTTGGAAGATAGCTGTCATTGATAACTGCAGGTTTGTGAATGACAGTACCCCTGAGCTCTTTTTTTCAACTAGCTTTCTTTTGAGCTGGCCGCAAAACTGCAGGATTCTTCAGGCCCTAATCTTGTTCCGGCATGGCACGCTGAGCCTTTGGTTCATTCCTCTTCCTGGTGGGAAATGAGAGTTAAATTTGCCCGTGCAGACAGCTACAGCTACTCTCTCATTAGTTCTCCCTATTCCTGTTCATCTTGTGCAGAAATTGCAAACTGTGCCAAACAGGAGATAAAGGCACTGACTGTCCAAGTGGGGAGACTGTTAGTAAAGGGTCTGGAATTGTGAACCCGAGAAAAAGCGGACGAAAACGGACATGCATTTGAAAACGTTTCCCGGTCACACGGTGCACCATACTGTGGGTTTCCCATGCATGTTTTAGCTGAAGGAAGAATCGCTTAAACCTGGAGAGTTGGGACCCATGGAATGGGTCCCATGCAGTATGACTTCAAAGGGTCTGCATTTGCTCATCGAACCTCACCAATGCTATCAGCCCGAAGTGTCCAACCTTATATCTCACTCAGCTCTGGGTGTAGATGAGGTAAATCCAGGTTGCATCACAAGCCCTGAATGAATTATTTAAGAATTGCTCTCTATTTCACTGTCATTGTGTTTTGTTTTTGTAATTCATTTTGATAATGGGATTTATCGGATTTTCTCTGCTGCCTTCATGCAGCTGTACACACGCTTGATTCTCTTATGGAGACATATAAATCCATGGGTTTGAAGATTCTTACTAGCCAGGTGTATTCCTAGGCGTTGAATATAGGGTGTTTAGTGCATTTCGTTGAGCAAGGAGTAGGTCTTGTCTATTACGTATTTGGCTTATGGAATGGTATCTGTGCTAATTTCAATCTCTGTTTTTATGCAGCACCCCAACTCACCTTTCCCCATAAGCAAGCATAAGTTGGTTTTCTAAATTTGAGACCCTGTTCTGTTTTGTATTTCAGTTCATGTGTAGCCAAGTGTACATTCCGTGTATTAGTGACATCTTATGAGGTTTCTTTATCTGTGTGATTTATTTCACTTAGAGACATCGTACCTGAATCCAGTCCTTATGCTGCTTTGGGCCTGATGACATAGATTTCCTTGCTGAGTGATATTCCATTTTACGTAAGTACTACAACTTCTTTATCCCTTTTTTGCTCTCTGGGATATTTAACTTGTAGGGTAGACAAGGTTCTAAACAGAGCTGTCCCAAAGTTTGTGGTGGCTGCGTCTTTCTGATTTTAATTTCTCTAAGCTAAAAGACCATATGTGGAAGTGCACTGGGCTCAGTTCCTTTCTTTTTTAGGTGTTTCAGGAAATGCCATACACTTCTCCAGAGTGGCTGTTGGCAATTTACATCCCACCCATCAGCATAACAATGCTCCGTTTTCTCCATGGCCTGTCCTGTCTTTCTGGATTTTACAGTTTTTTCAGATGGCCCTTATGACCAGGGGGAAGTGAGACTTCATTGTAGTGCAGATTTCCTTTGCAAGCTTGCTTGGTTGGCCAAAAAGCGTGTATGCGTTTTTTCCTGACTATATTCAGGAAAAATCAAATACGCCCTTTTTAGCCAAGTGCATCATTGTCAACGTTCTGCCTCTTTTCCTATGCTTTAAATGCATTTTCAGTCTAACTCCTGATATCGGTTTCCTGCAATTCTGCCCCACTTTCAAGTCCTCTTCGCGTCCTTACTTCAATATATTTTTGGACTATAGCTGTCATTTATAACTCTGCATGTTTGTGAATTACAGTGCCCCTGAGCTCGTTTCTTCAACTCGTTTTCTTTTGAGCTGGCTGCAAAACCATAGGATTGCTTCTGGCCCTAATCTTGTTCCGGCATTGCACGCTGACCGTTTGTTTAATTCTCCTTCCTGGTGGGAAATGAGCATTACATTTGCCCATGCAGACACCTACAGCTAATCTCTCATTGGTTCTCCCTATTCCTGTACATCTTCTGCGTAAATTGCAAACTGAGCCAGACAGGAGGTTAAAGACACTGACTCTCCAAGTGGGGAGAGTGTTAGTAAAGCGTCTGAAATGGTGAACCCGAGTACCAGGGGACGAAAACTGAGATGCATTTAAAAACGTTTCCCAATCACACGGTGGACCATACACTGGGTTTCCCATGCACGTTTTAGCTGAAGGAAGAATCCCTTAAACTTGGAGAGTTGAAACCCATGGAATGGGTAAAATGCTGTATGACTTCAAATGGTCTGCATTTGCTCACAGAACCTCACCAATGCTATCAGCTCGAAGTGTCCAGCCTTATGTCTCATCCAGCTGTGGGTGTAGATGTGTTAAATCCAGGTTGCATCACAAGCCCTGAAAGAATTTTTTAAGAATTGCTCTCTATTTCACTGCCATTTTGTTATGTTTTTGAAATTTATTTTGAAAATGTGATTTAGCTGATTTTCACTGCTGCGTTTATGTCGCTCTACACACGCTTGATTCTCTTACGGAGACATATAAATCCATACGTTTTAAGACTCTTACTAGTCAGGTATATTCCTAGGTGGTGAATATGGGGTGTTGAGTCATTTCGTTGACCAAAAAGTAGGTCTTTTCTATTACATATTTGGCTTATGGAACAGTATCTGTGCTAATTTCAATCTCTGGTTTTATTCAGCACCCGAACTCACCTTTCCCCTTAAGCAAGCATATGTTGGTTTTCTAAATTTGAGGCCCCGTTCTGTTTTGTAGTTCCATTCATGTGTCCCCAAGTTTACATTCCGTGTATTAGTGATATCTTATGTTGCTTTAAATGATATCTTATGATATGTGTCTTTTTCTTTTGAATTATGTGACTTCGAATGATCATACGTAACTCCTCTGGAGTTGTTACAAATGGCCATATTTCATTGATTTCCAGGCTGAGTAATATTCCACTCTACATAAGTACCACATCTCTATCCATTTTTTCCCTCCAGAGACATTTAAGTTATATCCTAGTCGAGGTTCTTTTAAACAGAGAGGCGGTAAACATTGGGGTGCCTGTGTCCTCTCGATTTTTGTTTTTCCCAAGATACACGTCCATGAGTGCAAGTGCCCTGTGCTCTGTAGCTCATTTTTTAGATGCTTTAGTAAACACAATACACTTCTCCAGAGTGACAGTTGGCAATATACATTTCCACTATAAGCCTCACAGGGCTCCCTTTTCTCCTTTCCTGTCCTGCATTTCTGGTGTTTACACTTTATGAGGACGGCTCTTCTGACTGATGTGAAGTGATATCTTTTGTAGTATTGATTTCCAGTGCCCACCTGTTTGGTTGGCTAAAAATGTGTGTGCCCTTTTCTTGAATATATACAGAAAGAGACGCATACACCCTTTTTGACCAAGTGCAAAGTTGCAAATGTTCAGCCCCTTTTCTTGTGCTTAATGGCGAGTCCTTTCTACCTCTTCCAATCCCTTTCCTGCCATTCTCCCTTGCTTACAAGTCCTTTTCTCTGACTATCCTCAAGACAATTTTTAGGGATAGATATTTTCAACTCTGCAGTTTCGTGAATTTTAGTGCCCCTGAGTTCCATTTTTTACTTGTGTTTATGGGAACTGGCCACAAAGCAGCGGGATTTCCTCAAGGCCTATTCTGTTTCCATGGGCAACCCTAGCCTTTGGTCAATTCGTCTTTCTGATTGGAAATTAAAGTGACATGTGGCTGTCCGAGCACCTAGGACTTGTCTCTCATTGTTCCTCCTCCTTCCGCTTCATCCTCTGGACAAATTCCAAACTGTACACAACAGGATGTTGACAGTGCTGACATCTCCAAGTGGGGAGACTGTTAGTAAAGACGCCGGAGTGGTGAACCCGAGCACCAGGAGATGAGGAGATGAGATGCCTTTTCCAAACTCTTCCCGATCAGACGGTATACCATCCTCTGGGTGTGACAGGCATGTTTTAGCTGTAGGAAGGATCCCATTCATGTGAGGAGACCACCAGGGCTTTTTCAAAATCAGTGTCTCTCCGCAACCCAAACTGGGGAATTTTTTAAGCTACGGCTACACATATGTTCATTAAGGGCCTTGGGAAGTAGGCAGAGTCCAAACTTTAGATGATTGAAGTCCTCAGGGTCAGAAGCACTCACCAACGTCTTCCCTTAGGTTCCATTTTAACTGTCATTGATAGATGATGTCAATAAAAATATCTATTCTTTTTCAGATTATTTCCCCTTATAGGTTATTGCAAAATATTGAGTGTAGTTCCCTGTGCTATACAGTAGTTCCTTGTTGATGATTGAATATATACATAGCAGTGTGTATGTGTTAATCCCAAACTGTTAATTTATCCCTCCTCCCACCTTTCCTCTTTGGTAATCATAAATTATAAGATTTTATACTTCTCAGAAATGGGGAAGCTGAAAGAGAGGTATCATTTTCAATGGAAAAGCATTTAAAACAAGATTGAAGCTTTAACCAAGATTATTAGATGTACATCCTTGGAAAGAAATCATTTCGTTTCTCTAATATTGACCTGACAAATCTTTTCAGTGAACTTGCTTATAATAAATTGATGGAAATATCAAATGGAAGTGTTAGAAACATCTTATTTTACCCGAGCCTTATACACTGTTCTATGTTAATTACAGTTTGGCTCACACATCTGTTCATTGAAGTTACAAGGTTCTCAATTTCTGTTACTGATCCTCCAGAGTGGACCCCAACAAGTGTCCCCCTGCCCGGTGTCATTGGGCAGACTCAGATCGAGACTGAGTTTGGTTCAGAAGCAAAGGAAACTTTATATTTTGATCAGAGAATGGAGAGGTGAGAGCATGTGCTACCCTGTGGGCTGTGGGCTGGGCTGCTGTGTAGAGATCCTGTCAGAGTCAGTGGGAGGGAGGGGGCAGAGCTCTCTCGAGGGCCCGGTTGGCTGCAGCTCAGGCTCTATATCACGGAGTCTGCCCTGGGCCCCAGGATCTGATGTGTCGACCCAGCCATTCTGCACTAGAAAATCTGGTCTGAAGTGCCAGGTGTGGAACCTCTGTATGCGGGACCCTAGGAGCACGTGAAATTAGACAAAGCACAAAGGATAAAAAGGTTAGACTTTATTTTATTGCCCAGATTCTATTTTTATCTCCCAGGGATTTTTAAGGGGCTTTGCCTCGGACAAACCCCGCTTCTGCCTTTTGTCCCCTTCCTCATTCTTGGAGTGCTGAGGGTGCAGACCCTTCTTCTGTAACTGCTGAGTGCTGAGTTAAGAGCACTCATACTCGTGGGCGAGGGTCAGAACTTCTCCCCAGCAGCCTCCAGGTGACGTTGATTGTCCCCAGGGCTGCTGCCTCCCTGCTCGTCCGCCTGAGCACCAGTATTGGAAGTGTTATAGATTCTAATGACCGTTAAGGGTCCAGGAAGGAGATGTGCAGTGATGCTGTGAGGTCCAGTTTCACCCCGCCCCACATTTATTTGGCCACCTTAGGCTGACCGTTTCTGCCAGCCTAGATGCTCTGACCAGTAGTCTGCGCTTTCTTCAATTAGGCCCCTGAATTAACGTAAAAACAGCACCAGGTGTCAGGACCCTGCCCGCTCAACTCCCAGACAGCCCAGGGTCAGTGGTGATGAAGGACCATGATGGCCACTGAGTCAACAGCCTTTTGAAGTAAACAGGAGTCCAGCCGGTCTTATTGGCCACCATCATCACGGTGTTTCTAGGCTTTTCTATGGTGACAGCGTGATATTCGGTTCCCCCGCCAAGATTATTAGCTCCCCTCTGGGTGCAGTAAGTCCTGCAAGCAGTAGTCTACTCTTTTGGGACACACTCTTGTTGTTTTATGAGAGAAACTCCAGGTCAAGTGATGGTCACATGAGTTGTCATGTTGCCCCGTTGCCCCTGGTTATCTCTCTGGAGGTTGGAGTTGGAGGGCCTCCTCACTCGAGGTCAGTGTGCCCACGGAGCAAACCCTGCAACTTCAGGGCATGGTTGGGGGTTAGGATCACCACGTGGGGTCCTTTTCCCTTAAGAGGGAGGTGGCCTTTTGGGCTGCTGATTTCCAGGTTTTTAGATACCGCCAGTATCTTGGGCAGATGTGGCGGTGGGCCAAGCTCCATGGTGACCGTAGTTTATCCTACCTATATGGCATTCTTGCATTGTTCCATTTCAAGTGGTCTCAGTTTTTGCACTAATACTCCAATGGCGATTCACCTTTCACCAGGAATGTAAAGGTCAAAGGGTTTAGCTAAATTAGGGAGTTCCAGGGCAAGGGTCTGAATTGACTGCTCTTTCCATTCTTGAAAGGCCACTTCTGGATTCTATTCAAAAGGATCATCATCTTTTCCTTTCAGTGTTTCATATAGAGGCCCAGCTAGTAGACTGTAGTTAGGGATCCAGAAGCAGCAAACCCTGGCCTCCCCAGGAACCCCTAAGCTGTCTTCTAGTTTTAGAAAGGGGTAAGGCTATAAATTGTTTCTTCCCTTTCCTGGGATGTGCTTCTCCGACCTTCTGTGAGAATGAAGCCCAGGCAGGTCACCGTAGTCTGTGATATTTGAGCTTTTTCTTGGACAACTTCTATCCTCTATTGGCTTGGTAGTTCAGAGGTCTCCTTAGTAGGGCTGGCGATCAGAATGTCGTCTGCATATTGAAGGAGTGTTTCCTTTTCCAGAGGTAGAGCTTTTAGGTCTTTAGCTGAGCTTTCCCCAAAGGTGGTGTGGGAATTTTTGAACCCTTGGGGCAAGACGGCCCGGAAGTATTGTTTTAGTTGTATGTTGAGTCCTGCCACTCACAAGCCAAAATTTTTTGTGACTCTCGGACTAATGGAATACCAAAGAAGGCATCATTCAAGACTAATACAGAATACCAAGTCCTGGTGGTTGGTAGAATGACCAGCAGGGTGTAGGATTTAGGAACTACTGGAGGTATATCCTCGGTGGCTTCACTGACTGTCCTGACATCCTTTACCAGGACTCCAGCAGCCCATGGGGCTCTCGAGGTCAGGCCAATCCCAGGATATGAAGCTCACCTGGGCAGGTACCCCACCCCCACGCCAGCCCACGGGGCTCTCGTGTTCAGGCCCCTCCCAGGATATGGGGTTCCCTGCGCAGGTCCCCTGCAGCCCATGGGGCTCTCGTGGTCAGGCCCCTCCCAGGATACAGAGCTACCCTTGCAGGTACCGTGGCAAGGCTGGGCACACAGGAACCGTGCACATAGCCCACATTGCAGAGCACTCCCAGCTCACCTGTCACTCAGATCTGACACAGAGCACCTCAGAGCAGGACTTGAACTAACAAATAGCACCTCCGTCAGGTCTGTGACCCTGGGCATCACTCTGTGCGGCCTCCCTCCACCTGGTCTTCCAGAGACTTCCACTGCACCCGGGGCACCAGGCCTCTGTCTCCACCCACCACCCACCCCTCCTCTCCCTGACTCCTGGGGTCCTCTCATTAGGAGAGGGTTTTCTTGAAGTTGTCTCCCACTCATGGGCCAGTCAAAATGATTAGAAAACAAGCCGGAGCTACAACCCCTTGTCTATCCTGACTCTCAAGAGCCCACACCTGTTCCTTGGACCTGGCTGATTCAGCAATTTCCATTTTCTGCAACTGTGAGACCCTGAGGGGTGATGATTGGCTGACCTGGGCAGCCTGACCGTGCCGGCCAGCCCTCCCCAGGTGTGCCTGGGTTGAGATCGATATAAACACACATATAAAATGGCTGTGCCTGACGCCATTTTCTCTGCCCTGTCAACAGTCTCGGGGCTGGGCTGGTGGGACGGAGTGAGAGGCCACGGCTTTGTGGGTGGCCCAGTGTGAGTGGGGTTCTGCTGGACTTTCTGCAGCAGTTGCCAAGATGCCACCTGCTAAAGAAGAGGATGTGACACCCATACCTGCCGCTGGAATTTCTTCCTGGGCAGAGGTGAGGAAGGAAGAAAGCAGTGGGGGCGAGGACAGGAGGGGTATCTCAGGCAGGGAAATGGAAAGCTTCCAGAAGAGCACCCAGGGCCAGGGCCATCCTGGCTGGCCTGCAGGCACCAAGTCGGCCGGCATGCTGTCACTCGTGTGGCTCCATGGCCCTTCCTCTAGGCTTTCAAGTCCTTGTACATATTCAGGTGTTTTACCTGGGAAGGGTGGGAACATTTCAGCAGCAGCTGGCCTGGGGTTCGGCCCACGTTTACTCACAGATGCCTCGGCATGGTCCCCCAGCTTTGCAAAGAGGACGCTTGTTGCGTGGGGCCTGCTGGCTGAATGGGAGATGATTCCCCACCACTGACCAACTTCAGAATGGTTTACAACTGGAGCAAGTGCCCTGATACGGTTTTCCTCTGTGTAAATGGTGGGTTCTGATTTTTTTTCTTTTTTCCGTTTTTGGTTCAAGGTAGATTTTATTCCTCTTTTTTGTATTTACAGATATAAGCATGGAAATAATTTATTCATATTAATACATGTATGTGAAGGGAAGAATATTTTTTCTGTTTTACTTTTTTTAATTTTATTTTTTTAATTTTGAATTTTATTTTATTTTTTATACAGCAGGTTCTTATTGGTTATCTATTTTATACATATAAATGTATACATGCCAATCCCAATCTCTCAACTCCTCCCACCACCACCCCCCCAACCGCTCTCCCCCCTTGGTGTCCGTACGTTTGTTGTCTACATCTGTTGCTCTATTTCTGTCTTGCAAAACGGTTCATCTGTACAATTTTTCTAGGTTCCACATATATGCATTAATATACAAGATTTGTTTTGTTTTTCTCTTTCTGACTTACTTCACTCTGTATGACAGTCTCTAGATCCATCAACGTCTCTACAAATGATCCAATTTCATTCCTTTTTATGGCTTAGTAATATTCCATTTTATATATGTACCACATCTTTATGCATTCGTCTGTCTGGGCATTTAGGTTGCTTCCATTACCTGGATATTGTAAATAGTGATGCAATGAACATTGCGGTGAATGTCTCTTTTTGATTTTTGGTTTTGTCTGGGTATATGCCCAGTAGTGGGATTGCTGTATCATATGGTAATTCTATTTTTAGTTTTATAAGAAACTCCATAATGTTCTCCACAGTGACTGTATCTATTTACATTCCCAACAATAGTGGAAGAGGGTTCCTTATCTCCACACCCTTTCCAGCATTTGTTGTTTGTAGATTTTCTGATGATGCCCATTCTAACAGGTGTGAGATGATACAGCATGGATGAGTCTATTTCGTTGAGCAAGGAGTAGGTCTTGTCTATTACATATTTGGCTTATGGAAAGGTATCTGTGCTAATTTCAATCTCTGGTTTTATACAGCACCCCAACTCAACTTTCCCCTTAAGCAAGCATAAGTTTTTTAGCTAAATGTGAGACACTGTTCGGTTTTGTAATTCAGTTCATGTGGAGCCAAGTTTACACTCCCTCTATTAGTGATATCTTATGATTACTGTCTTTCTCTGTGTGACATATTTCTCTTAGAGTCATCGTGCTTAAATCCACTCAATTTGCTGCTACAGGCCTGATGACATTGATTTCATTGCTGAGTGATATTCCGTTGTACGTAAGTAGCACAACTTCTTTATCCATTTTTTTCTTTCTGGGATATTTAATTTGTACTGGACTCAAGGTTCTTGTAAACACAGCAGCCCTAAATTTTGTGTTGGCTGTGTCTTGTTGATTTTAATTTTCCTAAGCTATAGGACCATAAGTGGAAGTGCCCTAGGCTCTGTAGCTTTGTTTTTTAGATGTTTCAGGATACACCATAAACATCTCCAGAGTGTCTGTTGGCAATTTACATCCCACCCATCAGCATAACAAGGCTCCCTGTTCTCCATGGCCTGTCCTGTGTTTCTCGTTTTTACACTTTTTTCAGATGGCCCTTTTGACGAATGGGAAAAGAGACTTCATTGTAGTGCGGATTTCCATTGCTCGAGTGCTTGGTTGACCAAAAAGGGCGTATGCGTTTTTTCCTGAATATATTCACGAAAAAATGCATACGCTCTTTTTGTCCAAGTGCATCACTGTCAAAGATCTGCTGCTTTTCATATGCTTTAAATGCAATTCAAATCTACCTCCTGAAATCTGATTCCTGGAATTCTGCCGTGTTTTCAAGTCTTCTTTGCAGCCTTACTTCAATATATTTTTGACAGTAGTTGTCATTTATAACTCTGCAGGTTTGTGAATTACAGTGTCCCTGATTTCCTTTCTTAACTCGCTTCCTTGTAAGCTGGCCACAAAACCGCAGGTTTGCTTCAGGCCGTAATCTGGTTCCGGCACGGCACGCTGAGCGTTTGGTTAATTCCTCTTCCTGGTGGGAAATGAGAGTTAAATGTGCCCGTCCAGACACCTGCCTCACTCCCAGCCCATTGGTGATGTGTGTCCTCTGGTTTGAGGCCACATGTGCCAGTTTACTCACCTATTAAAGATGTGGACCCACTGGTGTGAGGACACTCCTGCCTGGTTCATATCCCCTTGGTGATGTGGGCTGTCTGGTGAGAGTCTGATCCTGGCTGGTTTCGTCACCTTTCTGTGAGGTGGTCCCTCTGCTCTGAGGTCACACCTGCCTGGCTTGTTCCCGTTGCCTTGGAGACGTCGGCCCTCTGGTGGCAGTTGGAGCTTGCTGGGAGTCTCCTCCCCTCGGTGATGAGGGCCCTGTGGCATCAGTCAATAACTGCTGGGCTCCCCATTTTTTCTGATGTTTGCCCACTTGTGCGATGACACTCCTGCCGGGTTCCCATCCCCATGTGGATGTGCGCCTTCTGCTGTGAGGTCCCAACGGTTGGGTCGCTCACAGTTTAATGATGAGGGCCCTCTGGTGTGAGTTCATTCCAGAAAGGATCCCATTGCCTCGCTGCTCCTGGCCGCCTGCTGGGACGTTCCAACTGCTGGATTCCTCACATTTTTTGATCTATGGTCCCTGTGTTGTTAGGCTACTCCTGCCTGCCTCACTCTGAGCACCTTGGAGATGTGGTTCCTGTGGTTTAGGCCACATGTTCTGGGTTCCTCACCTTTCCATTATTTGGCCACACTGGTGTGAGGATACTTCTGCCTGGTTCCGGTCCCCTTGGTGATGTGGGCCCTCTGGTGAGAGTCTTATCCTGGCTGGGTTCCTCTCCCTTCTGTGACGTTTGCCCTCTGCTGTGAGGTCAATCCTGCCTGGCTGGCGCACGTCACCTTGGCGACGTGGGCCCTCAGTTGGGATTTGGTGCCTGCTGGGAGTTTCCTCCCTTCGGTAATGAGGGCCCTCTGGCGTCTGGCCCTAACTCCTGGGCTCCCAAATTTTTCTGATGTGTGCCCTGTGGTGCGAGTACACTCCTGCCAGGTTCCCAACCCCATGGAAATGGGGGCCTTCTGCTCTGTGGACACAATGGCTGGGTTCACAGTTTCATGATGAGGGCCCTCTTTTGTGAGTTCACACCGACCTGGAACCCATAGCCTCGCTGCTCCTTGCCACCTGCTGGAACGTTCCAACTGCGGGATTCCTCACCTTTTTTATTCTATGGGCCCTCTGTTTTGAGGCTACTCCTGCCTGCCTCCCTCGAAGACCCTTGGTGATGTATATCCTCTGGTTTGAGGCCACGTGTGTTGGGTCCCTCACCTTTCGATGATATGGCCCCAATGGTGTGAGGACACTCCTGCCTGGTTCACATCCCCTTGGTGTTGTGGGCCCTCTGGTGAAAGTCTGATCCTTGCTGGGTTCCTGACCCTTATTGAGGTGGGCCCTCTTCTGTGAGGTAACTCCTGCCTGGCTTGCTCACATTGCCTTGGTGACGTCAGCCATCTGGTTGCAGTTGGAGCCTGCTGGGAGCCTCCTCTCCTAGGTGATGAGGGCCCTCTGGCATCAGGCTCTAACTGCTGGGCACCCCACGTTTTCTGACTGAGCCCAGTGATGCCAGGACACTCCTGTAAGGTTCCCATCCCCATGAGGAAGTGGGCCTTCTGCTCAGTGGTCCCAACGCCTGGGTTGCTCACAGTTTCGTGATGTTGGTTCTCTGGTGTTAGTTCACTCAGGCCTAGATCCCATAGCCTCTGTGCTCTGGGCCGACTGCTGGGAGGTTCCAACTGCTGGATTCCGCCCCTTTTTTATACTTTGGGCCCTCTGTTGTGAGGCTCCTCCTGCCTGCCTCACTCCAAGCCCCTTGGTGATGTAGGTCCTCTGGTTTGAGGCAACATGTGCCGGTTGCCTCACCTTTTAGGTATGGGACCCCACTGGTGTGAGGACACTCATGACTGGTTCCCATCCTCTTGTTGATGTGGGCCCTCTGGTGAGAGTTGGACCCTGGCTTGATTCCTCATACTTCTGGGAGGTGGGTCCTCTGCTGTGAGGTCACTCCTGCCTGGCTGGCACACGTCGCCTTGGCCACATGGGCCCTCTGGTTGCAGTTGGAGCGTGCTGGGAGCCTCCTCCCATCGGTGATGAGGACCCTCTGGCGTCAGGCCCTAACTGCTGGGCTCCCCACATTTTCTGATATGTGCTCACTGGTGCGATGACACTCCTGCCAGGTTCCCATCCCCATGCGGATTTGGGCCTTCTGTTCTGAGGTGCCAACGTGTGGGTTGCTCACAGTGTCAGGATGTGGGCCCTCTGCTGTGAGTTCACTCCGGCATGCATCCCATATCCTCGGTGTTCTGGGCCACCTGCTTGGAGCTTCCAACTGCAGGATTCCTTACCTTTTTTCTTCTATGGGCCGTGTGTTGTGAGACACTTCCTGCCTGCCTCACTCTGAGCCCCTTGTTGTTGTGGGTCTTCTGGTTTGAGGCCACATGTGGTGGGTTTCTCGCCTTTCAATGATGTGGCCCCACTGGGGTCAGAACACTCCTGCCTGGTTCCCATCCCCTTGGTGATATGGGCCCTCTGGTGAGATTCTCATCCTGGTTGGGTTCCTAACAGTTTCGTAAGGTTGGCCCTCTGCCCTGAGGTCACTCCTGCCTGGCTGGCACACACCGCCTTGGTGACGTCGGCCCTCTGACCGCAGATGGACCGTGCTGGGAGCCTTCTCCTCTCGGTGATGAGGACACTCTGGTGTCAGGCCCTAACTGCTGGGTACCCATATTTTCTGATACGTGCTAAGTGGTGAGAGGACACTCCGGCCAGGTTCCCATCCCCATGCGGATTTGGGCCTTCTGTTCTGAGGTGCCAACGGCTGGGTTGCTCACAGTGTCAGGATGTGGGCCCTCTGCTGTGAGTTCAATCCGGCATGGATACCATAGCCTCGGTGCTCTGGGACAACTGCTTGGAGCTTCCAACTGCGGGATTCCTCACCTTTTTTATTTTATGGGCCCTCTGTTTGAGACACCTCCTGCCTGCCTCACTCTGAGCCCCTTGTTGATATGGGTCCTCTGGTTTAGGCCATATGTTCTGGGTTCCTCACTTTTCTATGATTTGGCCATACTGGTGTGAGGCCACTCCTGCCTGGTTCTGATCCCCTTGGTGATGTGGGCCCTCTGGTGATTGTCTTATCCTGGCTGGGTTCCTCCCCCTTCTGTGACGTAGGCCCTTGGCTGTGAGGTCATTCCTGCCTGGCTGTCACACGTCACATTGGCGACGTGTGCCCTCAGTTGAGAGTTGGTGCCTGCTAGGAGTCTGCTCCCCTCTGTAATTAGGGCCGTTTGGCGTCAGGCCCTAACTCCTGGGCTCCCAAAATTTTCTGATGTGTGCCCTGTGGTGCGAGTACACTCCTGCCAGGATGCCAACCCCATGGGAATGTGGGCCTTCTGTTCTGTGGTCCCAACAGCTGTGTTGTTCACAGTTTAATGATGAGGGCCCTCTGTTGTGAGTTCACACTGGCTGGGAACCCATAGCCTCGCTGCTCCTTGCCGCATGCTAGGAGGTTCCAACTGCGGGATTCCTCACTTTTTTATTCTATGGGTCCTCTGTTTTCTGGCTCCTCCTTCCTGCCTCACTTCCAGCCCCTTGGAGATGTGGGTCCTCTTGTTTAGGCCACATGTTCTGGGTTCCTCACCTTTCTATTATTTGGCCACACTGGTGTGAGGCCACTCCTGCCTGGATCCGATCCCCTTGGTGATGTGGGCCCTCTGGTGAGAGTCTGATCCTGGCTGGGTACCTCACCCTTCTGTGAGGTGGGCCCTCTGACATGAGGTCACTCCTGCCTGGGTGGCACACGTCGCCTTGGTGACATGGGCCCTCTGTTGGCCATTGGAGTGTGCTGGGAGCCTCCTCCCCTCTTTAATGAGGGCCCTGGATAAAACGCATATGCCCTTCTTGGCCAAGTGCATCATTGTCGACGTACTGCCTCTTTTCCTATGCTTTAAATGCAATTACTGTCTACCTCCTGAAATCGGTTTCCTTCAATTCTGCCCCACTTTCAAGTCTGCTTTGCAGCCTTACTTCAATATATTTTTGGAAGATAGCTGTCATTGATAACTGCAGGTTTGTGAATGACAGTACCCCTGAGCTCTTTTTTTCAACTAGCTTTCTTTTGAGCTGGCCGCAAAACTGCAGGATTCTTCAGGCCCTAATCTTGTTCCGGCATGGCACGCTGAGCCTTTGGTTCATTCCTCTTCCTGGTGGGAAATGAGAGTTAAATTTGCCCGTGCAGACAGCTACAGCTACTCTCTCATTAGTTCTCCCTATTCCTGTTCATCTTGTGCAGAAATTGCAAACTGTGCCAAACAGGAGATAAAGGCACTGACTGTCCAAGTGGGGAGACTGTTAGTAAAGGGTCTGGAATTGTGAACCCGAGAAAAAGCGGACGAAAACGGACATGCATTTGAAAACGTTTCCCGGTCACACGGTGCACCATACTGTGGGTTTCCCATGCATGTTTTAGCTGAAGGAAGAATCGCTTAAACCTGGAGAGTTGGGACCCATGGAATGGGTCCCATGCAGTATGACTTCAAAGGGTCTGCATTTGCTCATCGAATCTCACCAATGCTATCAGCCCGAAGTGTCCAACCTTATATCTCACTCAGCTCTGGGTGTAGATGAGGTAAATCCAGGTTGCATCACAAGCCCTGAATGAATTATTTAAGAATTGCTCTCTATTTCACTGTCATTGTGTTTTGTTTTTGTAATTCATTTTGATAATGGGATTTATCGGATTTTCTCTGCTGCCTTCATGCAGCTGTACACACGCTTGATTCTCTTATGGAGACATATAAATCCATGGGTTTGAAGATTCTTACTAGCCAGGTGTATTCCTAGGCGTTGAATATAGGGTGTTTAGTGCATTTCGTTGAGCAAGGAGTAGGTCTTGTCTATTACGTATTTGGCTTATGGAATGGTATCTGTGCTAATTTCAATCTCTGTTTTTATGCAGCACCCCAACTCACCTTTCCCCATAAGCAAGCATAAGTTGGTTTTCTAAATTTGAGACCCTGTTCTGTTTTGTATTTCAGTTCATGTGTAGCCAAGTGTACATTCCGTGTATTAGTGACATCTTATGAGGTTTCTTTATCTGTGTGATTTATTTCACTTAGAGACATCGTACCTGAATCCAGTCCTTATGCTGCTTTGGGCCTGATGACATAGATTTCCTTGCTGAGTGATATTCCATTTTACGTAAGTACTACAACTTCTTTATCCCTTTTTTGCTCTCTGGGATATTTAACTTGTAGGGTAGACAAGGTTCTAAACAGAGCTGTCCCAAAGTTTGTGGTGGCTGCGTCTTTCTGATTTTAATTTCTCTAAGCTAAAAGACCATATGTGGAAGTGCACTGGGCTCAGTTCCTTTCTTTTTTAGGTGTTTCAGGAAATGCCATACACTTCTCCAGAGTGGCTGTTGGCAATTTACATCCCACCCATCAGCATAACAATGCTCCGTTTTCTCCATGGCCTGTCCTGTCTTTCTGGATTTTACAGTTTTTTCAGATGGCCCTTATGACCAGGGGGAAGTGAGACTTCATTGTAGTGCAGATTTCCTTTGCAAGCTTGCTTGGTTGGCCAAAAAGCGTGTATGCGTTTTTTCCTGACTATATTCAGGAAAAATCAAATACGCCCTTTTTAGCCAAGTGCATCATTGTCAACGTTCTGCCTCTTTTCCTATGCTTTAAATGCATTTTCAGTCTAACTCCTGATATCGGTTTCCTGCAATTCTGCCCCACTTTCAAGTCCTCTTCGCGTCCTTACTTCAATATATTTTTGGACTATAGCTGTCATTTATAACTCTGCATGTTTGTGAATTACAGTGCCCCTGAGCTCGTTTCTTCAACTCGTTTTCTTTTGAGCTGGCTGCAAAACCATAGGATTGCTTCTGGCCCTAATCTTGTTCCGGCATTGCACGCTGACCGTTTGTTTAATTCTCCTTCCTGGTGGGAAATGAGCATTACATTTGCCCATGCAGACACCTACAGCTAATCTCTCATTGGTTCTCCCTATTCCTGTACATCTTCTGCGTAAATTGCAAACTGAGCCAGACAGGAGGTTAAAGACACTGACTCTCCAAGTGGGGAGAGTGTTAGTAAAGCGTCTGAAATGGTGAACCCGAGTACCAGGGGACGAAAACTGAGATGCATTTAAAAACGTTTCCCAATCACACGGTGGACCATACACTGGGTTTCCCATGCACGTTTTAGCTGAAGGAAGAATCCCTTAAACTTGGAGAGTTGAAACCCATGGAATGGGTAAAATGCTGTATGACTTCAAATGGTCTGCATTTGCTCACAGAACCTCACCAATGCTATCAGCTCGAAGTGTCCAGCCTTATGTCTCATCCAGCTGTGGGTGTAGATGTGTTAAATCCAGGTTGCATCACAAGCCCTGAAAGAATTTTTTAAGAATTGCTCTCTATTTCACTGCCATTTTGTTATGTTTTTGAAATTTATTTTGAAAATGTGATTTAGCTGATTTTCACTGCTGCGTTTATGTCGCTCTACACACGCTTGATTCTCTTACGGAGACATATAAATCCATACGTTTTAAGACTCTTACTAGTCAGGTATATTCCTAGGTGGTGAATATGGGGTGTTGAGTCATTTCGTTGACCAAAAAGTAGGTCTTTTCTATTACATATTTGGCTTATGGAACAGTATCTGTGCTAATTTCAATCTCTGGTTTTATTCAGCACCCGAACTCACCTTTCCCCTTAAGCAAGCATATGTTGGTTTTCTAAATTTGAGGCCCCGTTCTGTTTTGTAGTTCCATTCATGTGTCCCCAAGTTTACATTCCGTGTATTAGTGATATCTTATGTTGCTTTAAATGATATCTTATGATATGTGTCTTTTTCTTTTGAATTATGTGACTTCGAATGATCATACGTAACTCCTCTGGAGTTGTTACAAATGGCCATATTTCATTGATTTCCAGGCTGAGTAATATTCCACTCTACATAAGTACCACATCTCTATCCATTTTTTCCCTCCAGAGACATTTAAGTTATATCCTAGTCGAGGTTCTTTTAAACAGAGAGGCGGTAAACATTGGGGTGCCTGTGTCCTCTCGATTTTTGTTTTTCCCAAGATACACGTCCATGAGTGCAAGTGCCCTGTGCTCTGTAGCTCATTTTTTAGATGCTTTAGTAAACACAATACACTTCTCCAGAGTGACAGTTGGCAATATACATTTCCACTATAAGCCTCACAGGGCTCCCTTTTCTCCTTTCCTGTCCTGCATTTCTGGTGTTTACACTTTATGAGGACGGCTCTTCTGACTGATGTGAAGTGATATCTTTTGTAGTATTGATTTCCAGTGCCCACCTGTTTGGTTGGCTAAAAATGTGTGTGCCCTTTTCTTGAATATATACAGAAAGAGACGCATACACCCTTTTTGACCAAGTGCAAAGTTGCAAATGTTCAGCCCCTTTTCTTGTGCTTAATGGCGAGTCCTTTCTACCTCTTCCAATCCCTTTCCTGCCATTCTCCCTTGCTTACAAGTCCTTTTCTCTGACTATCCTCAAGACAATTTTTAGGGATAGATATTTTCAACTCTGCAGTTTCGTGAATTTTAGTGCCCCTGAGTTCCATTTTTTACTTGTGTTTATGGGAACTGGCCACAAAGCAGCGGGATTTCCTCAAGGCCTATTCTGTTTCCATGGGCAACCCTAGCCTTTGGTCAATTCGTCTTTCTGATTGGAAATTAAAGTGACATGTGGCTGTCCGAGCACCTAGGACTTGTCTCTCATTGTTCCTCCTCCTTCCGCTTCATCCTCTGGACAAATTCCAAACTGTACACAACAGGATGTTGACAGTGCTGACATCTCCAAGTGGGGAGACTGTTAGTAAAGACGCCGGAGTGGTGAACCCGAGCACCAGGAGATGAGGAGATGAGATGCCTTTTCCAAACTCTTCCCGATCAGACGGTATACCATCCTCTGGGTGTGACAGGCATGTTTTAGCTGTAGGAAGGATCCCATTCATGTGAGGAGACCACCAGGGCTTTTTCAAAATCAGTGTCTCTCCGCAACCCAAACTGGGGAATTTTTTAAGCTACGGCTACACATATGTTCATTAAGGGCCTTGGGAAGTAGGCAGAGTCCAAACTTTAGATGATTGAAGTCCTCAGGGTCAGAAGCACTCACCAACGTCTTCCCTTAGGTTCCATTTTAACTGTCATTGATAGATGATGTCAATAAAAATATCTATTCTTTTTCAGATTATTTCCCCTTATAGGTTATTGCAAAATATTGAGTGTAGTTCCCTGTGCTATACAGTAGTTCCTTGTTGATGATTGAATATATACATAGCAGTGTGTATGTGTTAATCCCAAACTGTTAATTTATCCCTCCTCCCACCTTTCCTCTTTGGTAATCATAAATTATAAGATTTTATACTTCTCAGAAATGGGGAAGCTGAAAGAGAGGTATCATTTTCAATGGAAAAGCATTTAAAACAAGATTGAAGCTTTAACCAAGATTATTAGATGTACATCCTTGGAAAGAAATCATTTCGTTTCTCTAATATTGACCTGACAAATCTTTTCAGTGAACTTGCTTATAATAAATTGATGGAAATATCAAATGGAAGTGTTAGAAACATCTTATTTTACCCGAGCCTTATACACTGTTCTATGTTAATTACAGTTTGGCTCACACATCTGTTCATTGAAGTTACAAGGTTCTCAATTTCTGTTACTGATCCTCCAGAGTGGACCCCAACAAGTGTCCCCCTGCCCGGTGTCATTGGAGCCAACAGATCGAGACTGAGTTTGGTTCAGAAGCAAAGGAAACTTTATATTTTGATCAGAGAATGGAGAGGTGAGAGCATGTGCTACCCTGTGGGCTGTGGGCTGGGCTGCTGTGTAGAGATCCTGTCAGAGTCAGTGGGAGGGAGGGGGCAGAGCTCTCTCGAGGGCCCGGTTGGCTGCAGCTCAGGCTCTATATCACGGAGTCTGCCCTGGGCCCCAGGATCTGATGTGTCGACCCAGCCATTCTGCACTAGAAAATCTGGTCTGAAGTGCCAGGTGTGGAACCTCTGTATGCGGGACCCTAGGAGCACGTGAAATTAGACAAAGCACAAAGGATAAAAAGGTTAGACTTTATTTTATTGCCCAGATTCTATTTTTATCTCCCAGGGATTTTTAAGGGGCTTTGCCTCGGACAAACCCCGCTTCTGCCTTTTGTCCCCTTCCTCATTCTTGGAGTGCTGAGGGTGCAGACCCTTCTTCTGTAACTGCTGAGTGCTGAGTTAAGAGCACTCATACTCGTGGGCGAGGGTCAGAACTTCTCCCCAGCAGCCTCCAGGTGACGTTGATTGTCCCCAGGGCTGCTGCCTCCCTGCTCGTCCGCCTGAGCACCAGTATTGGAAGTGTTATAGATTCTAATGACCGTTAAGGGTCCAGGAAGGAGATGTGCAGTGATGCTGTGAGGTCCAGTTTCACCCCGCCCCACATTTATTTGGCCACCTTAGGCTGACCGTTTCTGCCAGCCTAGATGCTCTGACCAGTAGTCTGCGCTTTCTTCAATTAGGCCCCTGAATTAACGTAAAAACAGCACCAGGTGTCAGGACCCTGCCCGCTCAACTCCCAGACAGCCCAGGGTCAGTGGTGATGAAGGACCATGATGGCCACTGAGTCAACAGCCTTTTGAAGTAAACAGGAGTCCAGCCGGTCTTATTGGCCACCATCATCACGGTGTTTCTAGGCTTTTCTATGGTGACAGCGTGATATTCGGTTCCCCCGCCAAGATTATTAGCTCCCCTCTGGGTGCAGTAAGTCCTGCAAGCAGTAGTCTACTCTTTTGGGACACACTCTTGTTGTTTTATGAGAGAAACTCCAGGTCAAGTGATGGTCACATGAGTTGTCATGTTGCCCCGTTGCCCCTGGTTATCTCTCTGGAGGTTGGAGTTGGAGGGCCTCCTCACTCGAGGTCAGTGTGCCCACGGAGCAAACCCTGCAACTTCAGGGCATGGTTGGGGGTTAGGATCACCACGTGGGGTCCTTTTCCCTTAAGAGGGATGTGGCCTTTTGGGCTGCTGATTTCCAGGTTTTTAGATACCGCCAGTATCTTGGGCAGATGTGGCGGTGGGCCAAGCTCCATGGTGACCGTAGTTTATCCTACCTATATGGCATTCTTGCATTGTTCCATTTCAAGTGGTCTCAGTTTTTGCACTAATACTCCAATGGCGATTCACCTTTCACCAGGAATGTAAAGGTCAAAGGGTTTAGCTAAATTAGGGAGTTCCAGGGCAAGGGTCTGAATTGACTGCTCTTTCCATTCTTGAAAGGCCACTTCTGGATTCTATTCAAAAGGATCATCATCTTTTCCTTTCAGTGTTTCATATAGAGGCCCAGCTAGTAGACTGTAGTTAGGGATCCAGAAGCAGCAAACCCTGGCCTCCCCAGGAACCCCTAAGCTGTCTTCTAGTTTTAGAAAGGGGTAAGGCTATAAATTGTTTCTTCCCTTTCCTGGGATGTGCTTCTCCGACCTTCTGTGAGAATGAAGCCCAGGCAGGTCACCGTAGTCTGTGATATTTGAGCTTTTTCTTGGACAACTTCTATCCTCTATTGGCTTGGTAGTTCAGAGGTCTCCTTAGTAGGGCTGGCGATCAGAATGTCGTCTGCATATTGAAGGAGTGTTTCCTTTTCCAGAGGTAGAGCTTTTAGGTCTTTAGCTGAGCTTTCCCCAAAGGTGGTGTGGGAATTTTTGAACCCTTGGGGCAAGACGGCCCGGAAGTATTGTTTTAGTTGTATGTTGAGTCCTGCCACTCACAAGCCAAAATTTTTTGTGACTCTCGGACTAATGGAATACCAAAGAAGGCATCATTCAAGACTAATACAGAATACCAAGTCCTGGTGGTTGGTAGAATGACCAGCAGGGTGTAGGATTTAGGAACTACTGGAGGTATATCCTCGGTGGCTTCACTGACTGTCCTGACATCCTTTACCAGGACTCCAGCAGCCCATGGGGCTCTCGAGGTCAGGCCAATCCCAGGATATGAAGCTCACCTGGGCAGGTACCCCACCCCCACGCCAGCCCACGGGGCTCTCGTGTTCAGGCCCCTCCCAGGATATGGGGTTCCCTGCGCAGGTCCCCTGCAGCCCATGGGGCTCTCGTGGTCAGGCCCCTCCCAGGATACAGAGCTACCCTTGCAGGTACCGTGGCAAGGCTGGGCACACGGGAACCGTGCACATAGCCCACATTGCAGAGCACTCCCAGCTCACCTGTCGCTCAGATCTGACACAGAGCACCTCAGAGCAGGACTTGAACTAACAAATAGCACCTCCGTCAGGTCTGTGACCCTGGGCATCACTCTGTGCGGCCTCCCTCCACCTGGTCTTCCAGAGACTTCCACTGCACCCGGGGCACCAGGCCTCTGTCTCCACCCACCACCCACCCCTCCTCTCCCTGACTCCTGGGGTCCTCTCATTAGGAGAGGGTTTTCTTGAAGTTGTCTCCCACTCATGGGCCAGTCAAAATGATTAGAAAACAAGCCGGAGCTACAACCCCTTGTCTATCCTGACTCTCAAGAGCCCACACCTGTTCCTTGGACCTGGCTGATTCAGCAATTTCCATTTTCTGCAACTGTGAGACCCTGAGGGGTGATGATTGGCTGACCTGGGCAGCCTGACCGTGCCGGCCAGCCCTCCCCAGGTGTGCCTGGGTTGAGATCGATATAAACACACATATAAAATGGCTGTGCCTGACGCCATTTTCTCTGCCCTGTCAACAGTCTCGGGGCTGGGCTGGTGGGACGGAGTGAGAGGCCACGGCTTTGTGGGTGGCCCAGTGTGAGTGGGGTTCTGCTGGACTTTCTGCAGCAGTTGCCAAGATGCCACCTGCTAAAGAAGAGGATGTGACACCCATACCTGCCGCTGGAATTTCTTCCTGGGCAGAGGTGAGGAAGGAAGAAAGCAGTGGGGGCGAGGACAGGAGGGGTATCTCAGGCAGGGAAATGGAAAGCTTCCAGAAGAGCACCCAGGGCCAGGGCCATCCTGGCTGGCCTGCAGGCACCAAGTCGGCCGGCATGCTGTCACTCGTGTGGCTCCATGGCCCTTCCTCTAGGCTTTCAAGTCCTTGTACATATTCAGGTGTTTTACCTGGGAAGGGTGGGAACATTTCAGCAGCAGCTGGCCTGGGGTTCGGCCCACGTTTACTCACAGATGCCTCGGCATGGTCCCCCAGCTTTGCAAAGAGGACGCTTGTTGCGTGGGGCCTGCTGGCTGAATGGGAGATGATTCCCCACCACTGACCAACTTCAGAATGGTTTACAACTGGAGCAAGTGCCCTGATACGGTTTTCCTCTGTGTAAATGGTGGGTTCTGATTTTTTTTCTTTTTTCCGTTTTTGGTTCAAGGTAGATTTTATTCCTCTTTTTTGTATTTACAGATATAAGCATGGAAATAATTTATTCATATTAATACATGTATGTGAAGGGAAGAATATTTTTTCTGTTTTACTTTTTTTAATTTTATTTTTTTAATTTTGAATTTTATTTTATTTTTTATACAGCAGGTTCTTATTGGTTATCTATTTTATACATATAAATGTATACATGCCAATCCCAATCTCTCAACTCCTCCCACCACCACCCCCCCAACCGCTCTCCCCCCTTGGTGTCCGTACGTTTGTTGTCTACATCTGTTGCTCTATTTCTGTCTTGCAAAACGGTTCATCTGTACAATTTTTCTAGGTTCCACATATATGCATTAATATACAAGATTTGTTTTGTTTTTCTCTTTCTGACTTACTTCACTCTGTATGACAGTCTCTAGATCCATCAACGTCTCTACAAATGATCCAATTTCATTCCTTTTTATGGCTTAGTAATATTCCATTTTATATATGTACCACATCTTTATGCATTCGTCTGTCTGGGCATTTAGGTTGCTTCCATTACCTGGATATTGTAAATAGTGATGCAATGAACATTGCGGTGAATGTCTCTTTTTGATTTTTGGTTTTGTCTGGGTATATGCCCAGTAGTGGGATTGCTGTATCATATGGTAATTCTATTTTTAGTTTTATAAGAAACTCCATAATGTTCTCCACAGTGACTGTATCTATTTACATTCCCAACAATAGTGGAAGAGGGTTCCTTATCTCCACACCCTTTCCAGCATTTGTTGTTTGTAGATTTTCTGATGATGCCCATTCTAACAGGTGTGAGATGATACAGCATGGATGAGTCTATTTCGTTGAGCAAGGAGTAGGTCTTGTCTATTACATATTTGGCTTATGGAAAGGTATCTGTGCTAATTTCAATCTCTGGTTTTATACAGCACCCCAACTCAACTTTCCCCTTAAGCAAGCATAAGTTTTTTAGCTAAATGTGAGACACTGTTCGGTTTTGTAATTCAGTTCATGTGGAGCCAAGTTTACACTCCCTCTATTAGTGATATCTTATGATTACTGTCTTTCTCTGTGTGACATATTTCTCTTAGAGTCATCGTGCTTAAATCCACTCAATTTGCTGCTACAGGCCTGATGACATTGATTTCATTGCTGAGTGATATTCCGTTGTACGTAAGTAGCACAACTTCTTTATCCATTTTTTTCTTTCTGGGATATTTAATTTGTACTGGACTCAAGGTTCTTGTAAACACAGCAGCCCTAAATTTTGTGTTGGCTGTGTCTTGTTGATTTTAATTTTCCTAAGCTATAGGACCATAAGTGGAAGTGCCCTAGGCTCTGTAGCTTTGTTTTTTAGATGTTTCAGGATACACCATAAACATCTCCAGAGTGTCTGTTGGCAATTTACATCCCACCCATCAGCATAACAAGGCTCCCTGTTCTCCATGGCCTGTCCTGTGTTTCTCGTTTTTACACTTTTTTCAGATGGCCCTTTTGACGAATGGGAAAAGAGACTTCATTGTAGTGCGGATTTCCATTGCTCGAGTGCTTGGTTGACCAAAAAGGGCGTATGCGTTTTTTCCTGAATATATTCACGAAAAAATGCATACGCTCTTTTTGTCCAAGTGCATCACTGTCAAAGATCTGCTGCTTTTCATATGCTTTAAATGCAATTCAAATCTACCTCCTGAAATCTGATTCCTGGAATTCTGCCGTGTTTTCAAGTCTTCTTTGCAGCCTTACTTCAATATATTTTTGACAGTAGTTGTCATTTATAACTCTGCAGGTTTGTGAATTACAGTGTCCCTGATTTCCTTTCTTAACTCGCTTCCTTGTAAGCTGGCCACAAAACCGCAGGTTTGCTTCAGGCCGTAATCTGGTTCCGGCACGGCACGCTGAGCGTTTGGTTAATTCCTCTTCCTGGTGGGAAATGAGAGTTAAATGTGCCCGTCCAGACACCTGCCTCACTCCCAGCCCATTGGTGATGTGTGTCCTCTGGTTTGAGGCCACATGTGCCAGTTTACTCACCTATTAAAGATGTGGACCCACTGGTGTGAGGACACTCCTGCCTGGTTCATATCCCCTTGGTGATGTGGGCTGTCTGGTGAGAGTCTGATCCTGGCTGGTTTCGTCACCTTTCTGTGAGGTGGTCCCTCTGCTCTGAGGTCACACCTGCCTGGCTTGTTCCCGTTGCCTTGGAGACGTCGGCCCTCTGGTGGCAGTTGGAGCTTGCTGGGAGTCTCCTCCCCTCGGTGATGAGGGCCCTGTGGCATCAGTCAATAACTGCTGGGCTCCCCATTTCTTCTGATGTTTGCCCACTTGTGCGATGACACTCCTGCCGGGTTCCCATCCCCATGTGGATGTGCGCCTTCTGCTGTGAGGTCCCAACGGTTGGGTCGCTCACAGTTTAATGATGAGGGCCCTCTGGTGTGAGTTCATTCCAGAAAGGATCCCATTGCCTCGCTGCTCCTGGCCGCCTGCTGGGACGTTCCAACTGCTGGATTCCTCACATTTTTTGATCTATGGTCCCTGTGTTGTTAGGCTACTCCTGCCTGCCTCACTCTGAGCACCTTGGAGATGTGGTTCCTGTGGTTTAGGCCACATGTTCTGGGTTCCTCACCTTTCCATTATTTGGCCACACTGGTGTGAGGATACTTCTGCCTGGTTCCGGTCCCCTTGGTGATGTGGGCCCTCTGGTGAGAGTCTTATCCTGGCTGGGTTCCTCTCCCTTCTGTGACGTTTGCCCTCTGCTGTGAGGTCAATCCTGCCTGGCTGGCGCACGTCACCTTGGCGACGTGGGCCCTCAGTTGGGATTTGGTGCCTGCTGGGAGTTTCCTCCCTTCGGTAATGAGGGCCCTCTGGCGTCTGGCCCTAACTCCTGGGCTCCCAAATTTTTCTGATGTGTGCCCTGTGGTGCGAGTACACTCCTGCCAGGTTCCCAACCCCATGGAAATGGGGGCCTTCTGCTCTGTGGACACAATGGCTGGGTTCACAGTTTCATGATGAGGGCCCTCTTTTGTGAGTTCACACCGACCTGGAACCCATAGCCTCGCTGCTCCTTGCCACCTGCTGGAACGTTCCAACTGCGGGATTCCTCACCTTTTTTATTCTATGGGCCCTCTGTTTTGAGGCTACTCCTGCCTGCCTCCCTCGCAGACCCTTTGTGATGTATGTCCTCTGGTTTGAGGCCACGTGTGTTGGGTCCCTCACCTTTCGATGATATGGCCCCAATGGTGTGAGGACACTCCTGCCTGGTTCACATCCCCTTGGTGTTGTGGGCCCTCTGGTGAAAGTCTGATCCTTGCTGGGTTCCTGACCCTTCTTTGAGGTGGGCCCTCTTCTGTGAGGTAACTCCTGCCTGGCTTGCTCACATTGCCTTGGTGACGTCAGCCATCTGGTTGCAGTTGGAGCCTGCTGGGAGCCTCCTCTCCTAGGTGATGAGGGCCCTCTGGCATCAGGCTCTAACTGCTGGGCACCCCACGTTTTCTGACTGAGCCCAGTGATGCCAGGACACTCCTGTAAGGTTCCCATCCCCATGAGGAAGTGGGCCTTCTGCTCAGTGGTCCCAACGCCTGGGTTGCTCACAGTTTCGTGATGTTGGTTCTCTGGTGTTAGTTCACTCAGGCCTAGATCCCATAGCCTCTGTGCTCTGGGCCGACTGCTGGGAGGTTCCAACTGCTGGATTCCGCCCCTTTTTTATACTTTGGGCCCTCTGTTGTGAGGCTCCTCCTGCCTGCCTCACTCCAAGCCCCTTGGTGATGTAGGTCCTCTGGTTTGAGGCAACATGTGCCGGTTGCCTCACCTTTTAGGTATGGGACCCCACTGGTGTGAGGACACTCATGACTGGTTCCCATCCTCTTGTTGATGTGGGCCCTCTGGTGAGAGTTGGACCCTGGCTTGATTCCTCATACTTCTGGGAGGTGGGTCCTCTGCTGTGAGGTCACTCCTGCCTGGCTGGCACACGTCGCCTTGGCCACATGGGCCCTCTGGTTGCAGTTGGAGCGTGCTGGGAGCCTCCTCCCATCGGTGATGAGGACCCTCTGGCGTCAGGCCCTAACTGCTGGGCTCCCCACATTTTCTGATATGTGCTCACTGGTGCGATGACACTCCTGCCAGGTTCCCATCCCCATGCGGATTTGGGCCTTCTGTTCTGAGGTGCCAACGTGTGGGTTGCTCACAGTGTCAGGATGTGGGCCCTCTGCTGTGAGTTCACTCCGGCATGCATCCCATATCCTCGGTGTTCTGGGCCACCTGCTTGGAGCTTCCAACTGCAGGATTCCTTACCTTTTTTCTTCTATGGGCCGTGTGTTGTGAGACACTTCCTGCCTGCCTCACTCTGAGCCCCTTGTTGTTGTGGGTCTTCTGGTTTGAGGCCACATGTGGTGGGTTTCTCGCCTTTCAATGATGTGGCCCCACTGGGGTCAGAACACTCCTGCCTGGTTCCCATCCCCTTGGTGATATGGGCCCTCTGGTGAGATTCTCATCCTGGTTGGGTTCCTAACAGTTTCGTAAGGTTGGCCCTCTGCCCTGAGGTCACTCCTGCCTGGCTGGCACACACCGCCTTGGTGACGTCGGCCCTCTGACCGCAGATGGACCGTGCTGGGAGCCTTCTCCTCTCGGTGATGAGGACACTCTGGTGTCAGGCCCTAACTGCTGGGTACCCATATTTTCTGATACGTGCTAAGTGGTGAGAGGACACTCCGGCCAGGTTCCCATCCCCATGCGGATTTGGGCCTTCTGTTCTGAGGTGCCAACGGCTGGGTTGCTCACAGTGTCAGGATGTGGGCCCTCTGCTGTGAGTTCAATCCGGCATGGATACCATAGCCTCGGTGCTCTGGGACAACTGCTTGGAGCTTCCAACTGCGGGATTCCTCACCTTTTTTATTTTATGGGCCCTCTGTTTGAGACACCTCCTGCCTGCCTCACTCTGAGCCCCTTGTTGATATGGGTCCTCTGGTTTAGGCCATATGTTCTGGGTTCCTCACTTTTCTATGATTTGGCCATACTGGTGTGAGGCCACTCCTGCCTGGTTCTGATCCCCTTGGTGATGTGGGCCCTCTGGTGATTGTCTTATCCTGGCTGGGTTCCTCCCCCTTCTGTGACGTAGGCCCTTGGCTGTGAGGTCATTCCTGCCTGGCTGTCACACGTCACATTGGCGACGTGTGCCCTCAGTTGAGAGTTGGTGCCTGCTAGGAGTCTGCTCCCCTCTGTAATTAGGGCCGTTTGGCGTCAGGCCCTAACTCCTGGGCTCCCAAAATTTTCTGATGTGTGCCCTGTGGTGCGAGTACACTCCTGCCAGGATGCCAACCCCATGGGAATGTGGGCCTTCTGTTCTGTGGTCCCAACAGCTGTGTTGTTCACAGTTTAATGATGAGGGCCCTCTGTTGTGAGTTCACACTGGCTGGGAACCCATAGCCTCGCTGCTCCTTGCCGCATGCTAGGAGGTTCCAACTGCGGGATTCCTCACTTTTTTATTCTATGGGTCCTCTGTTTTCTGGCTCCTCCTTCCTGCCTCACTTCCAGCCCCTTGGAGATGTGGGTCCTCTTGTTTAGGCCACATGTTCTGGGTTCCTCACCTTTCTATTATTTGGCCACACTGGTGTGAGGCCACTCCTGCCTGGATCCGATCCCCTTGGTGATGTGGGCCCTCTGGTGAGAGTCTGATCCTGGCTGGGTACCTCACCCTTCTGTGAGGTGGGCCCTCTGACATGAGGTCACTCTTGCCTGGGTGGCACACGTCGCCTTGGTGACATGGGCCCTCTGTTGGCCATTGGAGTGTGCTGGGAGCCTCCTCCCCTCTTTAATGAGGGCCCTGGATAAAACGCATATGCCCTTCTTGGCCAAGTGCATCATTGTCGACGTACTGCCTCTTTTCCTATGCTTTAAATGTAATTACTGTCTACCTCCTGAAATCGGTTTCCTTCAATTCTGCCCCACTTTCAAGTCTGCTTTGCAGCCTTACTTCAATATATTTTTGGAAGATAGCTGTCATTGATAACTGCAGGTTTGTGAATGACAGTGCCCCTGAGCTCTTTTTTTCAACTAGCTTTCTATTGAGCTGGCCGCAAAACTGCAGGATTCTTCAGGCCCTAATCTTGTTCCGGCATGGCACGCTGAGCCTTTGGTTCATTCCTCTTCCTGGTGGGAAATGAGAGTTAAATTTGCCCGTGCAGACAGCTACAGCTACTCTCTCATTAGTTCTCCCTATTCCTGTTCATCTTGCGCAGAAATTGCAAACTGTGCCAAACAGGAGTTAAAGGCACTGACTGTCCAAGTGGGGAGAATGTTAGTAAAGGGTCTGTAATTGTGAACCCGAGAAAAAGCGGACGTAAACGAACATGCATTTGAAAACGTTTCCCGGTTACATGGTGCACCATACTGTGGGATTCCCATGCATGTTTTAGCTGAAGGAAGAATCCCTTAAACCTGGAGAGTTGGGACCCATGGAACGGGTACCATGCAGTATGACTTCAAAGGGTCTGCATTTGCTCATCGAACCTCACCAATACTATCAGCCCGAAGTGTCCAACCTTCTGTCTCACTCAGCTCTGGGTGTAGATGAGGTAAATCCAGGTTGCATCACAAGCACTGAATGAAATATTTAAGAATTGCTCTCCATTTCACTGTCATTGTGTTTTGTTTTTGTAATTAATTTTGATAATGGGATTTATCGGATTTTCCCTGCTGCATTCATGCAGCTGTACACACGCTTGATTCTCTTATGGAGACATATAAATCCATGGGTTTGAAGATTCTTACTAGTAAGGTGTATTGCTAGGCGTTGAATATGGGGTTTATAGTCCATCTCGTTGAGCAAGGGGTAGGTCTTGACTATTACATATTTGACTTATGGAATGGTATCTGTGCTAATTTCTATCTCTGGTTTTATGCAGCACCCCAACTCACCTTTCCCCTTAAGCAAACATAAGTTGGTTTTCTAAATTTGAGACCCTGTTCTGTTTTGTAATTCAGTTCATGTGTAGCCAAGATTACATTCCGTGTATTAGTGATATCTTATGATGTTTCATTTTCTGTGTGAATTATTTCACTTGAATCATCGTACCTGAATCCACTCATTATGCCACGACGGGCCTGATGACATAGATTTCATTGGTGAGTGATATTCCTTTGTACGTACGTACCACAACTTCTTTATCCATTTTTCGCTTTCTGGGATATTTAACTTGTACCGTAGACGAGGTTCTTGTAAACAGAGCCTTCTGAAACTTTGGGGTGTCTGTGTGTTTCTGATTTTAATTTCCCTAAGCTATAGGACCATAAGTGGAAGTGCCGTAGGCTCCGTTGCTTTGTTTTTTAGGTGTTTCAGGAAACACCATACACTACTCCAGAGTGGCTGTTCGCAATTTACATCCCACCCATCAGCATAACAAGGCTCCCTGTTCTCCAAGGCCTGTGCTGCATTTCTGGATTTTACACTTTTTTCAGATGTCCCTTTTGACCGGTGGGCAGTGAGACGTCACTATAGTGCAGATTTCTTTAACATGCTTGCTTGGTTGGCCAAAAAGGGCGTATGCTTTTTTTCCTGAATATATTCAGGAAAAAACGCATACGCCCTTTTTGGCCAAGTGCATCATTGTCGACGTTCTGCCTCTTTTCCTATGCTTTAAATGCAATTCCAGTCTACCCCCTGAAATCGTTCTCCTGCAATTCTGCCCCGCTTTCAAGTCCTCTTCGCAGCCTTCCTTCAATACATTTTTGGACGATAGCTGTCATTTATAACTCTGCAGGTTTGTGAATTACAGTGCCCCTGAGCTCCTTTCTTCAAATCGCTTTCTTGTGAGCTGGCCGCAAACCCGCAGGATTGCTTCAGGCCCTAATCTGGTTCCGGCATGTCATGCTGAGCGTTTGGTTAATTCCACTTCCTGGTGGCAAATGAGCGTTAAATTTGCCTGTGCAGACACCTACAGCTAGTCTCTCATTGGTTCTCCCTATTCCTGTTCATCTTGCGCAGAAATTGCAAACTGTGACAAACAGGAAGTTAAAGGCACTGACTCTCCAAGTGGGGAGAGTATTAGTAAACGGTCTGGAATTTTGAACCCGAGTAAAAGGGGACGGAAACTGAGATGCATTTGAAAACGTTTCCCGGTCACACGGTGCACCATACTTTGGGTTTCCCATGCATGATTTAGCTGAAGGAAGAATCGCTGAAACCTGGAGATTTGGGACCCGTGGAATGGGTACCATGCAGTATGACTTCAAAGGGTCTGCATTTGCTCATCGAACCTCACCAATGCTATCAGCCCGAAGTGTCCAACCTTATGTTTCACTCAGCTCTGGGTGTAGATAAGGTAAATCCAGGTTGCATCACAAGCCCTGCATGAATTATTTAAGAATTGCTCTCTATTTCACTGTCATTGTGTTTTGTTTTTGTAATTCATTTCGATAATGGGATTTATCGGATTTTCTCTGCTGCCTTCATGCAGCTGTACACACGCTTGTTTCTCTTATGGAGACATATAAATCCATTGGTTTGAAGATTCCTACTAGTCAGGTGTATTCCTAGGCGTTGAATATAGGGTGTTTAGCCCATTTCGTTGAGCAAGGGGTAGGTCTTGACTATTACATATTTGACTTATGGAATGGTATTTGTGCTAATTTCTATCTCTCGTTTTATGCAGCACCCCAACTCAACTTTCCCCTTAAGCAAACATAAGTTGGTTTTCTAAATTTGAGACCCTGTCCTGTTTTGTAATTCAGTTCATGTGTAGCCAAGATTACATTCTGTGTATTAGTGATATCTTATGATGTTGCATTTTCTGTGTGACTTACTTCACTTAGAATCATCGTACCTGAATCCACTCATTATGCCACAACGGGCCTGATGACATAGATTTCATTGGTGAGTGATATTCCATTGTACATACGTACCACAACTTCTTTATCCATTTTTCACTTTCTGGGATATTTAACTTGTACCGTAGACGAGGTTCTTGTAAACAGAGCCGTCTGAAACTTTGGGGTGGCTATGTGTTTCTGATTTTAATTTCCCTAAGCTATAGTACCATAAGTGGAAGTGCCGTAGGCTCCGTTGCTTTGTTTTTTAGGTGTTTGAGGATACACCATACAGTTCTCCAGAGTGACTCTTGGCAATTTACATTCCGCCCATCAGCATAACAAGGCTCCCTGTTCTCCATGGCCTGTGCTGCTTTTCTGGATTTTACACTTTTTTCAGATGGCCCTTTTGACCGGGGGGCAGTGTGACTTCACTGTAGTGCAGATTTCTTTAACATGCTTGCTTGGTTGACCAAAAAGTGCGTATGCGTTTTTTCCTGAATATATTCAGGAAAAATCGCATACGCACTTTTTGGCCAAGTCCATCATTTTCGAGGTTCTGCCTCCTTTCGTATGCTTTAAATGCAATTCCAGTCTACCCCCTGAAATCGTTTTCCTGCAATTCTGCCCCGCTTTCAAGTCCTCTTCGCAGCCTTCCTTCAATATATTTTTGGACGATAGCTGTCATTTATAACTCTGTAGGTTTGTGAATTACAGTGCCCCTGAGCTCTTTTCTTCAAATCGCTTTCTTGTGAGCTAGCCGCAAACCCGCAGGATTGCTTCAGGCCCTAATCTGGTTCCGGGACGGCATGCTGAGCGTTTCGTTAAATCCACTTCCTGGTGGGAAATGATCGTTAAATTTGCCCGTGCAGACACCTACAGCTACTCTCTCATTGGTTCTCCCTATTCCTGTTCATCGTGCGCAGAAATTGCAAACTGTGCCAAACAGGAGGTTAAAGGCCCTGACTCTCCAAGTGGGGAGAGTGATAGTAATGGGTCTGGAATTGTGAACCCGAGAAAAAGGGGACGAAAACTGAGATGCATTTGAAAACGTTTCCCGGTCACACGGTGCACCATACTGTGGGTTTCCCATGAATGTTTTAGCTGAAGGAAGAATCCCTTAAACCTGGAGAGTTGGGACCCATGGAATGGGTCCCATGCAGTATGACTTCAAAGGGTCTGCATTTGCTCATCGAACCTCACCAATGCTATCAGCCCGAAGTGTCCAACCTTATGTCTCACTCAGCTCTGGGTGTAGATGAGGTAAATCCAGGTTGCATCACAAGCACTGAATGAATTATTTAAGAATTGCTCTCTATTTCACTGTCATTGTGTTTTGTTTTTGTAATTCATTTTGATAAGGGGATTTATCGGATTTTCTCTGCTTCCTTCATGCAGCTGTACACACGCTTGATTCTCTTATGGAGACATATAAATCCATGGGTTTGAATATTCTTAATAGTCAGGTGTATTCCTAGGCATTGAATATAGGGTTGTTAGTCCATTTCGTTGAGCAAGGGGTAGGTCTTGAGTATTACCTATTTGACGTATGGAATGGTATCTGTGCTAATTTCCATCTCTGCTTTTATGCAGCACCCCAACTGAACTTTCCCCTAAGCAAACATACGTTGGTTTTCTAAATTTGAGACCCTGTTCTGTTTTGTAATTCAGTTCATGTGTAGCCAAGATTACATTCGGTGTATTAGTGATATCTTATGATGTTTCATTTTCTGTGAGACTTACTTCACTTAGAATCATCGTACCTGAATCCACTCATTATGTCACGACGGGACTGATTCCATTGATTTCATTGCATAGTGATATTCCATTGTACATACGTAACACAACTTCTTTATCCATTTTTTGCTTTCTGCGATATTTAACTTGTGCCGTACACGAGGTTCTTATAAACAGAGCCGTCCGACACTTTGGGGTGGCTGTGTGTTTCTGATTTTAATTTCCCTAAGCTATAGTACCATAAGTGGAAGTGCCGTAGGCTCCGTTGCTTTGTTTTTTAGGTGTTTGAGGATACACCATACAGTTCTCCAGAGTGACTCTTGGCAATTTACATCCCGCCCATCAGCATAACAAGGCTCCTTGTTCTCCATGGCCTGTGCTGCCTTTGTGGATTTTACACTTTTTTCAGATGGCCCTTTTGACCGGGGGGCAGTGAGACTTCACTGTAGTGAAGATTTCTTTAACATGCTTGCCTGGTTGGCCAAAAAGTGCGTATGCGTTTTTTCCTGAATATATTCAGGAAAAAACGCATACGTCCTTTTTGGCCAAGTGCATCATTGTCGACATTCTGCCTGTTTTCCTATGCTTTAAATGCAATCCACTCTACTCCCTGAAATCGTTTTCCTGCAATTCTGCTCCGCTTTCAAGACCTCTTCGCAGCCTTCCTTCAATATATTTTTGGACGATAGCTGTCATTTATAACTCGGCAGGTTTGTGAAAAACAGTGCCCCTGAGCTCCTTTCTTCAAATCGCTTTCTTGTGAGCTGGCCGCAAACCTGCAGGATTGCTTCAGGCCCTAATCTTGTTCCGGCACGGCATGCTGAGCCTTTGGTTAATTCGTCTTCCTGTTGGGAAATGAGTGTTAAAATTGCCCGTGCAGACACCTACAGCTAGTCTCTCATTGGTTCTCCCTATTCCTGTACATCTTCTGCGTAAATTGCAAACTGAGCCAGACAGGAGGTTAAAGGCACTGACTCTCCAAGTGGGGAGAGTGTTAGTAAAGCGTCTGGAATGGTGAACCCGAGTACCAGGGGACGAAAACTGAGATGCATTTCAAAACGTTTCCCAATCACACGGTGGACCTTACTCTGGGTTTGCCATGCATGGTTTAGTTGAAGGAAGAATCCCTTAAACCTGGAGAGTTGGGACCCATGGAATGGGTCCCATACAGTATGACTTCAAAGGGTCTGCATTTGCTCACCGAACCTCACCAATGCTATGAGCCCGAAGTGTCCAGCCTTATGTCTCACCCAGGTCTGGTTGTAGATGTGGCAAATCCAGATTGCATCACAAGCCCTGAATGAATTATTTAAGAATTGGTCTCTATTTCACTGTCATTGTGTTTTTTTTTGAAATTTATTTTGATAATGGGATTTATCGGATTTTCACTGCTGCGTTTAGGCCGCTGTACACACACTTGATTTCCTTATGGAGACATATAAATCCATGGGTTTTAAGATTCTTACTTGTCAGGTATATTCCCAGGCGTTGAATATGGGGTGTTGAGTCCATTTCGTTGAGCAAGGCGTAAGTCTTTTCTATTATATATTTGGCTTATGGAATAGTATCTGTGCTAATTTCAATCTCTGGTTTTATGCAAAACCCCAACACACCTTTCCCCATAAGCAAGCATAAGTTGGTTTTCTAAATTTGAGACCCTGTTCTGTTTTGTAATTCAGTTCATGTGTAGCCAAGTTTACATTCCGTGTATTAGTGATATCTTATGATGTTTGTTTTTCTGTGTGACTTATTTCTCGTAGAATCATCGTACCTGAATCCACTCATTATTCCGCTACGGGCCTGATGACGTAGATTTCATTGCTGAGTGATATTCCATTGTACATACGTACAACAACTTCTTTATTCATTTTTTGCTTTCTCGGATATTTAACTTGCATCGTAGACGAGGTTCTTGTAAACAGAGCCGTCCCAAATTTTGGGGTGGCTGTGTGTGTTTGATTTTAATTTCCCTAAGCTATACGACCATAAGTGGAAGTGCCATAGGCTGTGTTTCTTTGTTTCCTACGTGTTTCAGGAAACACCATACACTTCTCCAGAGTGGCTGTTGGCAATTTACATCCCGCCCAGCAGCATAACAAGGCTCCCTGTTCTCCATGCCCTGTCCTGCCTTTCTGGATTTTACACCTTTTTCAGATGGCCCTTTTCACCGGGGGGCAGTGAGACTTCATTGTGGTGCAGATTTCATTTACACGCTTGCTTTGTTGGCCAAAAAGTGCGTATGCGTTTTTTCCTGAATATATTCAGGAAAAGAACGCATACGACCTTTTTGGCCAAGTGCATCATTGTCGACATTCTGCCTCTTTTCCTATGCTTTAAGTGCAATTCCAGTCTACCCCCTGAAATCGTTTTCCTGAAATTCTGCCCCTTTTTCAAGTCCTCTTCGAAGACTAACTTCAATATATTTTTGGACGATAGCTCTCATTCATCACTCTGCAGGTTTGTGAATTACAGTGCCCCTGAGCTCCTTTCTTCAACTCGCTTTCTTGTGAGCTGGCCGCAAAACCGCAGGATTGCTTCAGGCCCTAATCTTTTTCCAGCAGGCACGCTGAGCCTTTGGTTAATTCCTCTTCCTGGTGGGAAATGAGCGTTCCATTTGCCCGTGCACACACCTACAGCTAGTCTCTCATTGGTTCTCCTTATTCCTGATCATCTTGCGCAGAAATTGCAAACTGTGCCAAACAGGAGGTTAAAGGCACTGACTCTCCAATTGGGGAGAGTGTTAGTAAGGCGTCAGGAACGGTGACCCCGAGTACCAGGGGACGAAAACTAAGATGCTTTTGAAAACGTTTCCCAATCACACGGTGGACCATACACTGGGTTTCCCATGCATGTTTTAGCTGAAGGAAGAATCCCTTAAACCTGGAGAGTTGGGACCCATGGAATGGGTACCATGCAGTATGACTCCAAAGGGCCTGCGTTTGCTCACTGAACCTCACCAATGCTATCAGCCCGAAGTGTCCAGCCTTATGTCTCACCCAGCTCTGGGTGTAGATGTGGAAATCAAGGTTGCATCACAAGCCCTGAATGAATTATGTAAGAATTGCTCTCTATTTCACTGTCATTGTGTTTTGTTTTTGAAATTTATTTTGGTAATGGGATTTATCGGATTTTCACTGCTGCGTTTAGGCCGCTGTACACACGCTTGATTTCCTTATGGAGACATATAAATCCATGGGTTTTAAGATTCTTACTTGTCAGGTATATTCCCAGGCGTTGAATATGGGGTGTTGAGTCCATTTCGTTGAGCAAGGAGTAGGTCTTCTCTATTATATATTTGGCCTATGGAACGGTATCTGTGTTAATTTCAATCTCTGGTTTTATGCAGCACCCCAACTCACCTTTTCCCATAAGCAAGCATAAGTTGGTTTTCTAAATTTGAGACCCTGTTCTGTTTTGTAATTCAGTTCATGTGTAGCGAAGTTTACATTCCGTGTATTAGTGATACCTTATGATGTTTCTTTTTCTGTGTGACTTATTTCACTTAGAATCCTCCTACCTGAATCCACTCATTATGCCGCTATGGGCCTGATGACATAGATTTCATTGCTGAGTGATATTACGTTGTACGTACGTACCACAACTTCTTTATCCATTTTTGCATTCTGGGATATTTAACTTGTACCGTAGACGAGGTTCTTGTAAACAGTGCCGTCCAAAACTCTGGGGTGGCTGTGTGTTTTTGATTTTAATTTCCCTAAGGTATAGGACCATAAGTGGTAGTGCCGTACGCACCGTTACCCTGTTTTTTAGGTGTTTCAGGAAACACCATACACTTCTCCAGAGTGGCTGTTGGCAATTTACATCCCGCCCATCAGCATAACAAGGCTCCATGTTCTCCATGGCCTGTGCTGACTTTTTGGATTTTACACTTTTTTCAGATGGCCCTTTTGACTGGGGGGCAGTGAGACTTCATTGTAGTGCAGATTTCCTTAACGTGCATGCTAGGTTGGCCAAAAAGTGCATATACATTTTTTCCTGAATATATTCAGGAGAAACGCATACGCCCATTTTGGCCAAGTGCATCGTTGTCAAGGTTCTGCCTCTTTTCCTATGCTTTAAATGCAATTCCAGTCTACCCCCTGAAATCGTTTTCCTGCAATTCTGCCCCGCTTTCAAGTCCTGTTCCAAGACTTACTTCAATATATTTTTGGACGGTAGATGTCATTTATAACTCTGCAGGTTTGTGAATTACAGTGTCCCTGAGCTCCTTTCTTCAACTCGCTTTCTTGTGAGCTGGCCGCAAAACCGCAGGATTGCTTCAGGCCCTAATCTGGTTCCGGCATGGCATGCTGAGCCTTTCGTTAATTCCTCTTCCTGGTGGGAAATGAGCGTTCCCTTTGCCCGTGCAGACACCTACAGCTAGTCTCTCATTGGTTCTCCCTATTCCTGTTCATCTTGCGCAGAAATTGCAAACTGTGCCAAACAGGAGTTTAAAGGCACTGACTCTCCAAGTGGGGAGAGTGTTAGTAAAGCATCTGGAATGGTGAACCCGTGTAAAGGGGACGAAACCTGAGATGCATTGGAAAACGTTTCTCGGTCACACGGTGCACCATACTGTGGGTTTCCCAGGCATGTTTTAGCTGAAGGAAGAATCACTTAAGCCTGGAGAGTTGGGACCCTTGGAATGGGTACTTCAAGGGGTCTGCATTTGCTCACCGAACCTCACCAATGCTATCAGCCTGGTGTCCAGCCTTATGTCTCATTCAGCTCTGGGTGTAGATGTGGTAAATCCAGGTTGCATCACAGGCCCTGAATGAATTATTTAAGAATTGCTCTCTATTTCACTGTCATTGTGTTTTTTGTTTCTGTAATTTATTTTGATAATGGGATTTATCGTATTTTCACTGCTGTGTTCATGCCTCTGTAGACACGCTTGATTCTCTTACGGAGACATATAAACCCATGGGTTTGAAGATTCTTACTAGTCAGGTATATTCCTAGGCGTTGAATATGGGGTGTTGAGTCCATTTTGTTGAGCAAGCAGTAGGTCTTGACTATTACATATTTGGCTTATGGACCAGTATCTGTGCTAATTTCAATCTCTGGTTTTATGCAGCACCCCAACTCACCTTTATCCTTAAGCAAGAATAAGTTGCTTTTCTATATTTGAGACCCTGTTCTGTTTCGTAATTCAGTTCATGTGTAGCCAAGTTTACATTCCATGTATTAGTGATATAGTATGTCTTTTTCTTTTTGAATTCTGTGACTTTGAATGATCATACATAACTCCTCTGGAGTTGTTTCAAGTGGCCATATTGCATTGATTTCCAGGCTGAGTCATATTCCACTCTACATAAGCACCACATCTGTATCCATTTTTTCCCTCCAGAGACATTTAAGTTATATCCTAGTCGAGGATCTTTTAAACAGTGAGGTGGTATACATTGGGGTGCCTGTGTCCTCTCGATTTTTGTTTTTCCCATGATATACGTCCATGAGTGCAAGTGCCCTGTGCTCTGTAGCTCATTTTTTAGATGCTTTAGTAAACACAGTACACTTCTCCAGAGTGACCGTTGGCAATATACATTTACAGTATAAGCCTCACAGGGCTCCCTTTTCTCCTTGCCCTGTCCTGCATTTCTGGTGTTTACACTTTATGAGGACGGCTCTTCTGACTGATGCGAAGTGATATGTTTTGTAGTATTGATTTCCAGTGCCCACCTGTTTGGTTGGCTAAAAAAGTGTATGCCCTTTTCTTGAATATATACAGAAAATGACGCATACACCCTTTTTGGCCAACTGCAATGTTGGCAATGTTCAGCCCCTTTTCTTGTGCTTAATGGCGAGTCCTTTCTACCTCTTCCAATCCCTTTCCTGCCATTCTCCGTTGCTTACAAGTCCTTTTCTCTGACTTCCCTCAAGACATTTTTCAGTGATAGATATTTTCAACTCTGCAGTTTCGTGAATTTTAGTGCCACTGAGCTCCATTTTTCAACTTGTGTTTATGGGAACTGGCCACAAAGCAGCGGGATTTCCTCAAGGCCTATTCTGTTTCCATGGGCAACCCTAGCCTTTGGTCAATTCGTCTTCCTGATTGGAAATTAGAGTGACATGTGCCTGTCCGAACACCTAGGACTTGTCTCTCATTGTTCCTCCTACTTCTGCTTCATCCTCTGGACAAATTCCAAACTGTATGCAACAGGATGTTGACAGTGCTGACATCTCCAAGTGGGGAGACTGTTCGTAAAGACGCTGGAGGGGTGAACCCGAGCACCAGGAGAAGAGGAGATGAGATGCCTTTTCCAAACTCTTCCCGATCAGACGGTATACCATCCTCTGGGTGTGACAGGCATGCTTTAGCTGTAGGAAGGGTCCCATTCATGTGAGGAGAACACCAGGGCTTTTTCAAAATCAGTGTCTCTCCGCAACCCAAAGTGGGGAATGTTTTAAGCTACGGCTACACATATGTTCATTAAGGGCCTTAGGAAGTAGGCAGAGTCCAAACTTTAGATGATTGAAGTCTTCAGGGTCAGAAGCACTCACCACCGGCTTCCCTTAGGTTCCATTTTAACTGTCAGCAATAGATGATGTCAATAAAAATATCTATTCTTTTTCAGATTATTTCCCCTTATAGGTTATTGCAAAATATTGAGTGTAGTTCCCTGTGCTATACAGCAGTTCCCTGTTGAGGATCGATTTTATACATAGCAGTGTGTATGTGTTAATCCCAAACTGTTAATTTATCCCTCCTCTCACCTTTCCCCTTTGGTAATAATAAATTATAAGACTTTATACTTCTCAGAAATGGGGGAGCTGAAAGAGAGGTATCATTGTCAATGGAAAAGCATTTAAAACAAGATTGAAACTTTAACCAAGATTATTAGATGTACATCCTTGGAAAGAAATCACTTCGTTTCTCTAATATTGACCTGACAAATAAGACAAACCTTTTCACTGAACTTGCTTATAATAAAGTGATGGAAATACCAAATGGAAGTGTTAGAAACATCTTATTTTACCCGAGCCTTATACACTGTTCTATGTTAATTACAGTTTGGCTCACACATCTGTTCATTGAAGTTACAAGGTTCTCAATTTCTGTTACTGATCCTCCAGAGTGGACCCCAACAAGTGTCCCCCTGCCCAGGGTCATTGGAGCCAAGAGATCAAGACTGAGTTTGGTTCAGAAGCAAAGGAAACTTTATATTTTGATCAGAGAATGGAGAGGTGAGAGCATGTGCTACCCCGTGGGCTGTGGGCTGGGCTGCTGTGTAGAGATCCTGTCAGAGTCAGTCAGAGGGAGGGGGCGGAGCTCTTGAGGGCCCGGCTGGCTGCAGCTCAGGCTCTATATCACGGAGTGTGCACTGTGCCCCAGGAGCTGAGTTGTCGACCCAGCCATTCTGCACTAGGAAATCTGGTCTGAAGTGCCGGGTGTGGAACCTCTGTATGCGGGACCCTAGGAGCACGTGTAATTAGACAAAGCACAAAGGATAAAAAAGGTTAGACTTTATTTTATTGCCCAGATTCTATTTTTCTCTCCCAGGGATTTTTAAGGGGCTTTGCCTCGGACAAACCCCTCTTCTGCCTTTTGTCCCCTTCCTCATTCTTGGAGTGCTGAGGGTGCAGACCCTTCTTCTGTAACTGCTGAGTGCTGAGTTAGGAGCCCTCATACCCGTGGGCGAGGGTCAGAACTTCTCCCCAGCAGCCTCCAGGTGACGTTGATTGTCCCCAGGCCTCCTGCCTCCCTGCTCGTCCGCCTGAGCACCAGTATTGGAAGTGTTATAGATTCTAATGACCTTTAAGGGTCCAGGAAGGAGATGTGCAGTGACGCTGTGAGGTCCAGTTTCACCCCGCCCCTCATTTGTTCGGCCACCTTAGGCTGACCGTTTCTGCCAGCCTAGATGCTCTGACCAGTAGTCTGTGCTTTCTTCCATTAGGCCCCTGAATTAATGTAAAAACAGCACCAGGTGTCAGGACCCTGTCCGCTCAACTCCCAGACAGTCCAGGGTCAGTGGTGATGAAGGACCATGATGGCCACTGAGTCAACAGCCTTTTGAAGTAAACAGGAGTCCAGCCGGTCTTATTGGCCACCATTATCACAGTGTCTGTAGGCTTTTCTATGGTGACAGCATGATATACGGTTCCCCCACCAAGATTATTAGGTCTGATCTGGGTGCAGTAAGTCCTGCAAGCAGTAGTCTACTCTTTTGGGACACACTCTTGTTGTTTTATGAGAGAAACTCCAGGTCAAGTGATGGTCACATGAGTCGTCATGGTGCCCCGTTGCCCCCGGTTATCTCTCTGGAGGTTGGAGTTGGAGGGCCTCCTCACTCGAGGTCAGTGTGCCCACGGAGCAAACCCTGCAACTTCAGGGCATGGTTGGGGGTTAGGATCACCACGTGGGACCCTTTTCCCTTAGGAGGGAGGTGGCCTTTTGGGCTGCTGATTTCCAGGTTTTTAGATACTGCCAGTATCTTGGCCAGATGTGGCAGTGGGCCAAGCCCCTTGGTGACTGTAGTTTATCCTACCTGGATGGCATTTTTGCATTGTTCCATTTCAAGTGGTCCCAGTTTTTGCACTAATCCTCCAATGGCGATTCACTTTTCACCAGGAATGTAAAGATCAAAGGGTTTAGCTAAATTAGGGCGTTCCAGGGCAAGGGTCTGAATTGACTGCTCTTTCCATTCTTGAAAGGCCACTTCTGGATTCTATTCAAAAGGATCATCATCTTTTCCTTTCAGTGTTTCATATAGAGACCCAGCTAGTAGACTGTAGTTAGGGATCCAGAAGCAGCAAACCCTGGCCTCCCCAGGAACTCCTAAGCTGTCTTCTAGTTTTAGATATGGGTAAGGCTGTAAATTGTTTCTTCCCTTTCCTGGGATGGGCTTCTCCGACCTTCTGTGAGAATGAAGCCCAGGCAGGTCACCGTAGTCTGTGATATTTGAGCTTTTTCTTGGACAACTTGTATCCTTTATTGGCTTGGTAGTTCAGAGGTCCCCTTAGTAGGGCTGGTGATCAGAATGTCGTCTGCATATTGAAGGAGTGTTTCCTTTTCCAGTGGTAGAACTTTTAGGTCTTTAGCTGAGCTTTCCCCAAAGATGGTGTGGGAATTTTTGAACCCTTGGGGCAAGACGGCCCGGAAGTATTGTTTTAGTTGTATGTTGAGTCCTGCCACTCACAAGCCAAAATTTCTTGTGACTCTGACACTAATGGAATACAAAAGAAGGCATCATTGAAGACTAATACAGAATACCATGTCCTGGTGGTTGGTAGAATGACCAGCAGGGTGTAGGATTTAGGAACTACTGGAGGTATATCCTCGGTGGCTTCACTGACTGTCCTGACATCCTTTACCAGGGCTCCAGCAGCCCATGGGGCTCTCGAGATCAGGCCAATCCCAGGATATTTAGATCACCTGCGCAGGTACCCTACCCCCCACCCCAGAACACGGGGCTCTCATGGTCAGGCCCCTCTCTGGATACAGAGCTACCCTTGCAGTTACGGTGGCAGGGCTGGGCACACAGGAACCGTGCACATCGCCCTCATTGCAGAGCACTCCCAGCTCACCTGTCACTCAGATCTGACACAGAGCACCACAGAGCAGGACTTGAACTAACAAACAGCAGCTCCGACAGGTCTGTGACCCTGGGCATCACTCTGTGTGGCCTCCCTCCACCTGGTCTTCCAGAGACTTCCACTGCACCCGGGGCACCAGGCCTCTGTCTCCACCCACCACCCACCCCTCCTCTCCCTGACTCCTGGGTTCCTCTCATTAGGAGAGGGTTTTCTTGAAGTTGTCTCCCACTCATGGGCCAGATAATATAATTAGAAAACAAGCCAGAGCTGCAGCCCCTTGTCTATCCTGACTCTCAGGAGCCCACACCTGTTCCTTGGACCTGGCCGATTCAGAAAGTTCCATTTTCTGCAACTGTGAGCCCCTGAGGGGTGATTATTGGCTGGCCTGGGAAGCCTGACCATGCCGGCCAGTCCTCCCCAGGTGTGCCTGGGTTGAGATCAATATAAACACCACTCCAGGCAGCAAGAGCCCCTGCAGCTGTGCCTGACGCCATTTTCTCTGCCCTGTCAGCAGTCTCGGGGCTGGACTGGTGGGAGGGAGTGAGAGGCCACGGCTTTGTGGGTGGCCCAGTGTGAGTGGGGCTCTGCTGGACTTTCTGCAGCAGTTGCCAAGATGCCACCTGCTAAAGAAGAGGATGTGTCACCCATACCTGCCGCTGGAATTTCTCCCTGGACAGAGGTGAGTAAGGAAGAAAGCAGTGGGGGCCGGGACAGGAGGGGTATCTCAGGCAGGAAAATGGAAAGCTTCCAGAAGAGCACCCAGGGCCAGGACCATCCTGTCTGGCCTGCAGGCACCAAGTCGGCTAGCATGCTGTCGCTCATGTGGCTCCATGGCCCTTCCTCTAGGCTTTCAAGTCCTTGTACATATTCAGGTGTTTTACCTGGGAAGGGTGGGAACATTTCAGCAGCAGCTGGCCTGGGGCTCGGCCCACGTTTACTCACAGATGCCTCGGCATGGTCCCCCAGCTTTGCAATGAGGACGCTTGTTGCGTGGGGCCTGCTGGCTGAATGGGAGATGATTCCCCACCACTGACCAACTTCAGAATTGTTTACAACTGGAGCAAGGGCCCTGATACGGTTTTCCTCTGTGTAACTGGTGGGTTCTGTTTTTTTTTCTTTTTTTCGTTTTTGGTTCAAGGTAGATTTTATTCCTCTTTTTTGTATTTACAGATATAAGCATGGAAATAATTTATTCATATAAATACATGTATGTGAAGGGAAGAATATTTTTTCTGTTTTACTTTTTGTAATTTTGAATTTTATTTTATTTTTTTATACAGCAGCTTCTTTTTGGTTACCTATTTTATACATAGAAATGTATACATGCCAATCCCAATCTCTCAACTCCTCCCACCACCACCCCCCTAACAGCTTTCCCCCCTTGGTGTCCATACGTTTGTTGTCTACATCTGTTGCTCTATTTCTGCCTTGCAAAACGGTTCATCTGTACAACTTTTCTAGGTTCCACATATATGCATTTATATACAGGATTTGTTTTTCTCTTTCTGACTTACTTCACTCTGTATGACAGTCTCTAGATCCATCAACGTCTCTACAAATGACCCAATTTCATTCCTTTTTATGGCTTAGTAATATTCCATTTTATATATGTACCTCATCTTTATGCATTCGTCTGTCTGTGGGCATTTAAGTTGCTTCCATTACCTGGATATTGTAAATAGTGATGCAATGAACATTGCGGTGAATGTCTCTTTTCGTTTTATGGTTTTGTCTGGGTATATGCCCAGTAGTGGGATTGCTGTATTATATGGTAATCCTATTCTTAGTTTTATAAGAAACTCCATAATGTTCTCCACAGTGACTGCATCAATTTACATTCCCAACAATAGTGGAAGAGGTTTCCTTATCTCCGCACCCTTTCCAGCATTTGTTGTTTGTAGATTTTCTGATGATGCCCATTCTAACAGGTGTGAGGTGATACACCATGGATTAGTCTATTTCGTTGAGCAAAGAGTAGGTCTTGTCTATTACATATTTGGCTTATGGAACGGTATGTGTGCTCATTTCAATCTCTGGTTTTATACAGCACCCCAACTCCACTTTCCCCTTAAGCAAGCATAAGTTTTTATCTAAATGTGAAACTCTGTTCGGTTTTGTAATTCAGTTTATGTGTAGCCAAGTTTACACTCCCTCTATTTGTGATATCTTATGATAATTATGTTTCTCTGTGTGACATATTTCTCTTAGAATCATCATACTTAAATCCACTCAATTTGCTGCTACAGGCCTGATGACATTGATTTCATTGCTGAGTGATATTCCGTTGTACGTAAGTAGGACAACTCCTTTATCCATTTTTTTCTTTCTGGGATATTTAGTTTGTACTGGACTCGAGGTTCTTGTAAACACAGCAGCCCTGGATATTGTGTTGGCTGTGTCTTGTTGATTTTAATTTTCCTAAGCTATAGGGCCAAAAGTGGAAGTGCCCTAGGCTCTGTAGCTTTGTTTTTTAGATGTTTCAGCATACACCATAAACATCACCAGAGTGTCTGTTGGCAATTTACATCCCGTCCATCAGCATAACAAGGCTCCCTGTTCTCCATGGCCTGTCCTGTGTTTCTGGGTTTTACACTTTTTTCAGATGGCTCTTTTGACGAATGGGAAATGAGAGTTCATTGTAGTGTGGATTTCCATTGCTCGAATTCTTGGTTGGCCACAAAGGGCATATGCGTTTTTTCCTGAATATATTCAGGAAAAAATGTATACGCACTTTTTGTCCAAGTGCATCACTGTCAAAGATCTGCCGCTTTTCACATGCTTTAAATGCAATTCCAATCTACCTCCTGAAATATGATTCCTGCAATTCTGCCTCGTTTTCAAGTCCTCTGTGCAGACTTACTTCAATATATTTTTGCCAATAGCTGTCATTTATAACTCTGCAGGTTTGTGAATTACAGTGCCTGTGATTTCCTTTCTTAACTCGTTTCCTTGAAAGCTGGCCACAGAACCGCAGGTTTGCTTCAGGCCGTAATCAGGGTCCCGCACGGCACCTTGAGCCTTTGGTTAATTTCTCTTCCTGGTGGGAAATTAGAGTTAAATGTGCCCCTCCAGACACCTGCCTCACTCCCAGCCACTTGGAGATGTGGGTCGGCTTGTTTGGGCCACATATTCTGGGTTCCTCACCTTTCTATGATTTGGCCACACTGGTGTGAGGCCACTCCTGCCTGCCTTGCTCCCGTTGCCTTGGTGACGTCGGACCTCTGGTGGCAGTTGGAGCCTTCTTGTACGCTCCTCTCCAAGGTGATGAGGGCCCTCTTGCGTCAGGCCCTAACTGCTGGGCTCCGCACATTTTCTGATGTGAGCCCACTGGTGCAATGTTACTCCTTCCAGGTTCCCATCCCCATGCGGATTTGGGACTTCTGTTCTGAGGTGCCAACGGCTGGGTTGCTCCCAGTGTCAGGATGTGGGCCCTCTGCTGTGAGTTCACTCCAGCATGCATCCCAGAGCCTCGGTGCTCTGGGCCACCTGCTTGGAGCTTCCAACTGCAGGATTCCTTACCTTTATTCTTCTATGGGCCCTGTGTTGTGAGACACTTCCTGCCTCCCTCACTCTGAGCCCCTTGTTGATGTGGGTGTTCTGGATTGAGGCCACATGTGGGTTCCTCGCCTTTCAGTGATGTGGCACCACTGTGGTGAGAACACTCCTGCCTGGTTCCCATCCCCTTGGTGATGTGGGCCCTCTGGTGAGAGTCTCATCCTGGTTGGGTTCCTCACAGTTCCGTAAGGTTGACCCTCGGCCCTGAAGTCACTCCTGCCTGGCTGGCACACCCCGCCTTGGTGACGTCGGCCCTCTGGCGGCAGTTGGAGCATGCTGGGAGCATTCTCCTCTCGGTGATGAGGACACTCTGGCGTCAGGCCCTAACTCCTGGGCTCCCATACTTTTCTGATGTGTGCCCTCTGGTGGGAGGACACTCCTGTCAGGTTCCCAACCACATGGGAATGTGGGCCTTCTGCTCTGTTGTCCCAACTGCTGGGTTGTTCACAGTTTCGTGATGAGGGCCCTCTGTTGTGAGTTCACACCGGCCGGGATCCCATAGCCTCGCTGTACCTTGCCGCCTGCTGGGAGGTTCCAACTGCGGGATTCCCCACCTTTTTTATTTTATGGGCCCTCTGTTTGAGACACCTACTGCCTGCCTCACTCTGAGCCCCTTGTTGATGTGGGTCCTCTGGTTTAGTCCATATGTTCTGGTTTCTTCACTTTTCTATGATTTGGCCATACTGGTTTGAGGCCACTCCTGCCTGGTTCTGATCCCCTTGGTGATGTGGGCCCTCTGGTGGGAGTCTTATCCTGGCTGGGTTCCTCCCCCTTCTGTGACGTAGGCCCTTGGCTGTGAGGTCATTCCTGCCTGGCTGTCACACGTCACATTGGTGACGTGTGCCCTCAGTTGAGAGTTGGTGCCTGCTAGGAGTCTGCTCCCCTTTGTAATTAGGGCCGTTTGGCGTCAGGCCCTAACTCCTGGGCTCCCAAAATTTTCTGATGTGTGCCCTGTGGTGCGAGTACACTCCTGCCAGGATGCCAACCCCATGGGAATGTGGGCCTTCTGTTCTGTGGTCCCAACAGCTGTGTTGTTCACAGTTTAATGATGAGGGCCCTCTGTTGTGAGTTCACACTGGCTGGGAACCCATAGCCTCGCTGCTCCTTGCCGCATGCTAGGAGGTTCCAACTGCGGGATTCCTCACTTTTTTATTCTATGGGTCCTCTGTTTTGTGGCTCCTCCTTCCTGCCTCACTTCCAGCCCCTTGGAGATGTGGGTCCTCTTGTTTAGGCCACATGTTCTGGGTTCCTCACCTTTCTATTATTTGGCCACACTGGTGTGAGGCCACTCCTGCCTGGATCCGATCCCCTTGGAGATGTGGGCCCTCTGGTGAGAGTCTGATCCTGGCTGGGTACCTCACCCTTCTGTGAGGTGGGCCCTCTGACATGAGGTCACCCCTGCCTGGGTGGCACACGTCACCTTGGTGACATGGGCCCTCTGTTGGCCATTGGAGTGTGCTGGGAGCCTCCTCCCCTCTTTAATGAGGGCCCTGGATAAAACGCATATGCCCTTCTTGGCCAAGTGCATCATTGTCGACGTACTGCCTCTTTTCCTATGCTTTAAATGCAATTACTGTCTACCTCCTGAAATCGGTTTCCTTCAATTCTGCCCCACTTTCAAGTCTGCTTTGCAGCCTTACTTCAATATATTTTTGGAAGATAGCTGTCATTGATAACTGCAGGTTTGTGAATGACAGTACCCCTGAGCTCTTTTTTTCAACTAGCTTTCTTTTGAGCTGGCCGCAAAACTGCAGGATTGCTTCAGGCCCTAATCTTGTTCCGGCATGGCACGCTGAGCCTTTGGTTCATTCCTCTTCCTGGTGGGAAATGAGAGTTAAATTTGCCCGTGCAGACAGCTACAGCTACTCTCTCATTAGTTCTCCCTATTCCTGTTCATCTTGCGCAGAAATTGCAAACTGTGCCAAACAGGAGATAAAGGCACTGACTGTCCAAGTGGGGAAACTGTTAGTAAAGGGTCTGGAATTGTGAACCCGAGAAAAAGCGGACGAAAACGAACATGCATTTGAAAACGTTTCCGGTCACATGGTGCACCATACTGTGGGATTCCCATGCATGTTTTAGCTGAAGGAAGAATCCCTTAAACCTGGAGAGCTGGGACCCATGGAACGGGTACCATGCAGTATGACTTCAAAGGGTCTGCATTTGCTCATCGAATCTCACCAATACTATCAGCCCGAAGTGTCCAACCTTATGTCTCACTCAGCTCTGGGTGTAGATGAGGTAAATCCAGGTTGCATCACAGGCACTGAATGAATTATTTAAGAATTGCTCTCTATTTCACTGTCATTGTGTTTTGTTTTTGTAATTAATTTTGATAATGGGATTTATCGGATTTTCTCTGCTGCATTCATGCAGCTGTACAAACGCTTGATTCTCTTATGGAGAAATATAAATCCATTGGTTTGAAGATTCTTACTAGTAAGGTGTATTGCTAGGCGTTGAATATGGGGTGTATAGTCCATCTCGTTGAGCAAGGGGTAGGTCTTGACTATTACATATTTGACTTATGGAATGGTATCTGTGCTAATTTCTATCTCTGGTTTTATGCAGCACCCCAACTCATCTTTCCCCTTAAGCAAACATAAGTTGGTTTTCTAAATTTGAGACCCTGTTCTGTTTTGTAATTCAGTTCATGTGTAGCCAAGATTACATTCCGTGTATTAGTGATATCTTATGAGGTTTCATTTTCTGTGTGACTTATTTCACTTAGAATCATCGTACCTGAATCCACTCATTATGCCACGACGGGCCTGATGACATAGATTTCATTGGTGAGTGATATTCCATTGTACGTACGTACCACAACTTCTTTATCCATTTTTCGCTTTCTGGGATATTTAACTTGTACCGTAGACGAGGTTCTTGTAAACAGAGCCGTCTGAAACTTTGGGGTGGCTGTGTGTTTCTGATTTTAATTTCCCTAAGCTATAGGACCATAAGTGGAAGTGCCGTAGGCTCCGTTGCTTTGTTTTTTAGGTGTTTCAGGAAACACCAAACACTTCTCCAGAGTGGCTGTTGGCAATTTACATCCCACCCATCAGCATAACAAGGCTTCCTGTCCTCCAAGGCCTGTGCTGCATTTCTGGATTTTACACTTTTTTCAGATGTCCCTTTTGACCGGTGGGCAGTGAGACTTCACTATAGTGCAGATTTCTTTAACATGCTTGCTTGGTTGGCCAAAAAGGGCGTATGCTTTTTTTCCTGAATATATTCAGGAAAAAACGCATACGCCCTCTTTGGCCAAGTGCATCATTGTCGACGTTCTGCCTCATTTCTTATGCTTTAAATGCAATTCAGGTCTACCCCCTGAAATCGTTTTCCTGCAATTCTTCCCCGCTTTCAAGTCCTCTTCGCAGCCTTCCTTCAAAATATTTTTGGACGATAGCTGTGATTTATAACTCTGCAGGTTTGTGAATTACAGTGCCCCTGAGCTCCTTTCTTCAAATCGCTTTCTTGTGAGCTGGCCGCAAACCCGCAGGATTGCTTTAGGCCCTAATCTGGTTCCGGAACGGCATGATTAGCGTTTGGTTAATTCCTCTTCCTGGTGTGAAATGAGCGTTAAATATGCCCGTGCAGATACCTACGGCTAGTCTCTCATTGGTTCTCCCTATTCCTGTTCATCTTGTGCAGAAATTGCAAACTGTGCCAAACAGGAGGTTAAAGGCACTGACTCTCCAAGTGGGGAGAGTGTTAGTAAATGGTCTGGAATTGTGAACACGAGTAAAAGGGGACGAAAATTGAGATGCATTTGAAAACGTTTCCCGGTCACACGGTGAACCACACTGTGGGTTTCCCATGCATGTTTTAGCTGAAGGAAGAATCCCTTAAATCTGGAGAGTTGGGACCCATGGAATCGGTACCATGCAGTATGACTTCAAAGGGTCTGCATTTGCTCATCGAACCTCACCAATGCTATCAGCCCGAAGTGTCCATCCTTATGCCTCACTCAGCTCAGGGTGTAGATGAGGTAAATCCAGGTTGCATCACAAGCCCTGAATGAATTATTTAATAATTGCTCTCTATTTCACTGTCATTGTGTTTTGTTTTTGTAATTCATTTTGATAATGGGATTTATCGGATTTTCTCTGCTGCCATCTTGCAGCTGTACACACACTTGATTCTCTTATGGAGACATATAAATCCATGGGTTTGAAGATTCTTACTAGTCAGGTGTATTCCTAGGCGTTGAATATAGGGTGTTTAGCCCATTTCGTTGAGCAAGGGGTAGGTCTTGACTATTACATATTTGACTTATGGAATGGTATCTGTGCTAATTTCTATCTCTGGTTTTATGCAGCACCCCAACTCACCTTTCCCCTTAACAAACATAAGTTGGTTTTCTAAATTTGAGACCCTGTTCTGTTTTGTAATTCAGTTCATGTGTAGCCAAGATTACATTCCTTGTATTAGTGATATCTTATGATGTTTCATTTTCTGTGTGACTTATTTCACTTAGAATCATCGTACCTGAATCCACTCATTATGCCATGACGGGCCAGATGACATAGATTTCATTGGTGAGTGATATTCCATTGTACGTACGTACCACAACTTCTTTATCCATTTTTCGCTTTCTGGTATATTTAACTTTTACCGTAGACGAGGTTCTTGTAAACAGAGCCGTCTGAAACTTTGGGGTGACTGTGTGTTTTTGATTTTAATTTCCCTAAGCTATAGGACCATAAGTGGAAGTGCCGTAGGCTCCGTTGCTTTATTTTTTAGGTGTTTCAGGAAACACCATACACTTCTCCAGAGTGGCTGTTGGCAATTTACATCCCACCCATCAGCATAACAAGGCTCCCTGTTCTCCATTGCCTGTGCTGCATTTCTGGATTTTACACTTTTTTCAGATGGCCCTTTTGACTGTGGGGCAGTGAGACTACATTGTAGTGCAGATTTCTTTAACATGCTTGCTTGGTTGGCTAAAAAGGGCGTATGCGTTTTTTCCTGTTTATATTCAGGAAAAAACGCATACGCCCTTTTTGGCCAAGTGCATCATTGTCGACCTTCTGCCTCTTTTCCAATGCTTGAAATGCAATCCATGTCTACGCCCTTAAATCGTTTTCCTGCAATTCTGCCCCGCTTTCAAGTCCTCTTCGCAGCCTTCCTTCAATATATTTTTGGACGATAGCTGTCATTTATAACTCTGCAGGTTTGTGAATTACAGTGTCCCTGAGCTCTTTTTCTTCAAATCGATTTCTTGTGAGCTGGCCGCAAACCCGCAGGATTGCTTCAGGCCCTAATCTGGTTCTGGCATGGCATGCTGAGCGTATGGTTAAATCCACTTCCTGGTGGGAAATGAGCGTGAAATTTGCCCGTGCAGACACCTACAGCTAGTCTCTCATTGGTTCTCCCTATTCCTGTTCATCTTACTCAGAAATTGCAAACTGTGCCAAACAGCAGGTTAAAGGCTCTGACTCTCCAAGTGGGGAGAGTGTTAGTAAGGGTCCTGGAATTGGGAACCCCACTAAAAGGGGACGGAAACTGACATTCATTTGAAAACGTTTCCCGGTCACACGGTGCACCATACTGTGGGTTTCCCATGCATGTTTTAGCTGAAGGAAGAATCGCTAAAACCTGGAGAGTTGGGACCCATGGAATGGGTACCATGCAGTGTGACTTCAAATGGTCTGCATTTGCTCATCGAACCTCACCAATGCTATCAGCCCGAAGTGTCCAACCTTATGTCTCACTCAGCTCTCGGTGTAGATGAGGTAAATCCAGGTTGCATCACAAGCCCTGAATGAATTATTGAAGAATTGCTCTCTATTTCACTGTCATTGTGTTTTGTTTTTGTAATTCATTTCGATAATGAGATTTATCGGATTTTCTCTGCTGCCTTCATGCAGCTGTACATATGCATGATTCTCTTATGGAGACATATAAATCCATGGGTTTGAAGATTCTTACTAGTCAGGTGTATTCCTAGGCGTTGAATATAGGGGGTTTAGCCCATTTCGTTGATCAAGGGGTAGGTCCTGACTATTACATATTTCACTTATGGAATGGTATCTGTGCTAATTTCTATCTCTGGTTTTATGCAGCACCCCAACTCACCTTTCCCCTTAAGCAAACATAAGTTGGTTTTCTAAATTTGAGACCCTGTTCTGTTTTGTAATTCAGTTCATGTGTAGCCAAGATTACATTCCGTGTATTAGTGATATCTTATGATGTTTCATTTTCTGTGTGACTTACTTCACTTAGAATCATCGTACCTGAATCCACTCATTATGCCGCGACGGGCCTGATGACATAGATTTCATTGGTGAATGATATTCCATTGTACGTACGTACCACAACTTCTTTATCCATTTTTCGCTTTCTGGGATATTTAACTTGTACCGTAGACGAGGTTCTTGTAAACAGAGCCGTCTGAAACTTTGGGGTGGCTGTGTGTTTTTGATTTTAGTTTCCCTAAGCTATAGGACCATAAGTGGAAGTGCCATAGGCTCCGTTGCTTTGTTTTTTAGGTTTTCAGGAAACACCATACACTTCTCCAGATTGGCTCTTGGCAATTTACATCCCACACATCAGCATAACAAGGCTCCCTGTTCTCCATGGCCTGAGCTGCCTTTCTGGATTTTACACTTTATTCAGATGGCCCTTTTGACCGGGGGGCAGTGAGAATTCATTGTAGTGCAGATTTCTTTAACATGCTTGCTTGGTTGGCCAAAAAGCGCGTATGTGTTTTTTCCTAATATATTCGGAAAAAAACGCATACGCCCTTTTTGGCCAAGTGCATCATTGTCGACTTTCTGCCTCTTTTCCTATGCTTTAAATGCAATTCCAGTCTACCCCCTGAAATCATTTTCCTGCAATTCTGCCCCGCTTTCAAGTCCTCTTCGCAGCCTTCCTTCAATATATTTTTGGACGATAGCTGTCAGTTATAACTCTGCAGGTTTGTGAATTACAGTGCCCCTGAGCTCCTTTCTTCAAATCGCTTTCTTGTGAGCTGGCCGCAAACCCGCAGGATTGCTTCAGGCCCTAAACTGGTTCCGGCGTGGCATTCTGAGTGTTTGGTTAATTCCACTTCCTGGTGGGAAATGAGCGTTAAATTTGCCCGTGAAGGCACCTACAGCTAGTCTCTCATTGGCTCTCCCTATTCCTGTTCATCTTGCGCAGATACTGCAAACTGTGCCAAAGAGGATGTTAAAGGCACTGACTCTCCAAGTGGGGAGAGTATTAGTAAACGGTCTGGAATTGTGAACACGATTAAAAGGGGACGGAAACTGAGATGCATTTGAAAAGGTTTCCCGGTCACACGGTGCACCATACTTTGGGTTTCCCATGCATGTTTTAGCTGAAGGAAGGATCGCTTAAACCTGGAGATTTGGGACCCATGGAATGGGTACCATGCAGTATGACTTCAAATGGTCTGCATTTGCTCATCGAACCTCACCAATGCTATCAGCCCGAAGTGTCCAACCTTATGTCTCACTCAGCTCTGGGTGTAGATGAGGTAAATCCAAGTTGCATCACAAGCCCTGAATGAATTATTTAAGAATTGCTCTCTATTTCACTGTCATTGTGTTTTGTTTTTGTAATTCATTTTGATAATGGGATTTATCGGATTTTTCTCTGCTGCCTTCATGCAGCTGTACACACGCTTGATTCTCTTATGGAGACATATAAATCCATGGGTTTGAAGATTCTTACTAGTCAGGTGTATTCCTAGGCATTGAATATAAGGTTGTTAGTCCATTTCGTTGAGCAATGGGTAGGTCTTGAGTATTACATATTTGACGTATGGAATGGTATCTGTGCTAATTTCTATCTCTGCTTTTATGCAGCACCCCAACTCAACTTTCCCCTTAAGCAAACATAAGTTGGTTTTCTAAATTTGAGACCCTGTTCTGTTTTGTAAGTCAGTTCATGTGTAGCCAAGATTACATTCGGTTTATTAGTGATATCTTATGATGTTTCATTTTCTGTGAGACTTACTTCACTTAGAATCATCGTACCTGAATCCACTCATTATGCCATGACGGGCCTGATGACATAGATTTCATTGGAGAGTGATATTCCATTGTACATACGTACCACAACTTCTTTATCCATTTTTTGCTTTCTGCGATATTTAACTTGTGCCGTACACGAGGTTCTTATAAACAGAGCCGTCCGACACTTTGGGGTGGCTGTGTGTTTCTGATTTTAATTTCCCTAAGCTATAGTACCATAAGTGGAAGTGCCGTAGGCTCCGTTGCTTTGTTTTTTAGGTGTTTGAGGATACACCATACACTTCTCCAGAGTGACTCTTGGCAATTTACATCCCGCCCATCAGCATAACAAGGCTCCCTGTTCTCCATGGCCTGTGCAGCCTTTCTGGATTTTACACTTTTTTCAGATGGCCCTTTTGACCGGGGGGCAGTGAGACTTCACTGTAGTGAAGATTTCTTTAACATGCTTGCCTGGTTGGCCAAAAAGTGCGTATGCGTTTTTTCCTGAATATATTCAGGAAAAAACGCATACGTCCTTTTTGGCCAAGTGCATCATTGTCGACATTCTGCCTCTTTTCCTATGCTTTAAATGCAATCCACTCTACTCCCTGAAATCGTTTTCCTGCAATTCTGCTCCGCTTTCAAGACCTCTTCGCAGCCTTCCTTCAATATATTTTTGGACGATAGCTGTCATTTATAACTCGGCAGGTTTGTGAAAAACAGTGCCCCTGAGCTCCTTTATTCAAATCGCTTTCTTGTGAGCTGGCCGCAAACCTGCAGGATTGCTTCAGGCCCTAATCTTGTTCCGGCACGGCATGCTGAGCCTTTGGTTAATTCGTCTTCCTGTTGGGAAATGAGTGTTAAAATTGCCCGTGCAGACACCTACAGCTAGTCTCTCATTGGTTCTCCCTATTCCTGTACATCTTCTGCGTAAATTGCAAACTGAGCCAGACAGGAGGTTAAAGGCACTGACTCTCCAAGTGGGGAGAGTGTTAGTAAAGCGTCTGGAATGGTGAACCCGAGTACCAGGGGACGAAAACTGAGATGCATTTCAAAACGTTTCCCAATCACACGGTGGACCTTACTCTGGGTTTGCCATGCATGGTTTAGTTGAAGGAAGAATCCCTTAAACCTGGAGAGTTGGGACCCATGGAATGGGTCCCATACAGTATGACTTCAAAGGGTCTGCATTTGCTCACCGAACCTCACCAATGCTATGAGCCCGAAGTGTCCAGCCTTATGTCTCACCCAGCTCTGGGTGTAGATGAGGTAAATCCAGGTTGCATCACAAGCCCTGAATGAATTATTTAAGAATTGGTCTCTATTTCACTGTCATTGTGTTTTTTTTTGAAATTTATTTTGATAATGGGATTTATCGGATTTTCACTGCTGCGTTTAGGCCGCTGTACACACACTTGATTTCCTTATGGAGACATATAAATCCATGGGTTTTAAGATTCTTACTTGTCAGGTATATTCCCAGGCGTTGAATATGGGGTGTTGAGTCCATTTCGTTGAGCAAGGCGTAAGTCTTTTCTATTATATATTTGGCTTATGGAATAGTATCTGTGCTAATTTCAATCTCTGGTTTTATGCAAAACCCCAACACACCTTTCCCCATAAGCAAGCATAAGTTGGTTTTCTAAATTTGAGACCCTGTTCTGTTTTGTAATTCAGTTCATGTGTAGCCAAGTTTACATTCCGTGTATTAGTGATATCTTATGATGTTTGTTTTTCTGTGTGACTTATTTCTCGTAGAATCATCGTACCTGAATCCACTCATTATTCCGCTACGGGCCTGATGACGTAGATTTCATTGCTGAGTGATATTCCATTGTACATACGTACAACAACTTCTTTATTCATTTTTTGCTTTCTCGGATATTTAACTTGCATCGTAGACGAGGTTCTTGTAAACAGAGCCGTCCCAAATTTTGGGGTGGCTGTGTGTGTTTGATTTTAATTTCCCTAAGCTATACGACCATAAGTGGAAGTGCCATAGGCTGTGTTTCTTTGTTTCCTACGTGTTTCAGGAAACACCATACACTTCTCCAGAGTGGCTGTTGGCAATTTACATCCCGCCCAGCAGCATAACAAGGCTCCCTGTTCTCCATGCCCTGTCCTGCCTTTCTGGATTTTACACCTTTTTCAGATGGCCCTTTTCACCGGGGGGCAGTGAGACTTCATTGTGGTGCAGATTTCATTTACACGCTTGCTTTGTTGGCCAAAAAGTGCGTATGCGTTTTTTCCTGAATATATTCAGGAAAAGAACGCATACGACCTTTTTGGCCAAGTGCATCATTGTCGACATTCTGCCTCTTTTCCTATGCTTTAAGTGCAATTCCAGTCTACCCCCTGAAATCGTTTTCCTGAAATTCTGCCCCTTTTTCAAGTCCTCTTCGAAGACTAACTTCAATATATTTTTGGACGATAGCTCTCATTCATCACTCTGCAGGTTTGTGAATTACAGTGCCCCTGAGCTCCTTTCTTCAACTCGCTTTCTTGTGAGCTGGCCGCAAAACCGCAGGATTGCTTCAGGCCCTAATCTTTTTCCAGCAGGCATGCTGAGCCTTTGGTTAATTCCTCTTCCTGGTGGGAAATGAGCGTTCCATTTGCCCGTGCACACACCTACAGCTAGTCTCTCATTGGTTCTCCTTATTCCTGATCATCTTGCGCAGAAATTGCAAACTGTGCCAAACAGGAGGTTAAAGGCACTGACTCTCCAATTGGGGAGAGTGTTAGTAAGGCGTCAGGAACGGTGACCCCGAGTACCAGGGGACGAAAACTAAGATGCTTTTGAAAACGTTTCCCAATCACACGGTGGACCATACACTGGGTTTCCCATGCATGTTTTAGCTGAAGGAAGAATCCCTTAAACCTGGAGAGTTGGGACCCATGGAATGGGTACCATGCAGTATGACTCCAAAGGGCCTGCGTTTGCTCACTGAACCTCACCAATGCTATCAGCCCGAAGTGTCCAGCCTTATGTCTCACCCAGCTCTGGGTGTAGATGTGGAAATCAAGGTTGCATCACAAGCCCTGAATGAATTATGTAAGAATTGCTCTCTATTTCACTGTCATTGTGTTTTGTTTTTGAAATTTATTTTGGTAATGGGATTTATCGGATTTTCACTGCTGCGTTTAGGCCGCTGTACACACGCTTGATTTCCTTATGGAGACATATAAATCCATGGGTTTTAAGATTCTTACTTGTCAGGTATATTCCCAGGCGTTGAATATGGGGTGTTGAGTCCATTTCGTTGAGCAAGGAGTAGGTCTTCTCTATTATATATTTGGCCTATGGAACGGTATCTGTGTTAATTTCAATCTCTGGTTTTATGCAGCACCCCAACTCACCTTTTCCCATAAGCAAGCATAAGTTGGTTTTCTAAATTTGAGACCCTGTTCTGTTTTGTAATTCAGTTCATGTGTAGCGAAGTTTACATTCCGTGTATTAGTGATACCTTATGATGTTTCTTTTTCTGTGTGACTTATTTCACTTAGAATCCTCCTACCTGAATCCACTCATTATGCCGCTATGGGCCTGATGACATAGATTTCATTGCTGAGTGATATTACGTTGTACGTACGTACCACAACTTCTTTATCCATTTTTGCATTCTGGGATATTTAACTTGTACCGTAGACGAGGTTCTTGTAAACAGTGCCGTCCAAAACTCTGGGGTGGCTGTGTGTTTTTGATTTTAATTTCCCTAAGGTATAGGACCATAAGTGGTAGTGCCGTACGCACCGTTACCCTGTTTTTTAGGTGTTTCAGGAAACACCATACACTTCTCCAGAGTGGCTGTTGGCAATTTACATCCCGCCCATCAGCATAACAAGGCTCCATGTTCTCCATGGCCTGTGCTGACTTTTTGGATTTTACACTTTTTTCAGATGGCCCTTTTGACTGGGGGGCAGTGAGACTTCATTGTAGTGCAGATTTCCTTAACGTGCATGCTAGGTTGGCCAAAAAGTGCATATACATTTTTTCCTGAATATATTCAGGAGAAACGCATACGCCCATTTTGGCCAAGTGCATCGTTGTCAAGGTTCTGCCTCTTTTCCTATGCTTTAAATGCAATTCCAGTCTACCCCCTGAAATCGTTTTCCTGCAATTCTGCCCCGCTTTCAAGTCCTGTTCCAAGACTTACTTCAATATATTTTTGGACGGTAGATGTCATTTATAACTCTGCAGGTTTGTGAATTACAGTGTCCCTGAGCTCCTTTCTTCAACTCGCTTTCTTGTGAGCTGGCCGCAAAACCGCAGGATTGCTTCAGGCCCTAATCTGGTTCCGGCATGGCATGCTGAGCCTTTCGTTAATTCCTCTTCCTGGTGGGAAATGAGCGTTCCCTTTGCCCGTGCAGACACCTACAGCTAGTCTCTCATTGGTTCTCCCTATTCCTGTTCATCTTGCGCAGAAATTGCAAACTGTGCCAAACAGGAGTTTAAAGGCACTGACTCTCCAAGTGGGGAGAGTGTTAGTAAAGCATCTGGAATGGTGAACCCGTGTAAAGGGGACGAAACCTGAGATGCATTGGAAAACGTTTCTCGGTCACACGGTGCACCATACTGTGGGTTTCCCAGGCATGTTTTAGCTGAAGGAAGAATCACTTAAGCCTGGAGAGTTGGGACCCTTGGAATGGGTACTTCAAGGGGTCTGCATTTGCTCACCGAACCTCACCAATGCTATCAGCCTGGTGTCCAGCCTTATGTCTCATTCAGCTCTGGGTGTAGATGTGGTAAATCCAGGTTGCATCACAGGCCCTGAATGAATTATTTAAGAATTGCTCTCTATTTCACTGTCATTGTGTTTTTTGTTTCTGTAATTTATTTTGATAATGGGATTTATCGTATTTTCACTGCTGTGTTCATGCCTCTGTAGACACGCTTGATTCTCTTACGGAGACATATAAACCCATGGGTTTGAAGATTCTTACTAGTCAGGTATATTCCTAGGCGTTGAATATGGGGTGTTGAGTCCATTTTGTTGAGCAAGCAGTAGGTCTTGACTATTACATATTTGGCTTATGGACCAGTATCTGTGCTAATTTCAATCTCTGGTTTTATGCAGCACCCCAACTCACCTTTATCCTTAAGCAAGAATAAGTTGCTTTTCTATATTTGAGACCCTGTTCTGTTTCGTAATTCAGTTCATGTGTAGCCAAGTTTACATTCCATGTATTAGTGATATAGTATGTCTTTTTCTTTTTGAATTCTGTGACTTTGAATGATCATACATAACTCCTCTGGAGTTGTTTCAAGTGGCCATATTGCATTGATTTCCAGGCTGAGTCATATTCCACTCTACATAAGCACCACATCTGTATCCATTTTTTCCCTCCAGAGACATTTAAGTTATATCCTAGTCGAGGATCTTTTAAACAGTGAGGTGGTATACATTGGGGTGCCTGTGTCCTCTCGATTTTTGTTTTTCCCATGATATACGTCCATGAGTGCAAGTGCCCTGTGCTCTGTAGCTCATTTTTTAGATGCTTTAGTAAACACAGTACACTTCTCCAGAGTGACCGTTGGCAATATACATTTACAGTATAAGCCTCACAGGGCTCCCTTTTCTCCTTGCCCTGTCCTGCATTTCTGGTGTTTACACTTTATGAGGACGGCTCTTCTGACTGATGCGAAGTGATATGTTTTGTAGTATTGATTTCCAGTGCCCACCTGTTTGGTTGGCTAAAAAAGTGTATGCCCTTTTCTTGAATATATACAGAAAATGACGCATACACCCTTTTTGGCCAACTGCAATGTTGGCAATGTTCAGCCCCTTTTCTTGTGCTTAATGGCGAGTCCTTTCTACCTCTTCCAATCCCTTTCCTGCCATTCTCCGTTGCTTACAAGTCCTTTTCTCTGACTTCCCTCAAGACATTTTTCAGTGATAGATATTTTCAACTCTGCAGTTTCGTGAATTTTAGTGCCACTGAGCTCCATTTTTCAACTTGTGTTTATGGGAACTGGCCACAAAGCAGCGGGATTTCCTCAAGGCCTATTCTGTTTCCATGGGCAACCCTAGCCTTTGGTCAATTCGTCTTCCTGATTGGAAATTAGAGTGACATGTGCCTGTCCGAACACCTAGGACTTGTCTCTCATTGTTCCTCCTACTTCTGCTTCATCCTCTGGACAAATTCCAAACTGTATGCAACAGGATGTTGACAGTGCTGACATCTCCAAGTGGGGAGACTGTTCGTAAAGACGCTGGAGGGGTGAACCCGAGCACCAGGAGAAGAGGAGATGAGATGCCTTTTCCAAACTCTTCCCGATCAGACGGTATACCATCCTCTGGGTGTGACAGGCATGCTTTAGCTGTAGGAAGGGTCCCATTCATGTGAGGAGAACACCAGGGCTTTTTCAAAATCAGTGTCTCTCCGCAACCCAAAGTGGGGAATGTTTTAAGCTACGGCTACACATATGTTCATTAAGGGCCTTAGGAAGTAGGCAGAGTCCAAACTTTAGATGATTGAAGTCTTCAGGGTCAGAAGCACTCACCACCGGCTTCCCTTAGGTTCCATTTTAACTGTCAGCAATAGATGATGTCAATAAAAATATCTATTCTTTTTCAGATTATTTCCCCTTATAGGTTATTGCAAAATATTGAGTGTAGTTCCCTGTGCTATACAGCAGTTCCCTGTTGAGGATCGATTTTATACATAGCAGTGTGTATGTGTTAATCCCAAACTGTTAATTTATCCCTCCTCTCACCTTTCCCCTTTGGTAATAATAAATTATAAGACTTTATACTTCTCAGAAATGGGGGAGCTGAAAGAGAGGTATCATTGTCAATGGAAAAGCATTTAAAACAAGATTGAAACTTTAACCAAGATTATTAGATGTACATCCTTGGAAAGAAATCACTTCGTTTCTCTAATATTGACCTGACAAATAAGACAAACCTTTTCACTGAACTTGCTTATAATAAAGTGATGGAAATACCAAATGGAAGTGTTAGAAACATCTTATTTTACCCGAGCCTTATACACTGTTCTATGTTAATTACAGTTTGGCTCACACATCTGTTCATTGAAGTTACAAGGTTCTCAATTTCTGTTACTGATCCTCCAGAGTGGACCCCAACAAGTGTCCCCCTGCCCAGGGTCATTGGAGCCAAGAGATCAAGACTGAGTTTGGTTCAGAAGCAAAGGAAACTTTATATTTTGATCAGAGAATGGAGAGGTGAGAGCATGTGCTACCCCGTGGGCTGTGGGCTGGGCTGCTGTGTAGAGATCCTGTCAGAGTCAGTCAGAGGGAGGGGGCGGAGCTCTTGAGGGCCCGGCTGGCTGCAGCTCAGGCTCTATATCACGGAGTGTGCACTGTGCCCCAGGAGCTGAGTTGTCGACCCAGCCATTCTGCACTAGGAAATCTGGTCTGAAGTGCCGGGTGTGGAACCTCTGTATGCGGGACCCTAGGAGCACGTGTAATTAGACAAAGCACAAAGGATAAAAAAGGTTAGACTTTATTTTATTGCCCAGATTCTATTTTTCTCTCCCAGGGATTTTTAAGGGGCTTTGCCTCGGACAAACCCCTCTTCTGCCTTTTGTCCCCTTCCTCATTCTTGGAGTGCTGAGGGTGCAGACCCTTCTTCTGTAACTGCTGAGTGCTGAGTTAGGAGCCCTCATACCCGTGGGCGAGGGTCAGAACTTCTCCCCAGCAGCCTCCAGGTGACGTTGATTGTCCCCAGGCCTCCTGCCTCCCTGCTCGTCCGCCTGAGCACCAGTATTGGAAGTGTTATAGATTCTAATGACCTTTAAGGGTCCAGGAAGGAGATGTGCAGTGACGCTGTGAGGTCCAGTTTCACCCCGCCCCTCATTTGTTCGGCCACCTTAGGCTGACCGTTTCTGCCAGCCTAGATGCTCTGACCAGTAGTCTGTGCTTTCTTCCATTAGGCCCCTGAATTAATGTAAAAACAGCACCAGGTGTCAGGACCCTGTCCGCTCAACTCCCAGACAGTCCAGGGTCAGTGGTGATGAAGGACCATGATGGCCACTGAGTCAACAGCCTTTTGAAGTAAACAGGAGTCCAGCCGGTCTTATTGGCCACCATTATCACAGTGTCTGTAGGCTTTTCTATGGTGACAGCATGATATACGGTTCCCCCACCAAGATTATTAGGTCTGATCTGGGTGCAGTAAGTCCTGCAAGCAGTAGTCTACTCTTTTGGGACACACTCTTGTTGTTTTATGAGAGAAACTCCAGGTCAAGTGATGGTCACATGAGTCGTCATGGTGCCCCGTTGCCCCCGGTTATCTCTCTGGAGGTTGGAGTTGGAGGGCCTCCTCACTCGAGGTCAGTGTGCCCACGGAGCAAACCCTGCAACTTCAGGGCATGGTTGGGGGTTAGGATCACCACGTGGGACCCTTTTCCCTTAGGAGGGAGGTGGCCTTTTGGGCTGCTGATTTCCAGGTTTTTAGATACTGCCAGTATCTTGGCCAGATGTGGCAGTGGGCCAAGCCCCTTGGTGACTGTAGTTTATCCTACCTGGATGGCATTTTTGCATTGTTCCATTTCAAGTGGTCCCAGTTTTTGCACTAATCCTCCAATGGCGATTCACTTTTCACCAGGAATGTAAAGATCAAAGGGTTTAGCTAAATTAGGGCGTTCCAGGGCAAGGGTCTGAATTGACTGCTCTTTCCATTCTTGAAAGGCCACTTCTGGATTCTATTCAAAAGGATCATCATCTTTTCCTTTCAGTGTTTCATATAGAGACCCAGCTAGTAGACTGTAGTTAGGGATCCAGAAGCAGCAAACCCTGGCCTCCCCAGGAACTCCTAAGCTGTCTTCTAGTTTTAGATATGGGTAAGGCTGTAAATTGTTTCTTCCCTTTCCTGGGATGGGCTTCTCCGACCTTCTGTGAGAATGAAGCCCAGGCAGGTCACTGTAGTCTGTGATATTTGAGCTTTTTCTTGGACAACTTGTATCCTTTATTGGCTTGGTAGTTCAGAGGTCCCCTTAGTAGGGCTGGTGATCAGAATGTCGTCTGCATATTGAAGGAGTGTTTCCTTTTCCAGTGGTAGAACTTTTAGGTCTTTAGCTGAGCTTTCCCCAAAGATGGTGTGGGAATTTTTGAACCCTTGGGGCAAGACGGCCCGGAAGTATTGTTTTAGTTGTATGTTGAGTCCTGCCACTCACAAGCCAAAATTTCTTGTGACTCTGACACTAATGGAATACAAAAGAAGGCATCATTGAAGACTAATACAGAATACCATGTCCTGGTGGTTGGTAGAATGACCAGCAGGGTGTAGGATTTAGGAACTACTGGAGGTATATCCTCGGTGGCTTCACTGACTGTCCTGACATCCTTTACCAGGGCTCCAGCAGCCCATGGGGCTCTCGAGATCAGGCCAATCCCAGGATATTTAGATCACCTGCGCAGGTACCCTACCCCCCACCCCAGAACACGGGGCTCTCATGGTCAGGCCCCTCTCTGGATACAGAGCTACCCTTGCAGTTACGGTGGCAGGGCTGGGCACACAGGAACCGTGCACATCGCCCTCATTGCAGAGCACTCCCAGCTCACCTGTCACTCAGATCTGACACAGAGCACCACAGAGCAGGACTTGAACTAACAAACAGCAGCTCCGACAGGTCTGTGACCCTGGGCATCACTCTGTGTGGCCTCCCTCCACCTGGTCTTCCAGAGACTTCCACTGCACCCGGGGCACCAGGCCTCTGTCTCCACCCACCACCCACCCCTCCTCTCCCTGACTCCTGGGTTCCTCTCATTAGGAGAGGGTTTTCTTGAAGTTGTCTCCCACTCATGGGCCAGATAATATAATTAGAAAACAAGCCAGAGCTGCAGCCCCTTGTCTATCCTGACTCTCAGGAGCCCACACCTGTTCCTTGGACCTGGCCGATTCAGAAAGTTCCATTTTCTGCAACTGTGAGCCCCTGAGGGGTGATTATTGGCTGGCCTGGGAAGCCTGACCATGCCGGCCAGTCCTCCCCAGGTGTGCCTGGGTTGAGATCAATATAAACACCACTCCAGGCAGCAAGAGCCCCTGCAGCTGTGCCTGACGCCATTTTCTCTGCCCTGTCAGCAGTCTCGGGGCTGGACTGGTGGGAGGGAGTGAGAGGCCACGGCTTTGTGGGTGGCCCAGTGTGAGTGGGGCTCTGCTGGACTTTCTGCAGCAGTTGCCAAGATGCCACCTGCTAAAGAAGAGGATGTGTCACCCATACCTGCCGCTGGAATTTCTCCCTGGACAGAGGTGAGTAAGGAAGAAAGCAGTGGGGGCCGGGACAGGAGGGGTATCTCAGGCAGGGAAATGGAAAGCTTCCAGAAGAGCACCCAGGGCCAGGACCATCCTGTCTGGCCTGCAGGCACCAAGTCGGCTAGCATGCTGTCGCTCATGTGGCTCCATGGCCCTTCCTCTAGGCTTTCAAGTCCTTGTACATATTCAGGTGTTTTACCTGGGAAGGGTGGGAACATTTCAGCAGCAGCTGGCCTGGGGCTCGGCCCACGTTTACTCACAGATGCCTCGGCATGGTCCCCCAGCTTTGCAATGAGGACGCTTGTTGCGTGGGGCCTGCTGGCTGAATGGGAGATGATTCCCCACCACTGACCAACTTCAGAATTGTTTACAACTGGAGCAAGGGCCCTGATACGGTTTTCCTCTGTGTAACTGGTGGGTTCTGTTTTTTTTTCTTTTTTTCGTTTTTGGTTCAAGGTAGATTTTATTCCTCTTTTTTGTATTTACAGATATAAGCATGGAAATAATTTATTCATATAAATACATGTATGTGAAGGGAAGAATATTTTTTCTGTTTTACTTTTTGTAATTTTGAATTTTATTTTATTTTTTTATACAGCAGCTTCTTTTTGGTTACCTATTTTATACATAGAAATGTATACATGCCAATCCCAATCTCTCAACTCCTCCCACCACCACCCCCCTAACAGCTTTCCCCCCTTGGTGTCCATACGTTTGTTGTCTACATCTGTTGCTCTATTTCTGCCTTGCAAAACGGTTCATCTGTACAACTTTTCTAGGTTCCACATATATGCATTTATATACAGGATTTGTTTTTCTCTTTCTGACTTACTTCACTCTGTATGACAGTCTCTAGATCCATCAACGTCTCTACAAATGACCCAATTTCATTCCTTTTTATGGCTTAGTAATATTCCATTTTATATATGTACCTCATCTTTATGCATTCGTCTGTCTGTGGGCATTTAAGTTGCTTCCATTACCTGGATATTGTAAATAGTGATGCAATGAACATTGCGGTGAATGTCTCTTTTCGTTTTATGGTTTTGTCTGGGTATATGCCCAGTAGTGGGATTGCTGTATTATATGGTAATCCTATTCTTAGTTTTATAAGAAACTCCATAATGTTCTCCACAGTGACTGCATCAATTTACATTCCCAACAATAGTGGAAGAGGTTTCCTTATCTCCGCACCCTTTCCAGCATTTGTTGTTTGTAGATTTTCTGATGATGCCCATTCTAACAGGTGTGAGGTGATACACCATGGATTAGTCTATTTCGTTGAGCAAAGAGTAGGTCTTGTCTATTACATATTTGGCTTATGGAACGGTATGTGTGCTCATTTCAATCTCTGGTTTTATACAGCACCCCAACTCCACTTTCCCCTTAAGCAAGCATAAGTTTTTATCTAAATGTGAAACTCTGTTCGGTTTTGTAATTCAGTTTATGTGTAGCCAAGTTTACACTCCCTCTATTTGTGATATCTTATGATAATTATGTTTCTCTGTGTGACATATTTCTCTTAGAATCATCATACTTAAATCCACTCAATTTGCTGCTACAGGCCTGATGACATTGATTTCATTGCTGAGTGATATTCCGTTGTACGTAAGTAGGACAACTCCTTTATCCATTTTTTTCTTTCTGGGATATTTAGTTTGTACTGGACTCGAGGTTCTTGTAAACACAGCAGCCCTGGATATTGTGTTGGCTGTGTCTTGTTGATTTTAATTTTCCTAAGCTATAGGGCCAAAAGTGGAAGTGCCCTAGGCTCTGTAGCTTTGTTTTTTAGATGTTTCAGCATACACCATAAACATCACCAGAGTGTCTGTTGGCAATTTACATCCCGTCCATCAGCATAACAAGGCTCCCTGTTCTCCATGGCCTGTCCTGTGTTTCTGGGTTTTACACTTTTTTCAGATGGCTCTTTTGACGAATGGGAAATGAGAGTTCATTGTAGTGTGGATTTCCATTGCTCGAATTCTTGGTTGGCCACAAAGGGCATATGCGTTTTTTCCTGAATATATTCAGGAAAAAATGTATACGCACTTTTTGTCCAAGTGCATCACTGTCAAAGATCTGCCGCTTTTCACATGCTTTAAATGCAATTCCAATCTACCTCCTGAAATATGATTCCTGCAATTCTGCCTCGTTTTCAAGTCCTCTGTGCAGACTTACTTCAATATATTTTTGCCAATAGCTGTCATTTATAACTCTGCAGGTTTGTGAATTACAGTGCCTGTGATTTCCTTTCTTAACTCGTTTCCTTGAAAGCTGGCCACAGAACCGCAGGTTTGCTTCAGGCCGTAATCAGGGTCCCGCACGGCACCTTGAGCCTTTGGTTAATTTCTCTTCCTGGTGGGAAATTAGAGTTAAATGTGCCCCTCCAGACACCTGCCTCACTCCCAGCCACTTGGAGATGTGGGTCGGCTTGTTTGGGCCACATATTCTGGGTTCCTCACCTTTCTATGATTTGGCCACACTGGTGTGAGGCCACTCCTGCCTGCCTTGCTCCCGTTGCCTTGGTGACGTCGGACCTCTGGTGGCAGTTGGAGCCTTCTTGTACGCTCCTCTCCAAGGTGATGAGGGCCCTCTTGCGTCAGGCCCTAACTGCTGGGCTCCGCACATTTTCTGATGTGAGCCCACTGGTGCAATGTTACTCCTTCCAGGTTCCCATCCCCATGCGGATTTGGGACTTCTGTTCTGAGGTGCCAACGGCTGGGTTGCTCCCAGTGTCAGGATGTGGGCCCTCTGCTGTGAGTTCACTCCAGCATGCATCCCAGAGCCTCGGTGCTCTGGGCCACCTGCTTGGAGCTTCCAACTGCAGGATTCCTTACCTTTATTCTTCTATGGGCCCTGTGTTGTGAGACACTTCCTGCCTCCCTCACTCTGAGCCCCTTGTTGATGTGGGTGTTCTGGATTGAGGCCACATGTGGGTTCCTCGCCTTTCAGTGATGTGGCACCACTGTGGTGAGAACACTCCTGCCTGGTTCCCATCCCCTTGGTGATGTGGGCCCTCTGGTGAGAGTCTCATCCTGGTTGGGTTCCTCACAGTTCCGTAAGGTTGACCCTCGGCCCTGAAGTCACTCCTGCCTGGCTGGCACACCCCGCCTTGGTGACGTCGGCCCTCTGGCGGCAGTTGGAGCATGCTGGGAGCATTCTCCTCTCGGTGATGAGGACACTCTGGCGTCAGGCCCTAACTCCTGGGCTCCCATACTTTTCTGATGTGTGCCCTCTGGTGGGAGGACACTCCTGTCAGGTTCCCAACCACATGGGAATGTGGGCCTTCTGCTCTGTTGTCCCAACTGCTGGGTTGTTCACAGTTTCGTGATGAGGGCCCTCTGTTGTGAGTTCACACCGGCCGGGATCCCATAGCCTCGCTGTACCTTGCCGCCTGCTGGGAGGTTCCAACTGCGGGATTCCCCACCTTTTTTATTTTATGGGCCCTCTGTTTGAGACACCTACTGCCTGCCTCACTCTGAGCCCCTTGTTGATGTGGGTCCTCTGGTTTAGTCCATATGTTCTGGTTTCTTCACTTTTCTATGATTTGGCCATACTGGTTTGAGGCCACTCCTGCCTGGTTCTGATCCCCTTGGTGATGTGGGCCCTCTGGTGGGAGTCTTATCCTGGCTGGGTTCCTCCCCCTTCTGTGACGTAGGCCCTTGGCTGTGAGGTCATTCCTGCCTGGCTGTCACACGTCACATTGGTGACGTGTGCCCTCAGTTGAGAGTTGGTGCCTGCTAGGAGTCTGCTCCCCTTTGTAATTAGGGCCGTTTGGCGTCAGGCCCTAACTCCTGGGCTCCCAAAATTTTCTGATGTGTGCCCTGTGGTGCGAGTACACTCCTGCCAGGATGCCAACCCCATGGGAATGTGGGCCTTCTGTTCTGTGGTCCCAACAGCTGTGTTGTTCACAGTTTAATGATGAGGGCCCTCTGTTGTGAGTTCACACTGGCTGGGAACCCATAGCCTCGCTGCTCCTTGCCGCATGCTAGGAGGTTCCAACTGCGGGATTCCTCACTTTTTTATTCTATGGGTCCTCTGTTTTGTGGCTCCTCCTTCCTGCCTCACTTCCAGCCCCTTGGAGATGTGGGTCCTCTTGTTTAGGCCACATGTTCTGGGTTCCTCACCTTTCTATTATTTGGCCACACTGGTGTGAGGCCACTCCTGCCTGGATCCGATCCCCTTGGAGATGTGGGCCCTCTGGTGAGAGTCTGATCCTGGCTGGGTACCTCACCCTTCTGTGAGGTGGGCCCTCTGACATGAGGTCACCCCTGCCTGGGTGGCACACGTCACCTTGGTGACATGGGCCCTCTGTTGGCCATTGGAGTGTGCTGGGAGCCTCCTCCCCTCTTTAATGAGGGCCCTGGATAAAACGCATATGCCCTTCTTGGCCAAGTGCATCATTGTCGACGTACTGCCTCTTTTCCTATGCTTTAAATGCAATTACTGTCTACCTCCTGAAATCGGTTTCCTTCAATTCTGCCCCACTTTCAAGTCTGCTTTGCAGCCTTACTTCAATATATTTTTGGAAGATAGCTGTCATTGATAACTGCAGGTTTGTGAATGACAGTACCCCTGAGCTCTTTTTTTCAACTAGCTTTCTTTTGAGCTGGCCGCAAAACTGCAGGATTGCTTCAGGCCCTAATCTTGTTCCGGCATGGCACGCTGAGCCTTTGGTTCATTCCTCTTCCTGGTGGGAAATGAGAGTTAAATTTGCCCGTGCAGACAGCTACAGCTACTCTCTCATTAGTTCTCCCTATTCCTGTTCATCTTGCGCAGAAATTGCAAACTGTGCCAAACAGGAGATAAAGGCACTGACTGTCCAAGTGGGGAAACTGTTAGTAAAGGGTCTGGAATTGTGAACCCGAGAAAAAGCGGACGAAAACGAACATGCATTTGAAAACGTTTCCGGTCACATGGTGCACCATACTGTGGGATTCCCATGCATGTTTTAGCTGAAGGAAGAATCCCTTAAACCTGGAGAGCTGGGACCCATGGAACGGGTACCATGCAGTATGACTTCAAAGGGTCTGCATTTGCTCATCGAATCTCACCAATACTATCAGCCCGAAGTGTCCAACCTTATGTCTCACTCAGCTCTGGGTGTAGATGAGGTAAATCCAGGTTGCATCACAGGCACTGAATGAATTATTTAAGAATTGCTCTCTATTTCACTGTCATTGTGTTTTGTTTTTGTAATTAATTTTGATAATGGGATTTATCGGATTTTCTCTGCTGCATTCATGCAGCTGTACAAACGCTTGATTCTCTTATGGAGAAATATAAATCCATTGGTTTGAAGATTCTTACTAGTAAGGTGTATTGCTAGGCGTTGAATATGGGGTGTATAGTCCATCTCGTTGAGCAAGGGGTAGGTCTTGACTATTACATATTTGACTTATGGAATGGTATCTGTGCTAATTTCTATCTCTGGTTTTATGCAGCACCCCAACTCATCTTTCCCCTTAAGCAAACATAAGTTGGTTTTCTAAATTTGAGACCCTGTTCTGTTTTGTAATTCAGTTCATGTGTAGCCAAGATTACATTCCGTGTATTAGTGATATCTTATGAGGTTTCATTTTCTGTGTGACTTATTTCACTTAGAATCATCGTACCTGAATCCACTCATTATGCCACGACGGGCCTGATGACATAGATTTCATTGGTGAGTGATATTCCATTGTACGTACGTACCACAACTTCTTTATCCATTTTTCGCTTTCTGGGATATTTAACTTGTACCGTAGACGAGGTTCTTGTAAACAGAGCCGTCTGAAACTTTGGGGTGGCTGTGTGTTTCTGATTTTAATTTCCCTAAGCTATAGGACCATAAGTGGAAGTGCCGTAGGCTCCGTTGCTTTGTTTTTTAGGTGTTTCAGGAAACACCAAACACTTCTCCAGAGTGGCTGTTGGCAATTTACATCCCACCCATCAGCATAACAAGGCTTCCTGTCCTCCAAGGCCTGTGCTGCATTTCTGGATTTTACACTTTTTTCAGATGTCCCTTTTGACCGGTGGGCAGTGAGACTTCACTATAGTGCAGATTTCTTTAACATGCTTGCTTGGTTGGCCAAAAAGGGCGTATGCTTTTTTTCCTGAATATATTCAGGAAAAAACGCATACGCCCTCTTTGGCCAAGTGCATCATTGTCGACGTTCTGCCTCATTTCTTATGCTTTAAATGCAATTCAGGTCTACCCCCTGAAATCGTTTTCCTGCAATTCTTCCCCGCTTTCAAGTCCTCTTCGCAGCCTTCCTTCAAAATATTTTTGGACGATAGCTGTGATTTATAACTCTGCAGGTTTGTGAATTACAGTGCCCCTGAGCTCCTTTCTTCAAATCGCTTTCTTGTGAGCTGGCCGCAAACCCGCAGGATTGCTTTAGGCCCTAATCTGGTTCCGGAACGGCATGATTAGCGTTTGGTTAATTCCTCTTCCTGGTGTGAAATGAGCGTTAAATATGCCCGTGCAGATACCTACGGCTAGTCTCTCATTGGTTCTCCCTATTCCTGTTCATCTTGTGCAGAAATTGCAAACTGTGCCAAACAGGAGGTTAAAGGCACTGACTCTCCAAGTGGGGAGAGTGTTAGTAAATGGTCTGGAATTGTGAACACGAGTAAAAGGGGACGAAAATTGAGATGCATTTGAAAACGTTTCCCGGTCACACGGTGAACCACACTGTGGGTTTCCCATGCATGTTTTAGCTGAAGGAAGAATCCCTTAAATCTGGAGAGTTGGGACCCATGGAATCGGTACCATGCAGTATGACTTCAAAGGGTCTGCATTTGCTCATCGAACCTCACCAATGCTATCAGCCCGAAGTGTCCATCCTTATGCCTCACTCAGCTCAGGGTGTAGATGAGGTAAATCCAGGTTGCATCACAAGCCCTGAATGAATTATTTAATAATTGCTCTCTATTTCACTGTCATTGTGTTTTGTTTTTGTAATTCATTTTGATAATGGGATTTATCGGATTTTCTCTGCTGCCATCTTGCAGCTGTACACACACTTGATTCTCTTATGGAGACATATAAATCCATGGGTTTGAAGATTCTTACTAGTCAGGTGTATTCCTAGGCGTTGAATATAGGGTGTTTAGCCCATTTCGTTGAGCAAGGGGTAGGTCTTGACTATTACATATTTGACTTATGGAATGGTATCTGTGCTAATTTCTATCTCTGGTTTTATGCAGCACCCCAACTCACCTTTCCCCTTAACAAACATAAGTTGGTTTTCTAAATTTGAGACCCTGTTCTGTTTTGTAATTCAGTTCATGTGTAGCCAAGATTACATTCCTTGTATTAGTGATATCTTATGATGTTTCATTTTCTGTGTGACTTATTTCACTTAGAATCATCGTACCTGAATCCACTCATTATGCCATGACGGGCCAGATGACATAGATTTCATTGGTGAGTGATATTCCATTGTACGTACGTACCACAACTTCTTTATCCATTTTTCGCTTTCTGGTATATTTAACTTTTACCGTAGACGAGGTTCTTGTAAACAGAGCCGTCTGAAACTTTGGGGTGACTGTGTGTTTTTGATTTTAATTTCCCTAAGCTATAGGACCATAAGTGGAAGTGCCGTAGGCTCCGTTGCTTTATTTTTTAGGTGTTTCAGGAAACACCATACACTTCTCCAGAGTGGCTGTTGGCAATTTACATCCCACCCATCAGCATTACAAGGCTCCCTGTTCTCCATTGCCTGTGCTGCATTTCTGGATTTTACACTTTTTTCAGATGGCCCTTTTGACTGTGGGGCAGTGAGACTACATTGTAGTGCAGATTTCTTTAACATGCTTGCTTGGTTGGCTAAAATGGGCGTATGCGTTTTTTCCTGTTTATATTCAGGAAAAAACGCATACGCCCTTTTTGGCCAAGTGCATCATTGTCGACCTTCTGCCTCTTTTCCAATGCTTGAAATGCAATCCATGTCTACGCCCTTAAATCGTTTTCCTGCAATTCTGCCCCGCTTTCAAGTCCTCTTCGCAGCCTTCCTTCAATATATTTTTGGACGATAGCTGTCATTTATAACTCTGCAGGTTTGTGAATTACAGTGTCCCTGAGCTCTTTTTCTTCAAATCGATTTCTTGTTAGCTGGCCGCAAACCCGCAGGATTGCTTCAGGCCCTAATCTGGTTCTGGCATGGCATGCTGAGCGTATGGTTAAATCCACTTCCTGGTGGGAAATGAGCGTGAAATTTGCCCGTGCAGACACCTACAGCTAGTCTCTCATTGGTTCTCCCTATTCCTGTTCATCTTACTCAGAAATTGCAAACTGTGCCAAACAGCAGGTTAAAGGCTCTGACTCTCCAAGTGGGGAGAGTGTTAGTAAGGGTCCTGGAATTGGGAACCCCACTAAAAGGGGACGGAAACTGACATTCATTTGAAAACGTTTCCCGGTCACACGGTGCACCATACTGTGGGTTTCCCATGCATGTTTTAGCTGAAGGAAGAATCGCTAAAACCTGGAGAGTTGGGACCCATGGAATGGGTACCATGCAGTGTGACTTCAAATGGTCTGCATTTGCTCATCGAACCTCACCAATGCTATCAGCCCGAAGTGTCCAACCTTATGTCTCACTCAGCTCTCGGTGTAGATGAGGTAAATCCAGGTTGCATCACAAGCCCTGAATGAATTATTGAAGAATTGCTCTCTATTTCACTGTCATTGTGTTTTGTTTTTGTAATTCATTTCGATAATGAGATTTATCGGATTTTCTCTGCTGCCTTCATGCAGCTGTACATATGCATGATTCTCTTATGGAGACATATAAATCCATGGGTTTGAAGATTCTTACTAGTCAGGTGTATTCCTAGGCGTTGAATATAGGGGGTTTAGCCCATTTCGTTGATCAAGGGGTAGGTCCTGACTATTACATATTTCACTTATGGAATGGTATCTGTGCTAATTTCTATCTCTGGTTTTATGCAGCACCCCAACTCACCTTTCCCCTTAAGCAAACATAAGTTGGTTTTCTAAATTTGAGACCCTGTTCTGTTTTGTAATTCAGTTCATGTGTAGCCAAGATTACATTCCGTGTATTAGTGATATCTTATGATGTTTCATTTTCTGTGTGACTTACTTCACTTAGAATCATCGTACCTGAATCCACTCATTATGCCGCGACGGGCCTGATGACATAGATTTCATTGGTGAATGATATTCCATTGTACGTACGTACCACAACTTCTTTATCCATTTTTCGCTTTCTGGGATATTTAACTTGTACCGTAGACGAGGTTCTTGTAAACAGAGCCGTCTGAAACTTTGGGGTGGCTGTGTGTTTTTGATTTTAGTTTCCCTAAGCTATAGGACCATAAGTGGAAGTGCCATAGGCTCCGTTGCTTTGTTTTTTAGGTTTTCAGGAAACACCATACACTTCTCCAGATTGGCTCTTGGCAATTTACATCCCACACATCAGCATAACAAGGCTCCCTGTTCTCCATGGCCTGAGCTGCCTTTCTGGATTTTACACTTTATTCAGATGGCCCTTTTGACCGGGGGGCAGTGAGAATTCATTGTAGTGCAGATTTCTTTAACATGCTTGCTTGGTTGGCCAAAAAGCGCGTATGTGTTTTTTCCTAATATATTCGGAAAAAAACGCATACGCCCTTTTTGGCCAAGTGCATCATTGTCGACTTTCTGCCTCTTTTCCTATGCTTTAAATGCAATTCCAGTCTACCCCCTGAAATCATTTTCCTGCAATTCTGCCCCGCTTTCAAGTCCTCTTCGCAGCCTTCCTTCAATATATTTTTGGACGATAGCTGTCAGTTATAACTCTGCAGGTTTGTGAATTACAGTGCCCCTGAGCTCCTTTCTTCAAATCGCTTTCTTGTGAGCTGGCCGCAAACCCGCAGGATTGCTTCAGGCCCTAAACTGGTTCCGGCGTGGCATTCTGAGTGTTTGGTTAATTCCACTTCCTGGTGGGAAATGAGCGTTAAATTTGCCCGTGAAGGCACCTACAGCTAGTCTCTCATTGGCTCTCCCTATTCCTGTTCATCTTGCGCAGATACTGCAAACTGTGCCAAAGAGGATGTTAAAGGCACTGACTCTCCAAGTGGGGAGAGTATTAGTAAACGGTCTGGAATTGTGAACACGATTAAAAGGGGACGGAAACTGAGATGCATTTGAAAAGGTTTCCCGGTCACACGGTGCACCATACTTTGGGTTTCCCATGCATGTTTTAGCTGAAGGAAGGATCGCTTAAACCTGGAGATTTGGGACCCATGGAATGGGTACCATGCAGTATGACTTCAAATGGTCTGCATTTGCTCATCGAACCTCACCAATGCTATCAGCCCGAAGTGTCCAACCTTATGTCTCACTCAGCTCTGGGTGTAGATGAGGTAAATCCAAGTTGCATCACAAGCCCTGAATGAATTATTTAAGAATTGCTCTCTATTTCACTGTCATTGTGTTTTGTTTTTGTAATTCATTTTGATAATGGGATTTATCGGATTTTTCTCTGCTGCCTTCATGCAGCTGTACACACGCTTGATTCTCTTATGGAGACATATAAATCCATGGGTTTGAAGATTCTTACTAGTCAGGTGTATTCCTAGGCATTGAATATAAGGTTGTTAGTCCATTTCGTTGAGCAATGGGTAGGTCTTGAGTATTACATATTTGACGTATGGAATGGTATCTGTGCTAATTTCTATCTCTGCTTTTATGCAGCACCCCAACTCAACTTTCCCCTTAAGCAAACATAAGTTGGTTTTCTAAATTTGAGACCCTGTTCTGTTTTGTAAGTCAGTTCATGTGTAGCCAAGATTACATTCGGTTTATTAGTGATATCTTATGATGTTTCATTTTCTGTGAGACTTACTTCACTTAGAATCATCGTACCTGAATCCACTCATTATGCCATGACGGGCCTGATGACATAGATTTCATTGGAGAGTGATATTCCATTGTACATACGTACCACAACTTCTTTATCCATTTTTTGCTTTCTGCGATATTTAACTTGTGCCGTACACGAGGTTCTTATAAACAGAGCCGTCCGACACTTTGGGGTGGCTGTGTGTTTCTGATTTTAATTTCCCTAAGCTATAGTACCATAAGTGGAAGTGCCGTAGGCTCCGTTGCTTTGTTTTTTAGGTGTTTGAGGATACACCATACACTTCTCCAGAGTGACTCTTGGCAATTTACATCCCGCCCATCAGCATAACAAGGCTCCCTGTTCTCCATGGCCTGTGCAGCCTTTCTGGATTTTACACTTTTTTCAGATGGCCCTTTTGACCGGGGGGCAGTGAGACTTCACTGTACTGCAGATTTCTTTAACATGCTTGCTTGGTTGGCCAAAAAGTGCGTATGCGTTTTTTCCTGAATATATTCAGGAAAAAACGCATACGCCCTTTTTGGGCAAGTGCATCATTGTCGACGTTCTGCCTCCTTTCCTATGCTTTAAATGCAATTCCAGTCTACCCCCTGAAATCGTTTCCCTGCAATTCTGCCCCGCTTTCAAGTCCTCTTCACAGTCTTCCTTCAATATATTTTTGGACGATAGCTGTCATTTATAACTCTGCAGGTTTGTGAAATACAGTGCCCCTGAGCTCCTTTTTTCAAATCGCTTTCTTGTGAGCTGGCCGCAAAACCGCAGGATTGCTTCAGGCCCTAATCTGATTCCCGCACGGCATGCTGATCCTTTGGTTAATTCCTCTTCCTGGTGGGAAATGAGTGTTAAATTTGCCCGTGCAGACACCTACAGCTAATCTCTCATTGGTTCTCCCTTTTCCTGTTCATCTTGCGCAGAAATTGCAAACTGTGCCAAAGAGGAGGTTAAAGGCACTGACTCTCCAAGTGGGGAGAGTGTTAGTAAAGGGTCTGGAATGGTGAACCTGAGTAAAGGGGGACCAAAACTGAGATACATTTGAAAACGTTTCCAGGTCACACGGTGCACCATAATGTGGGTTTCCCATGCATGTTTTAGCTGAAGGAAGAATCCCTTAAACCTGGAGAGTTGGGACCCATGGAATGGGTCCCATGCAGTATGACTTCAAAGGGTCTGCATTTGCTCATCGAACCTCACAATGCTATCAGCCCGAAGTGTCCAACCTTATGTCTCACTCAGCTCTGGGTGTAGATGAGGTAAATCCAGGTTGCATCACAAGCCCTGCATGAATTATTTAAGAATTGCTCTCTATTTCACTGTCATTGTGTTTTGTTTTTGTAATTCATTTTGATAAGGGAATTTATCGGATTTTCTCTGCTGCCTTCATGCAGCTGTACACACGCTTGTTTCTCTTATGGAGACATATAAATCCATGGGTTTGAAGATTCTTACTAGTCAGGTGTATTCCTAGGCGTTGAATATAGGGTGTTTAGCCCATTTCGTTGAGCAAGGGGTAGGTCTTGACTATTACATATTTGACTTATGGAATGGTATTTGTGCTAATTTCTATCTCTGGTTTTATGCAGCACCCCAACTCACCTTTCCCCTTAAGCAAACATAAGTTGGTTTTCTAAATTTGAGACCCTGTCCTGTTTTGTAATTCAGTTCATGTGTAGCCAAGATTACATTCCGTGTATTAGTGATATCTTATGATGTTGCATTTTCTGTGTGACTTATTTCACTTAGGATCATCGTACCTGAATCCACTCATTATGCCACGATGGGCCTGATGACATAGATTTCTTTGGTGAGTGATATTCCATTGTACATACGTACCACAACTTCTTTATCCATTTTTCGCTTTCTGGGATATTTAACTTGTACCGTAGACGAGGTTCTTGTAAACAGAGCCGTCTGAAACTTTGGGGTGGCTGTGTGTTTTTGATTTTAATTTCCCTAAGCTATAGGACCATAAGTGGTTGTGCCGGAGGCTCCGTTGCTTTGTTTTTTAGGTGTTTCAGGAAACACCATACACTTCTCCAGAGTGGCTCTTGGCAATTTACATCTCACCCATCAGCATACCAAGGCTCCCTGTTCTCCATGGCCTGTGCTGCATTTCTGGATTTTACACATTTTTCAGATGGCCCTTTTGACCGGGGGGCAGTGAGACTTCACTGTAGTGCAGATTTCTTTAACATGCTTGCTTGGTTGGCCAAAAAGGGCGTATGCGTTTTTTCCTGAATATATTCTGGAAAAAAACGCATACGCCCTTTTTGGACAAGTGCATCATTGTCGATGTTCTGCCTCTTTTCCTATGCTTTAAATGCAATTCCAGTCTACCCCCTGAAATCGTTTTCCTGCAATTCTGCCCCGCTTTCAAGTCCTCTTCGCAGCCTTCCTTAAATATATTTTTGGACGATAGCTGTCATTTATAACTCTGCAGGTTTGTGAATTACAGTGCCCCTGAGCTCCTTTCTTCAAATCGCTTTCTTGTGAGCTGGCCGCAAACCCGCAGGATTGCTTCAGGCCCTAATCTGGTTCCGGCATGGCATACTGAGCGTTTGGTTAATTCCACTTCCTGGTGGCAAATGAGCGTTAAATTTGCCCGTGCAGACACCTACAGCTAGTCTCTCATTGGTTCTCCCTATTCCTGTTCATCTTGCGCAGAAATTGCAAACTGTGCCAAACAGGAGGTTAAAGGCACTGACTCTCCAAGTGGGGAGAGTATTAGTAAACGGTCTGGAATTCTGAACACGAGTAAAAGGGGACGGAAACTGAGATGCATTTGAAAACGTTTCCCGGTCACACGGTGCACCATACTTTGGGTTTCCCATGCATGTTTTAGCTGAAGGAAGGATCGCTTAAACCTGGAGATTTGGGACCCATGGTATGGGTACCATGCAGTATGACTTCAAATGGTCTGCATTTGCTCATCGAACCTCACCAATGTTATCAGCCCGAAGTGTCCAACCTTATGTCTCACTCAGCTCTGGGTGTAGATGAGGTAAATCCAAGTTGCATCACAAGCCCTGAATGAATTATTTAAGAATTGCTCTCTATTTCACTGTCATTGTGTTTTGTTTTTGTAATTCATTTTGATAATGGGATTTATCGGATTTTCTCTGCTGCCTTCATGCAGCTGTACACACGCTTGATTCTCTTATGGAGACATATAAATCCATGGGTTTGAAGATTCTTACTAGTCAGGTGTATTCCTAGGCGTTGAATATAAGGTTGTTAGTCCATTTCGTTGAGCAAGGGGTAGGTCTTGAGTATTACATATTTGACGTATGGAATGGTATCTGTGCTAATTTCTATCTCTGCTTTTATGCAGCACCCCAACTCAACTTTCCCCTTAAGCAAACATAAGTTGTTTTTCTGAATTTGAGACCCTGTTCTGTTTTGTAATTCAGTTCATGTGTAGCCAAGATTACATTCGGTGTATTAGTGATATCTTATGATGTTTCATTTTCTGTGAGACTTACTTCACTTAGAATCATCGTACCTGAATCCACTCATTATGCTATGACGGGCCTGATGACATAGATTTCATTGGAGAGTGATATTCCATTGTACATAAGTACCACAACTTCTTTATCCATTTTTTGCTTTCTGCGATATTTAACTTGTGCCGTACACGAGGTTCTTATAAACAGAGCCGTCCGACACTTTGGGGTGGCTGTGTGTTTCTGATTTTAATTTCCCTAAGCTATAGGACCATAAGTGGAAGTGCCGTAGGCTCCTTTGCTTTGTTTTTTAGGTGTTTGAGGATACACCATACACTTCTCCAGAGTGACTCTTGGCAATTTACATCCCGCCCATCAGCATAAGGCTCCCTGTTCTCCATGGCCTGTGCAGCCTTTCTGGATTTTACACTTTTTTCAGATGGCCCTTTTGACCGGGGGGCAGTGAGACTTCACTGTACTGCAGATTTCTTTAACATGCTTGCTTGGTTGGCCAAAAAGTGCGTATGCGTTTTTTCCTGAATATATTCAGGAAAAAACGCATACGCCCTTTTTGGGCAAGTGCATCATTGTCGACGTTCTGCCTCCTTTCCTATGCTTTAAATGCAATTCCAGTCTACCCCCTGAAATCGTTTCCCTGCAATTCTGCCCCGCTTTCAAGTCCTCTTCGCAGTCTTCCTTCAATATATTTTTGGACGATAGCTGTCATTTATAACTCTGCAGGTTTGTGAATTACAGTGCCCCTGAGCTCCTTTCTTCAAATCGCTTTCTTGTGAGCTGGCCGCAAAACCGCAGGATTGCTTCAGGCCCTAATCTGATTCCCGCACGGCATGCTGATCCTTTGGTTAATTCCTCTTCCTGGTGGGAAATGAGTGTTAAATTTGCCCGTGCAGACACCTACAGCTAATCTCTCATTAGTTCTCCCTTTTCCTGTTTATCTTGCGCAGAAATTGCAAACTGTGCCAAAGAGGAGGTTAAAGGCACTGACTCTCCAAGTGGGGAGAGTGTTAGTAAAGGGTCTGGAATGGTGAACCTGAGTAAAGGGGGACCAAAACTGAGATACATTTGAAAACGTTTCCCGGTCACACGTGCACCATAATGTGGGTTTCCCATGCATGTTTTAGCTGAAGGAAGAATCCCTTAAACCTGGAGAGTTGGGACCCATGGAATGGGTCCCATGCAGTATGACTTCAAAGGGTCTGCATTTGCTCATCGAACCTCACCAATGCTATCAGCCCGAAGTGTCCAACCTTATGTCTCACTCAGCTCTGGGTTTAGATGAGGTAAATCCAGGTTGCATCACAAGCCCTGCATGAATTATTTAAGAATTGCTCTCTATTTCACTGTCATTGTGTTTTGTTTTTGTAATTCATTTTGATAAGGGGATTTATCGGATTTTCTCTGCTGCCTTCATGCAGCTGTACACACGCTTGATTCTCTTATGGAGACATATAAATCCATGGGTTTGTATATTCTTACTAGTCAGGTGTATTCCTAGGCATTGAATATAGGGTTGTTAGTCCATTTCGTTGAGCAAGGGGTAGGTCTTGACTATTACATATTTGACGTATGGAATGGTATCTGTGCTAATTTCTATCTCTGCTTTTATGCAGCACCCCAACTCACATTTCCCCTTAAGCAAACATAAGTCAGTTTTCTAAATTTGAGACCCTGTTCTGTTTTGTAATTCAGTTCATGTGTAGTCAAGATTTTATTCCGTGTGTTAGTGATATCTTATGATGTTTTATTTTCTGTGTGACTTATTTCACTTAGAATCATCATACCTGAATCCACTCATTATGCCACGACGGGACTGATTACATTGATTTCATTGGTGAATGATATTCCATTGTACATACGTACCACAACTTCTTTATCCATTTTATGCTTTCTGCGATATTTAACTTGTGCCGTACACGAGGTTCTTATAAACAGAGCCGTCCGACACTTTGGGGTGGCTGTGTGTTTCTGATTTTAATTTCCCTAAGCTATAGTACCATAAGTGGAAGTGCCGTAGGCTCCGTTGCTTTCTATTTTAGGTGTTTGAGGATACACCATACAGTTCTCCAGAGTGACTCTTGGCAATTTACATCCCGCCCATCAGCATAACAAGGCTCCCTGTTCTCCATGGCCTGTGGTGCTTTTCTGGATTTTATACTTTTTTCAGATGGCCCTTTTGACCGGGGAGCAGTGACACTTCACTGGAGTGCAGATTTCTTTAACATGCTTGCTTGGTTGACCAAAAAGTGCGTATGCGTTTTTTCCTGAATATATTCAGGAAAAAACGCATACGCCCTTTTTGGCCAAGTGCATCATTTTCGTCGTTCTGCCTCCTTTCCTATGCTTTAAATGCAATTCCCGTCTACCCCCTGAAATCGTTTTCCTGCAATTCTGCCCCACTTTCAAGTCCTCTTCGCAGCCTTCCTTCAATATATTTTTGGACGATAGCTGTCATTTATAACTCTGTAGGTTTGTGAATTACAGTGCCCCTGAGCTCCTTTCTTCAAATCGCTTTCTTGTGAGCTGGCCGCAAACCCGCAGGATTGCTTCAGGCCCTAATCTGGTTCCAGGACGGCATGCTGAGCGTTTCTTTAAATCCTCTTCCTGGTGGGAAATGATCATTAAATATGCCCGAGCAGACACCTACAGCTACTCTCTCATTGGTTCTCCCTATTCCTGTTCATCTTGCGCAGAAATTGCAAACTGTGCCAAACAGGAGGTTAAAGGCACTGACTCTCCAAGTGGGGAGAGTGTTAGTAATGGGTCTGGAATTGTGAACCCGAGTAAAAGGAGACGAAAACTGAGATGCATTTGAAAACGTTTCCCGGTCACACGGTGCACCATACTGTGGGTTTCCCATGCATGTTTTAGCTGAAGGAAGAATCCCTTAATCCTGGAGAGTTGGGACCCTTGGAATGGGTCCCATGCAGTATGACTTCAAAGGGTCTGCATTTGCTCATCGAACCTCACCAATGCTATCAGCCCGAAGTGTCCAACCTTATGTCTCACTCAGCTCTGGGTGTAGATGAGGTAAATCCAGTTTGCATCAAAAGCCCTGAATGAATTATTTAAGAATTGCTCTCTATTTCACTGTCATTGTGTTTTGTTTTTGTAATTCATTTTGATAATGGGATTTATCGGATTTTCTCTGCTGCCTTCATGCAGCTGTACACATGCATGAATCTCTTATGGAGACATATAAATCCATGGGTTTGAAGATTCTTACTAGTCAGGTGTATTCCTAGGCGTCGAATATAGGGTGTTTAGTCCATTTCGTTGAGCAATGGGTATGTCTTGACTATTACATATTTGACGTATGGAATGGTATCTGTGGTAATTTCTATCTCTGCTTTTATGCAGCACCCCAACTCACCTTTCCCCTTAAGCAAACATAAATTGGTTTTCTAAATTTCAGACCCTGTTCTGTTTTGTAACTCAGTTCATGTGTAGCCAAGATTACATTCCGTGTATTAGTGATATCTTATGATGTTTCATTTTCTCTGTGACTTATTTTACTTAGAATCATCGTACCTGAATCCACTCATTATGCCGCGACGGGCCTGATGACATAGATTTCATTGGAGAGTGATATTCCATTGTACATACGTACCACAACTTCTTTATCCATTTTTTGCTTTCTGCGATATTTAACTTGTGCCATACACGAGGTTCTTGTAAACAGAGACGTCCGACATTTTGGGGTGGCTGTGTTTCTGATTTTAATTTCCCTAAGCTATAGGACCATAAGTGGAAGTGCCGTAGGCTCTGTTGCTTTGTTTTTTACGTGTTTGAGGATACACCATACACTTCTCCAGAGTGGCTCTTGGCAATTTACATTCCGCCCATCAGCATAACAAGGCTCCCTGTTCTCCATGGCCTGTGCTGCCTTTGTGGCATTTACACTTTTTTCAGATGGCCCTTTTAACCGGGGGGCAGTGAGACTTCACTGTATTGCAGATTTCTTTAACATGCTTGCTTGGTTGGCCAAAAAGTGCGTATGCGTTTTTTCCTGAATATATTCAGGAAAAAACGCATACGCTCTTTTTGGCCAAGTGCATCATTGTCGACATTCTGCCTCTTTTCCTATGCTTTAAATGCAATCCACTCTACTCCCTGAAATCGTTTTCCTGCAATTCTGCTCCGCTTTCAAGACCTCTTCGCAGCCTTCCTTCAATATATTTTTGGACGATAGCTGTCATTTATAACTCGGCAGGTTTGTGAATAACAGTGCCCCTGAGCTCCTTCATTCAAATCTCTTTCTTGTGAGCTGGCCGCAAACCTACAGGATTGCTTCAGGCCCTAATCTGGTTCCGGCACGGCATGCTGAGCGTTTCGTTAAATCCTCTTCCTGGTGGGAAATGATCGTTAAATTTGCCCGTGCAGACACCTACAGCTAGTCTCTCATTGGTTCTCCCTATTCCTGTTCATCTTGCGCACAAATTGCAAACTGTGCCAAAGAGGAGGTTAAAGGCACTGACTCTCCAAGTGGGGAGAGTGTTAGTAAAGGGTCTGGAATTGTGAACCCGAGTAAAAGGGGACAAAAACTGAGATGCATTTGAAAACGATTCCCAGTCACATGGTGCACCATACTGTGGGTTTCCCATGCATGATTTCGCTGAAGGACGAATTGCTTAAACCTGGAGAGTTGGGACCCATGGAATGGGTACCATGCAGTATGACTTCAAAGGGTCTGCATTTGCTCATCGAACCTCACCAATGCTATCAGCCCGAAGTGTCCAACCTTATGTCTCACTCAGCTCTGGGTGTAGATGAGGTAAATCCAGGTTGCATCACAAGCCCTGCATGAATTATTGAAAAATTGCTCTCTATTTCACTGTCATTGTGTTTTGTTTTTGTAATTAATTTCGATAATGGGATTTATTGGATTTTCTCTGCTGCCTTCATGCAGGTGTACACCCGATTGTTTCTCTTATGGAGACATATAAATCCATGGGTTTGAAGATTCTTACTAGTCAGGTGTATTCCTAGGCGTTGAATATAGGGTGTTTAGCACATTTCGTTGAGCAAGGGGTAGGTCTTGACTATTACATATTTGACTTATGGAATGGTATTTGTGCTAATTTCTATCTCTGGTTTTATGCAGCACCGCAACTCACCTTTCCCCTTAAGCAAACATAAGTTGGTTTTCTAAATTTGAGGCCCTGTTCTGTTTTGTAATTCAGTTCATGTGTAGCCAAGATTACATTCGGTGTATTAGTGATATCTTATGATGTTTCATTTTCTGTGAGACTTACTTCACTTAGAATCATCGTACCTGAATCCACTCATTATGCCATGACGGGCCTGATGACATAGATTTCATTGGAGAGTGCTATTCCATTGTACATACGTACCACAACTTCTTTATCCATTTTTTGCTTTCTGCGATATTTAACTTGTGCCGTACACGAGGTTCTTATAAACAGAGCCGTCCGACACTTTGGGGTGGCTGTGTGTTTCTGATATTAATTTCCCTAAGCTATAGGACCATAAGTGGAAGTGCCGTAGGCTCCGTTGCTTTGTTTTTTAGGTGTTCCAGGAAATACCATACACTTCTCCAGAGTGACTCTTGGCAATTTACATCCGGCCCATCAGCATAACAAGGCTCCCTGTTCTCCATGGCCTGTGCTGCCTTTCTGGGTTTTACATTTTTTTCAGATGGCCCTTTTGACCGGGGGGCAGTGAGACTTCACTGTACTGCAGATTTCTTTAACATGCTTGCTTGGTTGGCCAAAAAGTGCGTATGCGTTTTTTCCTGAATCACATACGCCCTTTTTGGCCAAGAGCATCATTGTCGACGTTCTGCCTCTTTTCCTATGCTTTAAATGCAATTCCCGTCTACCCCCTGAAATCGTTTTCCTGCAATTCTGCCCCGCTTTCATGTCCTCTTCGCAGCCTTCCTTCAATGTATTTTTGGACGATAGCTGTCATTTATAACTCTGCAGGTTTGTGAGTTACAGTGCCCCTGAGCTCCTTTCTTCAAATCGCTTTCTTGTGAGCTGGCCGCAACCCCGCAGGATTGCTTCAGGCCCTAATCTGGTTCCGGCACGGCATGTTGAGCCTTACGTTAATTCCTCTTCCTGGTGGGAAATGAGCGTTAAATTTGCCCGTGCAGACACCTACAGCTAGTCTCTCATTGGTTCTCCCTATTCCTGTTCATCTTGCGCAGAAATTGCAAACTGTGCCAAACAGCAGGTTAAAGGCACTGGCTCTCCAAGTGAGGAGAGTGTTAAAAGGGTCTGGAATGGTGAACCCGAGTAAAACGGTTCGAAAACTGAGATGCATTTGAAAACGTTTGCCGGTCACACGGTGCACCATACTGTAGGTTTCCCATGCATGTTTTAGCTGAAGGAAGGATCCTTTAAACCTGGAATGTTGGGACCCTTGGAATGGGTACCATGCAGTGTGACTTCAAATGGTCTGCATTTGCTCATCGAACTTCACCAATGCTATCCGCCCGAAGTGTCCAACCTTATGTCTCACTCAGCTCTGAGTATAGATGAGGTAAATCCAGGTTGCATCACAAGCCCTGAATGAATTATTTAAGAATTGCTCTCTATTTCACTGTCATGTGTTTCATTTTTTTAATTCATTTTGATAATGGGATTTATCGGATTTTCTCTGCTGCCTTCATGCAGCTGTACACACGCTTGATTCTCTTATGGAGACATATAAATCCATGGGTTTGAAGATTCTTACTAGTCAGGTGTATTCCTAGGCATTGAATATAGGTTGTTTAGCCCATTTCGTTGAGCAAGGGGTAGGTCTTGACTATTACATATTTGACTTATGGAATGGTATCTGTGCTAATTTCTATCTCTGGTTTTATGCAGCACCCCAACTCACCTTTCCCATTAAGCAAACATAAGTTGGTTTTCTCAACTTGAGACCCTGTTCTGTTTTGTAATTCAGTTCATGTGTAGCCAAGATTACATTCCGTGTATTAGTGATATCTTATGATGTTTCATTTTCTGTGTGAATTATTTCACTTAGAATCATCAAAGCTGAATCCACTCATTATGCCACGACGGGCATGATGACATAAATTTCATTGCTGAGTGATATTCCATTGTACGTACGTACCACAACTTCTTTATCCATTTTTCGCTTTCTGGGATATACAACTTGTACCGTAGACGAGGTTCTTTTAAACAGAGCCGTCTGAAACATTGGGGTGGCTGTGTGTTTTTGATTTTAAATTCCCTAAGCTATAGGACCATAAGTGGAAGTGCCGGAGGCTCCGTTGCTTTGTTATTTAGGTGTTTCAGGAAACACCATACACTTCTCCAGAGTGGCTCTTGGCAATTTACATACCACCCATCAGCATAACAAGGCTCCCTGTTCTCCATGGCCTGTGTTGCATTTCTGGATTTTACACTTATTTCAGAAGGCCTTTTTGAAGGGGGGGCAGTGAGACCTCATTGTAGTGCAGATTTCTTTAACATGCTTGCTTGGTTGGCCAAAAAGGGCGTATGCGTTTTTTCCTGAATATATTCAGGAAAAAACGCATACGCCCTTTTTGGCCAACTGCATAATTGTCGACCTTCTGCCTCTTTTCCTATGCTTTAAATGCAATTCCAGTCTACCCCATGAAATCGATTTCCTGCAATTCTGCCCCGCTTTCAAGTCCTCTTCGCAGCCTTCCTTCAATATATTTTTGGACGATAGCTGTCATTTATAACTCTGCAGGTTTGTGAATTACAGTGCCCCTGAGCTCCGTTCTCCAAATCGCTTTCTTTTGAGCTGGCCGCAAACCCGCAGGATTGCTTCAGGCCCTAATCTTCTTCCGGCACGGCATGCTGAGCCTTTGGTTAATTCCTCTTCCTGGTGGGAAATGAGCGTTAAATTTGCCTGGGCAGACACCTACAGCTAGTCTCTCATTGGTTCTCCCTATTCCTATTCATCTTGCGCAGAAATTGCAAACTGTGCCAAACAGGAGGTTAAAGGCACTGACTCTCCAAGTGGGGACAGTGTTAGTAAAGGGTCTGGAATTGGGAACCCGAGTAAAAGGGGACAAAAACTGAGATGCATTTGAAAACGTTTCCCGGTCACACGGTGCACCATACTGTGGGTTTCCCATGCATGCTTTAGCTCAAGGAAGAATCGCTTAAACCTGGAGAGTTGGGACCCATGGAATGGGTACCATGTAGTATGACTTCAAATGGTGTGCATTTGCTCATCGAACCTCACCAATGCTATCAGCCCGAAGTGTCCAACCTTATGTCTCACTCAGCTCTGGGTTTAGATGAGGTAAATCCAGGTTGCATCAAATCCCTGAATGAATTATTTTAAGAATTGCTTTCTATTTCACTGTCATTGTGTTTTGTTTTTGTAATTCATTTTGATAATAGGATTTATCGGATTTTCTCTGCTGCCTTCATGCAGCTGTACACACGCTTGATTCTCTTATGGAGACATATAAATCCATGGGTTTGAAGATTCTTACTAGTCAGGTGTATTCCTAGGCGTTGAATATAGGGTGTTTAGCCCATTTCGTTGAGCAAGGGGTAGGTCTTGACTATTACATATTTGACGTATGGAATGGTATCTGTGCTAATTTCTATCTCTGGTTTTATGCAGCACCCCAACTCACCTTTCCCCTTAAGCAAACATAAGTTGGTTTTCTAAATTTGAGACCCTGTTCTGTTTTGTAAGTCAGTTCATGTGTAGCCAAGATTACATTCCGTGTATTAGTGATATCTTATGATGTTTCATTTTCTGTGTGACTTATTTCACTTAAAACCATCGTACCTGAATCCACTCATTATGCCACCACGGGCCAGATGACATAGATTTCATTGGTGAGTGATATTCCATTGTACGTACGTACCACATCTTCTTTATCCATTTTTCGCTTTCTGGGATATTTAACTTGTACCGTAGACGAGGTTCTTGTAAACAGAGCCGTCTGAAACATTGGGGTGGCTGTGTGTTTTTGATTTTAAATTCCCTAAGCTATAGGACCATAAGTGGAAGTGCCGGAGGCTCCGTTGCTTTGTTTTTTAGGTGTTTCAGGAAACACCATACACTTCTCCAGAGTGGCTCTTGGCAATTTACATACCACCCATCAACATAACAAGGCTCCCAGTTCTCCAAGGCCTGTGTTGCATTTCTGGATTTTACACTTTTTTCAGATGGCCTTTTTGAAGGGGGGGCAGTGAGACCACATTGTAGTGCAGATTTCTTTAACATGCTTGCTTGGTTGGCCAAAAAGGGCGTATGCGTTTTTTCCTGATCAGGAAAAAACGCATACGCCCTTTTTGGCCAACTGCATAATTGTCGACGTTCTGCCTCTTTTCCTATGCTTTAAATGCAATTCCAGTCTACCCCCTGAAATCGATTTCCTGCTATTCTGCCCCGCTTTCAAGTCCTCTTCGCAGCCTTCCTTCAATATATTTTTGGACGATAGCTGTCATTTATAACTCTGCAGGTTTGTGAATTACAGTGCCCCTGAGCTCCGTTCTTCAAATCGCTTTCTTGTGAGCTGGCCGCAAACCCGCAGGATTGCTTCAGGCCCTAATCTTCTTCCGGCACGGCATGCTGAGCCTTTGGTTAATTCCTCTTCCTGGTGGGAAATGAGCATTAAATTTGCCTGGGCAGACACCTACAGCTAGTCTCTCATTGGTTCTCCCTATTCCTATTCATCTTGCGCAGAAATTGCAAACTGTGCCAAACAGGAGGTTAAAGGCACTGACTCTCCAAGTGGGGACAGTGTTAGTAAAGGGTCTGGAATTGTGAACCCGAGTAAAAGGGGACAAAAACTGAGATGCATTTGAAAACGTTTCCCGGTCACACGGTGCACCATACTGTGGGTTTCCCATGCATGCTTTAGCTCAAGGAAGAATCGCTTAAACCTGGAGAGTTGGGACCCATGGAATGGGTACCATGTAGTATGACTTCAAATGGTGTGCATTTGCTCATCGAACCTCACCAATGCTATCAGCCCGAAGTGTCCAACCTTATGTCTCACTCAGCTCTGGGTTTAGATGAGGTAAATCCAGGTTGCATCAAATCCGTGAATGAATTATTTTAAGAATTGCTTTCTATTTCACTGTCATTGTGTTTTGTTTTTGTAATTCATTTTGATAATAGGATTTATCGGATTTTCTCTGCTGCCTTCATGCAGCTGTACACACGCTTGATTCTCTTATGGAGACATATAAATCCATGGGTTTGAAGATTCTTACTAGTCAGGTGTATTCCTAGGCGTTGAATATAGGGTGTTTAGCTCATTTCGTTGAGCAAGGGGTAGGTCTTGACTATTACATATTTGACGTATGGAATGGTATCTGTGCTAATTTCTATCTCTGGTTTTATGCAGCACCCCAACTCACCTTTCCCCTTAAGCAAACATAAGTTGGTTTTCTAAATTTGAGACCCTGTTCTGTTTTGTAAGTCAGTTCATGTGTAGCCAAGATTACATTCCTTGTATTAGTGATATCTTATGATGTTTCATTTTCTGTGTGACTTATTTCACTTAAAACCATCGTACCTGAATCCACTCATTATGCCACCACGGGCCAGATGACATAGATTTCATTGGTGAGTGATATTCCATTGTCCGTACGTACCACATCTTCTTTATCCATTTTTCGCTTTCTGGGATATTTAACTTGTACCGTAGACGAGGTTCTTGTAAACAGAGCCGTCTGAAACATTGGGGTGGCTGTGTGTTTTTGATTTTAAATTCCCTAAGCTATAGGACCATAAGTGGAAGTGCCGGAGGCTCCGTTGCTTTGTTTTTTAGGTGTTTCAGGAAACACCATACACTTCTCCAGAGTGGCTCTTGGCAATTTACATACCACCCATCAACATAACAAGGCTCCCTGTTCTCCATGGCCTGTGTTGCATTTCTGGATTTTACACTTTTTTCAGATGGCCTTTTTGAAGGGGGGGCAGTGAGACCACATTGTATGGCAGATTTCTTTAACATGCTTGCTTGGTTGGCCAAAAAGTGCGTATGCGTTTTTTCCTGAATATATTCAGGAAAAAACGCATACGCCTTTTTTGGCCAAGTGCATCATTGTCGACGTTCTGCCTCTTTTCCTATGCTTTAAATGCAATTCCAGTCTACCCCCTGAAATCGTTTTCCTGCAATTCTGCCCCGCTTTCAAGTCCTCTTCGCAGCCTTCCTTCAATATATTTTCGGACGATAGCTGTCATTTATAACTCTGCAGGTTTGTGAATTACAATGCCCCTGAGCTCCGTTCTTCAAATCGCTTCCTTTTGAGCTGGCCGCAAATCCGCAGGATTGCTTCAGGCCCTAATCTTGTTCCGGCACGGCATGCTGAGCCTTTGGTTAATTCCTCTTCCTGGTGGGAAATGAGCGTTAAATTTGCCTGGGCAGACACCTACAGCTAGTCTCTCATTGGTTCTCCCTATTCCTGTTCATCTTGCGCAGAAATTGCAAACTGTGCCAAACAGGAGGTTAAAGGCACTGACTCTCCAAGTGGGGAGAGTTTTAGTAAAGGGTCTGGAATGGTGAACCTGAGTAAAGGGGGACCAAAACTGAGATACATTTGAAAACGTTTCCCGGTCATACGGTGCACCATAATGTGGGTTTCCCATGCATGTTTTAGCTGAAGGAAGAATCGCTTAAACCTGGAGAGTTGGGACCCAAGGAATGGGTCCCATGCAGTATGACTTCAAAGGGTCTGCATTTGCTCATCGAACCTCACCAATGCTATCAGCCCGAAGTGTCCAACCTTATGTCTCACTCAGCTCTGGGTGTAGATGAGGTAAATCCAGGTTGCATCACAAGCCCTGAATGAATTATTTAAGAATTGCTCTCTATTTCACTGTCATTGTGTTTTGTTTTTGTAATTCATTTTGATAAGGGGATTTATCGGATTTTCTCTGCTGCCTTCATGCAGCTGTACACACGCTTGATTCTCTTATGGAGACATATAAATCCATGGGTTTGTATATTCTTACTAGTCAGGTGTATTCCTAGGCATTGAATATAGGGTTGTTAGTCCATTTCGTTGAGCAAGGGGTAGGTCTTGAGTATTACATATTTGACGTATGGAATGGTATCTGTGCTAATTTCTATCTCTGCTTTTATGCAGCACCCCAACTCACATTTCCCCTTAAGCAAACATAAGTCAGTTTTCTAAATTTGAGACCCTGTTCTGTTTTGTAATTCAGTTCATGTGTAGTCATGATTTTATTCCGTGTGTTAGTGATATCTTATGATGTTTTATTTTCTGTGTGACTTATTTCACTTAGAATCATCGTACCTGAATCCACTCATTATGCCACGATGGGACTGATTACATTGATTTCATTGGAGAATGATATTCCATTGTACATACGTACCACAACTTCTTTATCCATTTTTTGCTTTCTGCGATATTTAACTTGTGCCGTACACGAGGTTCTTATAAACAGAGCCGTCCGACACTTTGGGGTGGCTGTGTGTTTCTGATTTTAATTTCCCTAAGCTATAGTACCATAAGTGGAAGTGCCGTAGGCTCCGTTGCTTTGTTTTTTAGGTGTTTGAGGATACACCATACAGTTCTCCAGAGTGACTCTTGGCAATTTACATCCCGCCCATCAGCATAACAAGGCTCCCTGTTCTCCATGGCCTGTGGTGCTTTTCTGGATTTTACACTTTTTTCAGATGGCCCTTTTGACCGGGGAGCAGTGAGACTTCACTGGAGTGCAGATTTCTTTAACATGCTTGCTTGGTTGACCAAAAAGTGCGTATGCGTTTTTTCCTGAATATATTCAGGAAAAAACGCATACGCCCTTTTTGGCCAAGTGCATCATTTTCGACATTCTGCCTCCTTTCCTATGCTTTAAATGCAATTCCCGTCTACCCCCTGAAATCGTTTTCCTGCAATTCTGCCCCACTTTCAAGTCCTCTTCGCAGCCTTCCTTCAACATATTTTTGGACGATAGCTGTCATTTATAACTCTGCAGGTTTGTGAATTACAGTGCCCCTGAGATCCTTTCTTCAAATCGCTTTCTTGTGAGCTGGCCGCAAACCCGCAGGATTGCTTCAGGCCCTAATCTGGTTCCGGCACGGCATGCTGAGCCTTTGGTTAATTCCTCTTCCTGGTTGGAAATGAGCGTTAAATTTGCCCATGCAGACACCTACAGCTAGTCTCTCATTGGTTCTCCCTATTCCTGTTCATCTTGCGCAGAAATTGCAAACTGTGCCAAACAGGAGGTTAAAGGCACTGACTCTCCAAGTGGGGAGAGTGTTAGTAAAGGGTCTGGAATTGTGAACCCGAGTAAAAGGGGACAAAAACTGAGATGCATTTGAAAACGTTTCCCGGTCACATGGTGCGCCATACTGTGGGTTTCCCATGCATGCTTTAGCTGAAGGAAGAATCACTTAAACCTGGAGAGTTGGGACCCATGGAATGGGTACCAGGCAGTATGATTTCAAATGGTCTGCATTTGCTCATCGAACCTCACCAATGCTATCAGCCCGAAGTGTCCAACCTTATGTCTCACTCAGCTCTGGGTGTAGATGAGGTAAATCCAGGTTGCATCACAAGCCCTGAATGAATTATTTAAGAATTGCTCTCTATTTCACTGTCATTGTGTTTGGTTTTTTAATTCATTTTGATAATGGGATTTATCAGATTTTCTCTGCTGCCTTCATGCAGCTGTACACATGCATGAATCTCTTATGGAGACATATAAATCCATGGGTTTGAAGATTCTTACTAGTCAGGTGTATTCCTAGGCGTCGAATATAGGGTGTTTAGTCCATTTCGTTGAGCAATGGGTATGTCTTGACTATTACATATTTGACGTATGGAATGGTATCTGTGGTAATTTCTATCTCTGGTTTTATGCAGCACCCCAACTCACCTTTCCCCGTAAGCAAACATAAATTGGTTTTCTAAATTTGAGACCCTGTTCTGTTTTGTAATTCAGTTCATGTGTAGCCAAGATTACATTCGGTGTATTAGTGATATCTTATGATATTTCATTTTCTGTGTGACTTATTTTACTTAGAATCATCGTACCTGAATCCACTCATTATGCCGCGACGGGCCTGATGACATAGATTTCATTGGAGAGTGATATTCCATTGTACATACGTACCACAACTTCTTTATCCATTTTTTGCTTTCTGCGATATTTAACTTGTGCCATACACGAGGTTCTTGTAAACAGAGACGTCCGACACTTTGGGGTGGCTGTGTTTCTGATTTTAATTTCCCTAAGCTATAGGACCATAAGTGGAAGTGCCGTAGGCTCTGTTGCTTTGTTTTTTACGTGTTTGAGGATACACCATACACTTCTCCAGAGTGGCTCTTGGCAATTTACATTCCGCCCATCAGCATAACAAGGCTCCCTGTTCTCCATGGCCTGTGCTGCCTTTGTGGCATTTACACTTTTTTCAGATGGCCCTTTTAACTGGGGGGCAGTGAGACTTCACTGTATTGCAGATTTCTTTAACATGCTTGCTTGGTTGGCCAAAAAGGGCGTATGCGTTTTTTCCTGAATATATTCAGGAAAAAACGCATACGCCCTTTTTGGCCAAGTGCATCATTGTCGACATTCTGCCTCTTTTCCTATGCTTTAAATGCAATCCACTCTACTCCCTGAAATCGTTTTCCTGCAATTCTGCTCCGCTTTCAAGACCTCTTCGCAGCCTTCCTTCAATATATTTTTGGACGATAGCTGTCATTTATAACTCGGCAGGTTTGTGAATAACAGTGCCCCTGAGCTCCTTCATTCAAATCGCTTTCTTGTGAGCTGGCCGCAAACCTGCAGGATTGCTTCAGGCCCTAATCTGGTTCCGGCACGGCATGCTGAGCGTTTCGTTAAATCCTCTTCCTGGTGGGAAATGATCGTTAAATTTGCCCGTGCAGACACCTACAGCTAGTCTCTCATTGGTTCTCCCTATTCCTGTTCATCTTGCGCACAAATTGCAAACTGTGCCAAACAGGAGGTTAAAGGCACTGACTCTCCAAGTGGGGAGAGTGTTAGTAAAGGGTCTGGAATTGTGAACCCGAGTAAAAGGGGACAAAAACTGAGATGCATTTGAAAACGATTCCCGGTCACATGGTGCACCATACTGTGGGTTTCCCATGCATGATTTCGCTGAAGGAAGAATTGCTTAAACCTGGAGAGTTGGGACCCATGGAATGGGTACCATGCAGTATGACTTCAAAGGGTCTGCATTTGCTCATCGAACCTCACCAATGCTATCAGCCCGAAGTGTCCAACCTTATGTCTCACTCAGCTCTGGGTGTAGATGAGGTAAATCCAGGTTGCATCACAAGCCCTGCATGAATTATTGAAAAATTGCTCTCTATTTCACTGTCATTGTGTTTTGTTTTTGTAATTAATTTCGATAATGGGATTTATTGGATTTTCTCTGCTGCCTTCATGCAGCTGTACACCCGATTGTTTCTCTTATGGAGACATATAAATCCATGGGTTTGAAGATTCTTACTAGTCAGGTGTATGCCTAGGCGTTGAATATAGGGTGTTTAGCACATATCGTTGAGCAAGGGGTAGGTGTTGACTATTACATATTTGACTTATGGAATGGTATTTGTGCTAATTTCTATCTCTGGTTTTATGCAGCACCGCAACTCACCTTTCCCCTTAAGCAAACATAAGTTGGTTTTCTAAATTTGAGGCCCTGTTCTGTTTTGTAATTCAGTTCATGTGTAGCCAAGATTACATTCGGTGTATTAGTGATATCTTATGATGTTTCATTTTCTGTGAGACTTACTTCACTTAGAATCATCGTACCTGAATCCACTCATTATGCCATGACGGGCCTGATGACATAGATTTCATTGGAGAGTGCTATTCCATTGTACATACGTACCACAACTTCTTTATCCATTTTTTGCTTTCTGCGATATTTAACTTGTACCGTACACGAGGTTCTTATAAACAGAGCCGTCCGACACTTTGGGGTGGCTGTGTGTTTCTGATATTAATTTCCCTAAGCTATAGGACCATAAGTGGAAGTGCCGTAGGCTCCGTTGCTTTGTTTTTTAGGTGTTCCAGGAAATACCATACACTTCTCCAGAGTGACTCTTGGCAATTTACATCCCGCCCATCAGCATAACAAGGCTCCCTGTTCTCCATGGCCTGTGCTGCATTTCTGGATTTTACACTTTTTTCAGATGGCCCTTTTCACCGGTGGGCAGTGAGACTTCATTGTAGTGCAGATTTCTTTAACATGCTTGCTTGGTTGGCCAAAAAGGGCGTATGCGTTTTTTCCTGAATATATTCAGGAAAAAACGCATACGCCCTTTTTGGCCAAGTGCATCATTGTCGACGTTCTGCCTCTTTTCCTATGCTTTAAATGCAATTCCAGTCTACCCCCTGAAATCGTTTTCGTGCAATTCTGCCCCGCTTTCAAGTCCTCTTCGCAGCCTTCCTTCAATATATTTTCGGACGATAGCTGTCATTTATAACTCTGCAGGTTTGTGAATTACAGTGCCCCTGACCTCCTTTCTTCAAATCGCTTTCTTGTGAGCTGGCCGCAAACCCGCACGATTGCTTCAGGCCCTAATCTGGTTCCTGCACGGCATGCTGAGCCTTTGGTTAATTCCTCTTCCTGGTTGTAAATGAGCATTAAATTTGCCCGTGCAGACACCTACAGCTAGTCTCTCATTGGTTCTCCCTATTCCTGTTCATCTTGCGCAGAAATTGCAAACTGTGCCAAACAGGAGGTTAAAGGCACTGACTCTCCAAGTTGGGAGAGTGTTAGTAAAGGGTCTGGAATTGTGAACCCGAGTAAAAGGGGACAAAAACTGAGATGCATTTGAAAACGTTTCCCGGTCACATGGTGCACCATACTGTGGGTTTCCCTTGCATGCTTTAGCTGAAGGAAGAATCACTTAAACCTGGAGAGTGGGGACCCATGGAATGGGTACCATGCAGTATGATTTCAAATGGTCTGCATTTGCTCATCGAACCTCACCAATGCTATCAGCCCGAAGTGTCCAACCTTATGTCTCACTCAGCTCTGGGTTTAGATGAGGTAAATCCAGGTTGCATCACAAGCCCTGCATGAATTATTTAAGAATTGCTCTCTATTTCACTGTCATTGTGTTTGGTTTTTTAATTCATTTTGATAATAGGATTTATCAGATTTTCTCTGCTGCCTTCATGCAGCTGTACACACGCTTGATTCTCTTATGGAGACATATAAATCCATGGGTTTGAAGATTCTTACTAGTCAGGTGTATTCCTAGGCGTTGAATATAGGGTGTTTAGCCCATTTCGTTGAGCAAGGGGTATGTCTTGACTATTACGTATTTGACATATGGAATGGTATCTGTGCTAATTTCTAACTCTGGTTTTATGCAGCACCCCAACTCACCTTTCCCGTTACGCAAACAAAAGTTCGTTTTCTAAATTTGAGACCCTGTTCTGTTTTGTAATTCAGTTCATGTGTAGCCAAGATTACATTCGGTGTATTAGTGGTATCTTATGATGTTTCATTTTCTGTGTGCCTTATTTCACTTAGAATCATCGTACCTGAATCCACTCATTATGCCACGACGGGCCAGATGACATAGATTTCATTGGTGAGTGATATTCCATTGTACGTACGTACCACAACTTCTTTATCCATTTTTCGCTTTCTGGGATATTTAACTTGTACCGTAGACGAGGTTCTTGTAAACAGAGCCGTCTGAAACTTTTGGGTGGCTGTGTGTTTTTGATTTTAATTTCCCTAAGCTATAGGACCATAAGTGGAAGTGCCGTAGGCTCCGTTGCTTTGTTTTTTGGTGTTTTAGGAAACACCATACACTTCTCCAGAGTGGCTGTTGGCAATTTACATCCCACCCATCAGCATAACAAGGCTCCCTGTTCTCCATGGCCTGTGCTGCATTTCTGGATTTTACACTTTTTTCAGATGTCCCTTTTGACCGGGGGGCAGTGAGACTTCATTGTGGTGCAGATTTCTTTAACATGCTTGCTTGGTTGGCCAAAAAGGGCGTATGCGTTTTTTCCTGAATATATTCAGGAAAAAACGCATACGCCCTTTTTGGCCAAGTGCATCATTGTCGACCTGCTGCCTCTTTTCCTATGCTTTAAATGCAATTCCAGTCTACCCCCTGAAATTGTTTTCCTGCAATTCTGCCCCGCTTTCAAGTCCTCTTCGCAGCCTTCCTTCAATATATTTTCGGACGATAGCTGTCATTTATAACTCTGCAGGTTTGTGAATTACAGTGCCCCTGAGCTCCTTTCTTCAAATCGCTTTCTTGTGAGCTGGCCGCAAACCCGCAGGATTGCTTCAGGCCCTAATCTGGTTTCTGCACGGCATGCTGAGCCTTTGGTTAATTCCTCTTCCTGGTTGGAAGTGAGCGTTAAATTTGCCCATGCAGACACCTACAGCTAGTCTCTCATTGGTTCTCCCTATTCCTGTTCATCTTGCGCAGAAATTGCAAACTGTGCCAAACAGGAGGTTAAAGGCACTGACTCTCCAAGTGGGGAGAGTGTTAGTAAAGGGTCTGGAATTGTGAACCCGAGTAAAAGGGGACAAAAACTGAGATGCATTTGAAAACGTTTCCCGGTCACATGGTGCGCCATACTGTGGGTTTCCCATGCATGCTTTAGCTGAAGGAAGAATCACTTAAACCTGGAGAGTTGGGACCCATGGAATGGGTACCAGGCAGTATGATTTCAAATGGTCTGCATTTGCTCATCGAACCTCACCAATGCTATCAGCCCGAAGTGTCCAACCTTATGTCTCACTCAGCTCTGGGTTTAGATGAGGTAAATCCAGGTTGCATCACAAGCCCTGAATGAATTATTTAAGAATTGCTCTCTATTTCACTGTCATTGTGTTTGGTTTTTTAATTCATTTTGATAATGGGATTTATCAGATTTTCTCTGCTGCCTTCATGCAGCTGTACACATGCATGAATCTCTTATGGAGACATATAAATCCATGGGTTTGAAGATTCTTACTAGTCAGGTGTATTCCTAGGCGTCGAATATAGGGTGTTTAGTCCATTTCGTTGAGCAATGGGTATGTCTTGACTATTACATATTTGACGTATGGAATGGTATCTGTGGTAATTTCTATCTCTGGTTTTATGCAGCACCCCAACTCACCTTTCCCCGTAAGCAAACATAAATTGGTTTTCTAAATTTGAGACCCTGTTCTGTTTTGTAATTCAGTTCATGTGTAGCCAAGATTACATTCGGTGTATTAGTGATATCTTATGATATTTCATTTTCTGTGTGACTTATTTTACTTAGAATCATCGTACCTGAATCCACTCATTATGCCGCGACGGGCCTGATGACATAGATTTCATTGGAGAGTGATATTCCATTGTACATACGTACCACAACTTCTTTATCCATTTTTTGCTTTCTGCGATATTTAACTTGTGCCATACACGAGGTTCTTGTAAACAGAGACGTCCGACACTTTGGGGTGGCTGTGTTTCTGATTTTAATTTCCCTAAGCTATAGGACCATAAGTGGAAGTGCCGTAGGCTCTGTTGCTTTGTTTTTTACGTGTTTGAGGATACACCATACACTTCTCCAGAGTGGCTCTTGGCAATTTACATTCCGCCCATCAGCATAACAAGGCTCCCTGTTCTCCATGGCCTGTGCTGCCTTTGTGGCATTTACACTTTTTTCAGATGGCCCTTTTAACTGGGGGGCAGTGAGACTTCACTGTATTGCAGATTTCTTTAACATGCTTGCTTGGTTGGCCAAAAAGGGCGTATGCGTTTTTTCCTGAATATATTCAGGAAAAAACGCATACGCCCTTTTTGGCCAAGTGCATCATTGTCGACATTCTGCCTCTTTTCCTATGCTTTAAATGCAATCCACTCTACTCCCTGAAATCGTTTTCCTGCAATTCTGCTCCGCTTTCAAGACCTCTTCGCAGCCTTCCTTCAATATATTTTTGGACGATAGCTGTCATTTATAACTCGGCAGGTTTGTGAATAACAGTGCCCCTGAGCTCCTTCATTCAAATCGCTTTCTTGTGAGCTGGCCGCAAACCTGCAGGATTGCTTCAGGCCCTAATCTGGTTCCGGCACGGCATGCTGAGCGTTTCGTTAAATCCTCTTCCTGGTGGGAAATGATCGTTAAATTTGCCCGTGCAGACACCTACAGCTAGTCTCTCATTGGTTCTCCCTATTCCTGTTCATCTTGCGCACAAATTGCAAACTGTGCCAAACAGGAGGTTAAAGGCACTGACTCTCCAAGTGGGGAGAGTGTTAGTAAAGGGTCTGGAATTGTGAACCCGAGTAAAAGGGGACAAAAACTGAGATGCATTTGAAAACGATTCCCGGTCACATGGTGCACCATACTGTGGGTTTCCCATGCATGATTTCGCTGAAGGAAGAATTGCTTAAACCTGGAGGGTTGGGACCCATGGAATGGGTACCATGCAGTATGACTTCAAAGGGTCTGCATTTGCTCATCGAACCTCACCAATGCTATCAGCCCGAAGTGTCCAACCTTATGTCTCACTCAGCTCTGGGTGTAGATGAGGTAAATCCAGGTTGCATCACAAGCCCTGCATGAATTATTGAAAAATTGCTCTCTATTTCACTGTCATTGTGTTTTGTTTTTGTAATTAATTTCGATAATGGGATTTATTGGATTTTCTCTGCTGCCTTCATGCAGCTGTACACCCGATTGTTTCTCTTATGGAGACATATAAATCCATGGGTTTGAAGATTCTTACTAGTCAGGTGTATTCCTAGGCGTTGAATATAGGGTGTTTAGCACATATCGTTGAGCAAGTGGTAGGTCTTGACTATTACATATTTGACTTATGGAATGGTATTTGTGCTAATTTCTATCTCTGGTTTTATGCAGCACCGCAACTCACCTTTCCCCTTAAGCAAACATAAGTTGGTTTTCTAAATTTGAGGCCCTGTTCTGTTTTTTAATTCAGTTCATGTGTAGCCAAGATTACATTCGGTGTATTAGTGATATCTTATGATGTTTCATTTTCTGTGAGACTTACTTCACTTAGAATCATCGTACCTGAATCCACTCATTATGCCATGACGGGCCTGATGACATAGATTTCATTGGAGAGTGCTATTCCATTGTACATACGTACCACAACTTCTTTATCCATTTTTTGCTTTCTGCGATATTTAACTTGTGCCGTACACGAGGTTCTTATAAACAGAGCCGTCCGACACTTTGCGGTGGCTGTGTGTTTCTGATATTAATTTCCCTAAGCTATAGGACCATAAGTGGAAGTGCCGTAGGCTCCGTTGCTTTGTTTTTTAGGTGTTCCAGGAAATACCATACACTTCTCCAGAGTGACTCTTGGCAATTTACATCCCGCCCATCAGCATAACAAGGCTCCCTGTTCTCCATGGCCTGTGCTGCATTTCTGGATTTTACACTTTTTTCAGATGGCCCTTTTGACCGGTGGGCAGTGAGACTTCATTGTAGTGCAGATTTCTTTAACATGCTTGCTTGGTTGGCCAAAAAGAGCGTATGCGTTTTTTCCTGAATATATTCAGGAAAAAACGCATACGCCCTTTTTGGCCAAGTGCATCATTGTCGACGTTCTGCCTCTTTTCCTATGCTTTAAATGCAATTCCAGTCTACCCCCTGAAATCGTTTTCCTGCAATTCTGCCCCGCTTTCAAGTCCTCTTCGCAGCCTTCCTTCAATATATTTTCGGACGATACCTGTCATTTATAACTCTGCAGGTTTGTGAATTACAGTGCCCCTGACCTCCTTTCTTCAAATCGCTTTCTTGTGAGCTGGCCGCAAACCCGCAGGATTGCTTCAGGCCCTAATCTGGTTCCTGCACGGCATGCTGAGCCTTTGGTTAATTCCTCTTCCTGGTTGGAAATGAGCATTAAATTTGCCCGTGCAGACACCTACAGCTAGTCTCTCATTGGTTCTCCCTATTCCTGTTCATCTTGCGCAGAAATTGCAAACTGTGCCAAACAGCAGGTTAAAGGCACTGACTCTCCAAGTTGGGAGAGTGTTAGTAAAGGGTCTGGAATTGTGAACCCGAGTAAAAGGGGACAAAAACTGAGATGCATTTGAAAACGTTTCCCGGTCACATGGTGCACCATACTGTGGGTTTCCCTTGCATGCTTTAGCTGAAGGAAGAATCACTTAAACCTGGAGAGTGGGGACCCATGGAATGGGTACCATGCAGTATGATTTCAAATGGTCTGCATTTGCTCATCGAACCTCACCAATGCTATCAGCCCGAAGTGTCCAACCTTATGTCTCACTCAGCTCTGGGTTTAGATGAGGTAAATCCAGGTTGCATCACAAGCCCTGCATGAATTATTTAAGAATTGCTCTCTATTTCACTGTCATTGTGTTTGGTTTTTTAATTCATTTTGATAATAGGATTTATCAGATTTTCTCTGCTGCCTTCATGCAGCTGTACACACGCTTGATTCTCTTATGGAGACATATAAATCCATGGGTTTGAAGATTCTTACTAGTCAGGTGTATTCCTAGGCGTTGAATATAGGGTGTTTAGCCCATTTCGTTGAGCAAGGGGTATGTCTTGACTATTACGTATTTGACATATGGAATGGTATCTGTGCTAATTTCTAACTCTGGTTTTATGCAGCACCCCAACTCACCTTTCCCGTTACGCAAACAAAAGTTCGTTTTCTAAATTTGAGACCCTGTTCTGTTTTGTAATTCAGTTCATGTGTAGCCAAGATTACATTCGGTGTATTAGTGGTATCTTATGATGTTTCATTTTCTGTGTGCCTTATTTCACTTAGAATCATCGTACCTGAATCCACTCATTATGCCACGACGGGCCAGATGACATAGATTTCATTGGTGAGTGATATTCCATTGTACGTACGTACCACAACTTCTTTATCCATTTTTCGCTTTCTGGGATATTTAACTTGTACCGTAGACGAGGTTCTTGTAAACAGAGCCGTCTGAAACTTTTGGGTGGCTGTGTGTTTTTGATTTTAATTTCCCTAAGCTATAGGACCATAAGTGGAAGTGCCGTAGGCTCCGTTGCTTTGTTTTTTGGTGTTTTAGGAAACACCATACACTTCTCCAGAGTGGCTGTTGGCAATTTACATCCCACCCATCAGCATAACAAGGCTCCCTGTTCTCCATGGCCTGTGCTGCATTTCTGGATTTTACACTTTTTTCAGATGTCCCTTTTGACCGGGGGGCAGTGAGACTTCATTGTGGTGCAGATTTCTTTAACATGCTTGCTTGATTGGCCAAAAAGGGCGTATGCGTTTTTTCCTGAATATATTCAGGAAAAAACGCATACGCCCTTTTTGGCCAAGTGCATCATTGTCGACCTGCTGCCTCTTTTCCTATGCTTTAAATGCAATTCCAGTCTACCCCCTGAAATTGTTTTCCTGCAATTCTGCCCCGCTTTCAAGTCCTCTTCGCAGCCTTCCTTCAATATATTTTCGGACGATAGCTGTCATTTATAACTCTGCAGGTTTGTGAATTACAGTGCCCCTGAGCTCCTTTCTTCAAATCGCTTTCTTGTGAGCTGGCCGCAAACCCGCAGGATTGCTTCAGGCCCTAATCTGGTTTCTGCACGGCATGCTGAGCCTTTGGTTAATTCCTCTTCCTGGTTGGAAGTGAGCGTTAAATTTGCCTGTGCAGACACCTACAGCTAGTCTCTCATTGGTTCTCCCTATTCCTGTTCATCTTGCGCAGAAATTGCAAACTGTGCCAAACAGGAGGTTAAAGGCACTGACTCTCCAAGTGGGGAGAGTGTTAGTAAAGGGTCTGGAATTGTGAACCCGAGTAAAAGGTGACAAAAACTGAGATGCATTTGAAAACGTTTCCCGGTCACATGGTGCACCATACTGTGGGTTTCCCATGCATGCTTTAGCTGAAGGAAGAATCACTTAAACCTGGAGAGTTGGGACCCATGGAATGGGTACCATGCAGTATGACTTCAAATGGTCTGCATTTGCTCATCGAACCTCACCAATGCTATCAGCCCGAAGTGCCCAACCTTATGTCTCACTCAGCTCTGGGTTTAGATGAGGTAAATCCAGGTTGCATCACAAGCCCTGAATGAATTATTTAAGAATTGCTCTCTATTTCACTGTCATTGTGTTTTGTTTTTGTAATTCATTTTGATAATGGGATTTATCGGATTTTCTCTGCTGCCTTCATGCAGCTGTACACATGCATGAATCTCTTATGGAGACATATAAATCCATGGGTTTGAAGATTCTTACTAGTCAGGTGTATTCCTAGGCGTCGAATATAGGGTGTTTAGTCCATTTCGTTGAGCAATGGGTATGTCTTGAGTATTACATATTTGACGTATGGAATGGTATCTGTGGTAATTTCTATCTCTGGTTTTATGCAGCACCCCAACTCACCTTTCCCCTTAAGCAAACATAAGTTGGTTTTCTCAACTTGAGACCCTGTTCTGTTTTGTAATTCAGTTCATGTGTAGCCAAGATTACATTCCGTGTATTAGTGATATCTTATGATGTTTCATTTTCTGTGTGAATTATTTCACTTAGAATCATCAAAGCTGAATCCACTCATTATGCCACGACGGACCTGATGACATAAATTTCATTGCTGAGTGATATTCCATTGTACGTACGTACCACAACTTCTTTATCCATTTTTCGCTTTCTGGGATATATAACTTGTACCGTAGACGAGGTTCTTGTAAACAGAGCAGTCTGAAACATTGGGGTGGCTGTGTGTTTTTGATTTTAAATTCCCTAAGCTATAGGACCATAAGTGGAAGTGCCGGAGGCTCCGTTGCTTTGTTTTTTAGGTGTTTCAGGAAACACCATACACTTCTCCAGAGTGGCTCTTGGCAATTTACATACCACCCATCAGCATAACAAGGCTCCCTGTTCTCCATGGCCTGTGTTGCATTTCTGGATTTTACACTTTTTTCAGATGGCCTTTTTGAACGGGGGGGCAGTGAGACCTCATTGTAGTGCAGATTTCTTTAACATGCTTGCTTGGTTGGCCAAAAAGTGCATATGCGTTTTTTCCTGAATATATTCAGGAAAAAACGCATACGCCTTTTTTGTCCAACTGCATCATTGTCGACGTTCTGCCTCTTTTCCTATGCTTTAAATGCAATTCCAGTCTACCCCCTGAAATCGTTTTCCTGCAATTCTGCCCCGCTTTCAAGTCCTCTTCGCAGCCTTCCTTCAATATATTTTTGGACGATAGCTGTCATTTATAACTCTGCAGGTTTGTGAATTACAGTGCCCCTGAGCTCCGTTCTTCAAATCGCTTCCTTTTGAGCTGGCCGCAAACCCGCTGGATTGCTTCAGGCCCTAATCTTGTTCCGGCACGGCATGCTGAGCCTTTGGTTAATTCCTCTTCCTGGTGGGAAATGAGCGTTAAATTTGCCTGGGCAGACACCTACAGCTAGTCTCTCATTGGTTCTCCCTATTCCTGTTCATCTTGCGCAGAAATTGCAAACTGTGCCAAAGAGGAGGTTAAAGGCACTGACTCTCCAAGTGGGGAGAGTGTTAGTAAAGGGTCTGGAATGGTGAACCTGAGTAAAGGGGGACCAAAACTGAGATACATTTGAAAACGTTTCCCGGTCACACGGTGCACCATAATGTGGGTTTCCCATGCATGTTTTAGCTGAAGGAAGAATCCCTTAATCCTGGAGAGTTGGGACCCATGGAATGGGTCCCATGCAGTATGACTTCAAAGGGTCTGCATTTGCTCATCGAACCTCACCAATGCTATCAGCCCGAAGTGTCCAACCTTATGTCTCACTCAGCTCTGGGTGTAGATGAGGTAAATCCAGGTTGCATCACAAGCCCTGAATGAATTATTTAAGAATTGCTCTCTATTTCACTGTCATTGTGTTTTGTTTTTGTAATTCATTTTGATAAGGGGATTTATCGGATTTTCTCTGCTGCCTTCATGCAGCTGTACACACGCTTGATTCTCTTATGGAGACATATAAATCCATGGGTTTGTATATTCTTACTAGTCAGGTGTATTCCTAGGCATTGAATATAGGGTTGTTAGTCCATTTCGTTGAGCAAGGGGTAGGTCTTGAGTATTACATATTTGACGTATGGAATGGTATCTGTGCTAATTTCTATCTCTGCTTTTATGCAGCACCCCAACTCACATTTCCCCTTAAGCAAACATAAGTCAGTTTTCTAAATTTGAGACCCTGTTCTGTTTTGTAATTCAGTTCATGTGTAGTCAAGAATTTATTCCTTGTGTTAGTGATATCTTATGATGTTTTATTTTCTGTGTGACTTATTTCACTTAGAATCATCGTACCTCAATCCACTCATTATGCCACGACGGGACTGATTACATTGATTTCATTGGAGAATGATATTCCATTGTACATACGTACCACAACTTCTTTATCAATTTTTTGCTTTCTGCGATATTTAACTTGTGCCGTACACGAGGTTCTTATAAACAGAGCCGTCCGACACTTTGGGGTGGCTGTGTGTTTCTGATTTTAATTTCCCTAAGCTATACTACCATAAGTGGAAGTGCCGTAGGCTCCGTTGCTTTGTTTTTTAAGTGTTTGAGGATACACCATACAGTTCTCCAGAGTGACTCTTGGCAATTTACATCCCGCCCATCAGCATAACAAGGCTCCCTGTTTTCCATGGCCTGTGGTGCTTTTCTGGATTTTACACTTTTTTCAGATGGCCCTTTTGACCGGGGAGCAGTGAGAGTTCACTGTAGTGCAGATTTCTTTAACATGCTTGCTTGGTTGACCAAAAAGTGCGTATGCGTTTTTTCCTGAATATATTCAGGAAAAAACGCCTACGCCCTTTTTGGCCAAGTGCATCATTTTCGACGTTCTGCCTCCTTTCCTATGCTTTAAATGCAATTCCCGTCTACCCCCTGAAATCGTTTTCCTGCAATTCTGCCCCACTTTCAAGTCCTCTTCGCAGCCTTCCTTCAATATATTTTTGGACGATAGCTGTCATTTATAACTCTGTAGGTTTGTGAATTACAGTGCCCCTGAGCTCCTTTCTTCAAATCGCTTTCTTGTGAGCTGGCCGCAAACCCGCAGGATTGCTTCAGGCCCTAATCTGGTTCCGGGACGGCATGCTGAGCGTTTCGTTAAATCCTCTTCCTGGTGGGAAATGATCATTAAATTTGCCCGAGCAGACACCTACAGCTATTCTCTCATTGGTTCTCCCTATTCCTGTTCATCTTGCGCAGAAATTGCAAACTGTGCCAAACAGGAGGTTAAAGGCACTGACTCTCCAAGTGGGGAGAGTGTTAGTAATGGGTCTGGAATTGTGAACCCGAGTAAAAGGGGACGAAAACTGAGATGCATTTGAAAACGTTTCCTGGTCACACGGTGCACCATACTGTGGGTTTCCCATGCATGTTTTAGCTGAAGGAAGAATCCCTTAAACATGGAGAGTTGGGACCCTTGGAATGGGTCCCATGCAGTATGACTTCAAAGGGTCTGCATTTGTTCATCGAACCTCACCAATGCTATAAGCCCGAAGTGTCCAACCTTATGTCTCACTCAGCTCTGGGTGTAGATGAGGTAAATCCAGGTTGCATCACAAGCCCTGAATGAATTATTTAAGAATTGCTCTCTATTTCACTGTCATTGTGTTTTGTTTTTTTTAATTCATTTTGATAATGGGATTTATCGGATTTTCTCTGCTGCCTTCATGCAGCTGTACACATGCATGAATCTCTTATGGAGACATATAAATCCATGGGTTTGAAGATTCTTACTAGTCAGGTGTATTACTAGGCGTCGAATATAGGGTGTTTAGTCCATTTCGTTGAGCAATGGGTATGTCTTGACTATTACAGATTTGACGTATGGAATGGTATCTGTGGTAATTTCTATCTCTGGTTTTATGCAGCACCCCAACTCACCTTTCCCCTTAAGCAAACATAAATTGGTTTTCTAAATTTGAGACCCTGTTCTGTTTTGTAACTAAGTTCATGTGTAGCCAAGATTACATTCCGTGTATTAGTGATATCTTATGATGTTTCATTTTCTCTGTGACTTATTTTACTTAGAATCATCGTACCTGAATCCACTCATTATGCCGCGACGGGCCTGATGACATAGATTTCATTGGAGAGTGATATTCCATTGTACATACGTACCACAACTTCTTTATCCATTTTTTGCTTTCTGCGATATTTAACTTGTGCCATACACGAGGTTCTTGTAAACAGAGACGTCCGACACTTTGGGGTGGCTGTATTGCTGATTTTAATTTCCCTAAGCTATAGGACCATAAGTGGAAGTGCCGTAGGCTCTGTTGCTTTGTTTTTTACGTGTTTGCGGATACACCATACACTTCTCCAGAGTGGCTCTTGGCAATTTACATTCCGCCCATCAGCATAACAAGGCTCCCTGTTCTCCATGGCCTGTGCTGCCTTTGTGGCATTTACACTTTTTTCAGATGGCCCTTTTAACTGGGGGGCAGTGAGACTTCACTGTATTGCAGATTTCTTTAACATGCTTGCTTGGTTGGTCAAAAAGGGCGTATGCGTTTTTTCCTGAATATATTCAGGAAAAAACGCATACGCTCTTTTTGGCCAAGTGCATCATTGTCGACATTCTGCCTCTTTTCCTATGCTTTAAATGCAATCCACTCTACTCCCTGAAATCGTTTTCCTGCAATTCTGCTCCGCTTTCAAGACCTCTTCGCAGCCTTCCTTCAATATATTTTTGGACGATAGCTGTCATTTATAACTCGGCAGGTTTGTGAATAACAGTGCCCCTGAGCTCCTTCATTCAAATCGCTTTCTTGTGAGCTGGCTGCAAACCTGCAGGATTGCTTCAGGCCCTAATCTGGTTCCGGCACGGCATGCTGAGCGTTTCGTTAAATCCTCTTCCTGGTGGGAAATGATCGTTAAATTTGCCCGTGCAGACACCTACAGCTAGTCTCTCATTGGTTCTCCCTATTCCTGTTCATCTTGCGCAGAAATTGCAAACTGTGCCAAACAGGAGGTTAAAGGCACTGACTCTCCAAGTGGGGAGAGTATTAGTAAACGGTCTGGAATTGTGAACCCGAGTAAAAGGGGACGGAAACTGAGATGCATTTGAAAACGTTTCCCAGTCACACGGTGCACCATACTTTGGGTTTCCCATGCATGCTTTAGCTGAAGGAAGAATCCCTTAAACCTGGAGAGTTGGGACCCATGGAATGGGTCCCATGCAGTATGACTTCAAAGGGTCTGCATTTGCTCATCGAACCTCACCAATGCTATCAGCCCGAAGTGTCCAACATTATGTCTCACTCAGCTCTGGGTGTAGATGAGGTAAATCCAGGTTGCATCACAAGCCCTGCATGAATTATTTAAGAATTGCTCTCTATTTCACTGTCATTGTGTTTTGTTTTTGTAATTCATTTCGATAATGGGATTTATCGGATTTTCTCTGCTGCCTTCATGCAGCTGTACACACGCTTGTTTCTCTTATGGAGACATATAAATCCATGGGTTTGAAGATTCTTACTAGTCAGGTGTATTCCTAGGCGTTGAATATAGGGTATTTAGCCCATTTCGTTGAGCAAGGGGTAGGTCTTGACTATTAGATATTTGACTTATGGAATGGTATCTGTGCTAATTTCTATCTCTGGTTTTATGCAGCACCCCAACTCACCTTTCCCCTTAAGCAAACATAAGTTGGTTTTCTACATTTGAGATCCTGTCCTGTTTTGTAATTCAGTTCATCTGTAGCCAAGATTACATTCCGTGTATTAGTGATATCTTATGATGTTGCATTTTCTGTGTGACTTACTTCACTTAGAATCATCGTACCTGAATCCACTCATTATGCCACGACGGGCCTGATGACATAGATTTCTTTGGTGAGTGATATTCCATTGTACATACGTACCACAACTTCTTTATCCAATTTTCGCTTTCTGGGATATTTAACTTGTACCGTAGACGAGGTTCTTGTAAACAGAGCCGTCTGAAACATTGGGGTGTCTGTGTGTTTTTGATTTTAATTTCCCTAAGCTATAGGACCATAAGTGGATGTGCCGTAGGCTCCGTTACTTTGTTTTTTAGGTGTTTCAGGAAACACCATACACTTCTCCAGAGTGGCTCTTGGCAATTTACATCTCACCCATCAGCATACCAAGGCTCCCTGTTCTCTATGGCCTGTGCTGCATTTCTGGATTTTACACATTTTTCAGATGGCCCTTTTGACCGGGGGGCAGTGAGACTTCATTGTAGTGCAGATTTCTTTAACACGCTTGCTTGGTTGGCCAAAAAGGGCGTATGCGCTTTTTCCTGAATATATTCTGGAAAAAAACACATACGCCCTTTTTGGACAAGTGCATCATTGTCGACGTTCTGCCTCTTTTCCTATGCTTTAAATGCAATTCCAGTCTACCCCCTGAAATCGTTTTCCTGCAATTCTGCCCCGCTTTCAAGTCCTCTTCGCAGCCTTCCTTCAATATATTTTTGGACGATAGCTGTCATTTAAAACTCTGCAGGTTTGTGAATTACAGTGCCCCTGAGCTCCTTTCTTCAAATCGTTTTCTTGTGAGCTGGCCGCAAACCCGCAGGATTGCTTCAGGCCCTAATCTGGTTCCGGCATGGCATACTGAGCGTTTGGTTAATTCCACTTCCTGGTGGCAAATGAGCGTTAAATTTGCCCGTGCAGACACCTACAGCTAGTCTCTCATTGGTTCTCAATATTCCTGTTCATCTTGCGCAGAAATTGCAAACTGTTCCAAACAGGAGGTTAAAGGCACTGACTCTCCAAGTGGGGAGAGTATTAGTAAACGGTCTGGAATTGTGAACCCGAGTAAAAGGGGACGGAAACTGAGATGCATTTGAAAACGTTTCCCGGTCACACGGTGCACCATACTTTGGGTTTCCCATGCATGTTTTAGCTGAAGGAAGGATCGCTTAAACCTGGAGATTTGGGACCCATGGTATGGGTACCATGCAGTATGACTTCAAATGGTCTGCATTTGCTCATCGAACCTCACCAATGTTATCAGCCCGAAGTGTCCAACCTTATGTCTCACTCAGCTCTGGGTGTAGATGAGGTAAATCCAAGTTGCATCACAAGCCCTGAATGAATTATTTAAGAATTGCTCTCTATTTCACTGTCATTGTGTTTTGTTTTTGTAATTCATTTTGATAATGGGATTTATCGGATTTTCTCTGCTGCCTTCATGCAGCTGTACACACGCTTGATTCTCTTATGGAGACATATAAATCCATGGGTTTGAAGATTCTTACTAGTCACGTGTATTCCTAGGCGTTGAATATAAGGTTGTTACTCCATTTCGTTGAGCAAGGGGTAGGTCTTGAGTATTACATATTTGACGTATGGAATGGTATCTGTGCTAATTTCTATCTCTGCTTTTATGCAGCACCCCAACTCAACTTTCCCCTTAAGCAAACATAAGTTGGTTTTCTGAATTTGAGACCCTGTTCTGTTTTGTAATTCAGTTCATGTGTAGCCAAGATTATATTCGGTGTATTAGTGATATCTTATGATGTTTCATTTTCTGTGAGACTTACTTCACTTAGAATCATCGTACCTGAATCCACTCATTATGCCACGACGGGACTGATTACATTGATTTCATTGGAGAATGATATTCCATTGTACATACGTACCACAACTTCTTTATCCATTTTTTGCTTTCTGCGATATTTAACTTGTGCCGTACACGAGGTTCTTATAAACAGAGCCGTCCGAAACTTTGGGGTGGCTGTGTGTTTCTGATTTTAATTTCCCTAAGCTATAGTACCATAAGTGGAAGTGCCGTAGGCTCCGTTGCTTTGTATTTTAGGTGTTTGAGGATACACCATACAGTTCTCCAGAGTGACTCTTGGCAATTTACATCCCGCCCATCAGCATAACAAGGCTCCCTGTTCTCCATGGCCTGTGGTGCTTTTCAGGATTTTATACTTTTTTCAGATGGCCCTTTTGACCGGGGAGCAGTGACACTTCACTGGAGTGCAGATTTCTTTAACATGCTTGCCTGGTTGACCAAAAAGTGCGTATGCGTTTTTTCCTGAATATATTCAGGAAAAAACGCATACGCCCTTTTTGGCCAAGTGCATCATTTTCGTCGTTCTGCCTCCTTTCCTATGCTTTAAATGCAATTCCCGTCTACCCCTTGAAATCGTTTTCCTGCAATTCTGCCCCACTTTCAAGTCCTCTTCGCAGCCTTCCTTCAATATATTTTTGGACAATAGCTGTCATTTATAACTCTGTAGGTTTGTGAATTACAGTGCCCCTGAGCTCCTTTCTTCAAATCGCTTTCTTGTGAGCTGGCCGCAAACCCGCAGGATTGCTTCAGGCCCTAATCTGGTTCCGGGACGGCATGCTGAGCGTTTCTTTAAATCCTCTTCCTGGTGGGAAATGATCATTAAATTTGCCCGAGCAGACACCTACAGCTAGTCTCTCATTGGTTCTCCCTATTCCTGTTCATCTTGCGCAGAAATTGCAAACTGTGCCAAAGAGGAGGTTAAAGGCACTGACTCTCCAAGTGGGGAGAGTGTTAGTAATGGGTCTGGAATTGTGAACCCGAGTAAAAGGAGACGAAAACTGAGATGCATTTGAAAACGTTTCCCGGTCACACGGTGCACCATACTGTGGGTTTCCCATGCATGTTTTAGCTGAAGGAAGAATCCCTTAATCCTGGAGAGTTGGGACCCTTGGAATGGGTCCCATGCAGTATGACTTCAAAGGGTCTGCATTTGCTCATCGAACCTCACCAATGCTATCAGCCCGAAGTGTCCAACCTTATGTCTCACTCAGCTCTGGGTGTAGATGAGGTAAATCCAGGTTGCATCACAAGCCCTGAATGAATTATTTAAGAATTGCTCTCTATTTCACTGTCATTGTGTTTTGTTTTTGTAATTCATTTTGATAATGGGATTTATCGGATTTTCTCTGCTGCCTTCATGCAGCTGTACACATGCATGAATCTCTTATGGAGACATATAAATCCATGGGTTTGAAGATTCTTACTAGTCAGGTGTATTCCTAGGCGTCGAATATAGGGTGTTTAGTCCATTTCGTTGAGCAATGGGTATGTCTTGACTATTACATATTTGACGTATGGAATGGTATCTGTGGTAATTTCTATCTCTGCTTTTATGCAGCACCCCACCTCACCGTTCCCCGTAAGCAAACATAAATTGGTTTTCTAAATTTCAGACCCTGTTCTCTTTTGTAACTCAGTTCATGTGTAGCCAAGATTACATTCGGTGTATTAGTGATATCTTATGATGTTTCATTTTCTCTGTGACTTATTTTACTTAGAATCATCGTAGCTGAATCCACTCATTATGCCGCGACGGGCCTGATGACATAGATTTCATTGGAGAGTGATATTCCATTGTACATACGTACCACAACTTCTTTATCCATTTTTTGCTTTCTGCGATATTTAACTTGTGCCATACACGAGGTTCTTGTAAACAGAGACGTCCGACATTTTGGGGTGGCTGTGTTTCTGATTTTAATTTCCCTAAGCTATAGGACCATAAGTGGAAGTGCCGTAGGCTCTGTTGCTTTGTTTTTTACGTGTTTGAGGATACACCATACACTTCTCCAGAGTGGCTCTTGGCAATTTACATTCCGCCCATCAGCATAACAAGGCTCCCTGTTCTCCATGGCCTGTGCTGCCTTTGTGGCATTTACACTTTTTTCAGATGGCCCTTTTAACCGGGGGGCAGTGAGACTTCACTGTATTGCAGATTTCTTTAACATGCTTGCTTGGTTGGCCAAAAAGTGCGTATGCGTTTTTTCCTGAATATATTCAGGAAAAAACGCATACGCTCTTTTTGGCCAAGTGCATCATTGTCGACATTCTGCCTCTTTTCCTATGCTTTAAATGCAATCCACTCTACTCCCTGAAATCGTTTTCCTGCAATTCTGCTCCGCTTTCAAGACCTCTTCGCAGCCTTCCTTCAATATATTTTTGGACGATAGCTGTCATTTATAACTCGGCAGGTTTGTGAATAACAGTGCCCCTGAGCTCCTTCATTCAAATCGCTTTCTTGTGAGCTGGCCGCAAACCTACAGGATTGCTTCAGGCCCTAATCTGGTTCCGGCACGGCATGCTGAGCGTTTCGTTAAATCCTCTTCCTGGTGGGAAATGATCGTTAAATTTGCCCGTGCAGACACCTACAGCTAGTCTCTCATTGGTTCTCCCTATTCGTGTTCATCTTGCGCACAAATTGCAAACTGTGCCAAAGAGGAGGTTAAAGGCACTGACTCTCCAAGTGGGGAGAGTGTTAGTAAAGGGTCTGGAATTGTGAACCCGAGTAAAAGGGGACAAAAACTGAGATGCATTTGAAAACGATTCCCGGTCACATGGTGCACCATACTGTGGGTTTCCCATGCATGATTTCGCTGAAGGAAGAATTGCTTAAACCTGGAGAGTTGGGACCCATGGAATGGTTACCATGCAGTATGACTTCAAATGGTGTGCATTTGCTCATCGAACCTCACCAATGCTATCAGCCCGAAGTGTCCAACCTTATGTCTCACTCAGCTCTGGGTGTAGATGAGGTAAATCCAGGTTGCATCACAAGCCCTGCATGAATTATTGAAAAATTGCTCTCTATTTCACTGTCATTGTGTTTTGTTTTTGTAATTAATTTCGATAATGGGATTTATTGGATTTTCTCTGCTGCCTTCATGCAGGTGTACACCCGATTGTTTCTCTTATGGAGACATATAAATCCATGGGTTTGAAGATTCTTACTAGTCAGGTGTATTCCTAGGCGTTGAATATAGGGTGTTTAGCACATTTCGTTGAGCAAGGGGTAGGTTTTGACTATTACATATTTGACTTATGGAATGGTATTTGTGCTAATTTCTATCTCTGGTTTTATGCAGCACCGCAACTCACCTTTCCCCTTAAGCAAACATAAGTTGGTTTTCTAAATTTGAGACCCTGTTCTGTTTTGTAATTCAGTTCATGTGTAGCCAAGATTACATTCAGTGTATTAGTGATATCTTATGATGTTTCATTTTCTGTGAGACTTACTTCACTTAGAATCATCGTACCTGAATCCACTCATTATGCCATGACGGGCCTGATGACAGATTTCATTGGAGAGTGCTATTCCATTGTACATACGTACCACAACTTCTTTATCCATTTTTTGCTTTCTGCGATATTTAACTTGTGCCGTACACGAGGTTCTTATAAACAGAGCCGTCCGACACTTTGGGGTGGCTGTGTGTTTCTGATATTAATTTCCCTAAGCTATAGGACCATAAGTGGAAGTGCCGTAGGCTCCGTTGCTTTGTTTTTTAGGTGTTCCAGGAAATACCATACACTTCTCCAGAGTGACTCTTGGCAATTTACATCCGGCCCATCAGCATAACAAGGCTCCCTGTTCTCCATGGCCTGTGCTGCCTTTCTGGATTTTACATTTTTTTCAGATGGCCCTTTTGACCGGGGGGCAGTGAGACTTCACTGTACTGCAGATTTCTTTAACATGCTTGCTTGGTTGACCAAAAAGTGCGTAAACGCATACACCCTTTTTGGCCAAGTGCATCATTGTCGACGTTCTGCCTCTTTTCCTATGCTTTAAATGCAATTCCAGTCTACCCCCTGAAATCGTTTTCCTGCAATTCTGCCCCGCTTTCAAGTCCTCTTCGCAGTCTTCCTTCAATATATTTTTGGACGATAGCTGTCATTTATCACTCTGCAGGTTTGAGAATTACAGTGCCCCTGAGCTCCTTTCTTCAAATCGCTTTCTTGTGAGCTGGCCGCAAACCCGCAGGATTGCTTCAGGCCCTAATCTTGTTCCGGCACGGCATGCTGAGCCTTTGGTTAATTCCTGTTCCTGGTTGGAAATGAGCATTAAATTTGCCCGTGCAGACACCTACAGCTAGTCTCTCATTGGTTCTCCCTATTCCTGTTGATCTTGCGCAGAAATTGCAAACTGTGCCAAACAGGAGTTTAAAGTCACTTACTCTCCAAGTGGGGAGAGTGTTAGTAAACGGTCTGGAATTGTGAACCCGAGTAAAAGGGGATGAAAACTGAGATGCATTTGAAAACGTTTCCCGGTCACACGGTGCACCATACTGTGGGTTTCCCATGCATGCTTTAGCTGAAGGAAGAATCGCTTAAAACTGGAGAGTTGAGCCCCATGGAATGTGTACCATGTATTATGACTTCAGATGTTCTGCATTTGCTCATCGAACCTCACCAATGCTATCAGCCCGATGTGTCCAACCTTATGTCTCACTCAGCTCTGGGTGTAGATGAGGTAAATCCAGGTTGCATCACAAGCCCTGAATGAATTATTTAAAAATTGCTCTCTATTTCACTGTCATTGTGTTTTGGTTTTGTAATTCATTTTGATAATAGGATTTATCGGATTTTCTCTGCTGCCTTCATGCAGCTGTACACACGCTTGATTCTCTTATGGAGACATATAAATCCATGGGTTTGAAGATTCTTTCTAGTCAGGTGTATGCCTAGGTGTTGAATATAGGGTGTTTAGCCCATTTCGTTGAGCAAGGGGTATGTCTTGACTATTAAGTATTTGACATATGGAATGGTATCTGTGCTAATTTCTATCTCTGGTGTTATGCAGCACCCCAACTCACCTTTCCCCTTACGCAAACATAAGTTCGTTTTCTAAATTTGAGACCCTGTTCTGTTTTGTAATTCAGTTCATGTGTAGCCAAGATTACATTCCGTGTATTAGTGACATCTTATGATGTTTCATTTTCTGTGTGACTTATTTCACTTAGAATCATTGTACCTGAATCCACTCATTATGCCACGACGGGCCAGATGACATAGATTTCATTGGTGAGTGATATTCAATTGTACGTACGTACCACAAATTCTTTATCCATTTTTTGCTTTCTGGGATATTTAACCTGTACCGTAGACGAGGTTTTTGTAAACAGATCCGTCTGAAACTTTGGGGTGGCTGTGTGTTTTTGATTTTAATTTCCCTAAGCTATAGGACCATAAGTGGAAGTGCCCTAGACTCCGTTGCTTTGTTTTTTAGGTGTTTCAGGAAACACCATACACTTCTCCAGAGTGGCTCTTGGCAATTTACATCCCACCCATCAGCATAACAAGGCTCCCTGTTCTCCATGGCCTGTGCTGCATTTCTGGATTTTACACTTTTTTCAGATGGCCCTTTTGACCGTGGGGCAGTGAGACTTCATTGTAGTGCAGATTTCTTTAACATGCTTGCTTGGTTGGCCAAAAAGAGCGTATGCGTTTTTTCCTGAATATATTCAGGAAAAAACGCATACGCTCTTTTTGGCCAAGTGCATCATTGTCGACGTTCTGCCTCTTTTCCTATGCTTTAAATGCAATTCCAGTCTACCCCCTGAAATCGTTTTCCTGCAATTCTGCCCCGCTTTCAAGTCCTCTTCGCAGCCTTCCTTCAATATATTTTTGGACGATATCTGTCATTTATAACTCTGCAGGTTTGTGAATTACAGTGCCCCTGAGCTCCTTTCTTCAAATTTCTTTCTTGTGAGCTGGCCGCAAACCCGCAGTATTGCTTCAGGCCCTAATCTGGTTCCGGCACGGCATGCTGAGCCTTTGGTTAATTCCTCTTCCTCGTTGGAAATGAGCGTTAAATTTGCCCATGCAGACACCTACAGCTAGTCTCTCATTGGTTCTCCCTATTCCTGTTCATCTTGCGCAGAAATTGCGAATTGTGCCAAACAGGAGGTTAAAGGCACTGACTCTCCAAGTGGGGAAAGTGTTAGTAAAGGTTCTGGAATTGTGAACCCGAGTAAAAGGGGACGAAAACTGAGATGCATTTGAAAACGTTTCCCGGTCACATGGTGCACCATACTGTGGGTTTCCCATGCATGCCTTAGCTGAAGGAAGAATCCTTTAAACCTGGAGAGTTGGGACCCATGGAATGGGTACCATGCAGTATGACTTCAAAGGGTCTGCATTTGCTCATCGAACCTCACCAATGCTATCAGCCCGAAGTGCCCAACCTTATGTCTCACTCAGCTCTGGGTGTACATGTGGTAAATCCAGGTTGCATCACAAGCCCTGAATGAATTATTTAAGAATTGCTCTCTATTTCACTGTCCTTGTGTTTTGTTTTTGTAATTCATTTGATAATGGGATTTATCGGATTTTCTCTGCTGCATTCATGCCGCTGTATACACACTTGATTTCCTTATGGAGACATATAAATCCATGGGTTTGAAGATTCTTACTAGTCAGGTATATTCCCAGGCGTTGAATATGGGGTGTTGAGTCCATTTCGTTGAGCAAGTAGTAGGTCTTGTCTGTTACATATTTGGATTATGGAATGGTATCTGTGCTAATTTCTATCTCTGGTTTTATGCAGCACCCCAACTCACCTTTCCCCATAAGCAAGCATAAGTTGGTTTTCTACATTTAAGTACCTGTTCTGTTTTGTAATTCAGTTCATGTGTAGCCAAGTTTTCATTCCGTGTATTAGTGATATCTTATGATGTTTCTTTTTCTGTGTGACTTATTTCACGTAGAATCATCGTACCTGAATCCACTCATTATGCCACAACGGGTCTGATGACATAGATTTCATTGCTGAGGGATATTCCATTGTACGTACGTACCACAACTTCTTAATCCATTTTTCGCTTTCTGGGATATTTAACTTGTACCGTAGATGAGGTTTTTGTAAACAGAGCCATCCCAAATTTTGGGGTGGATGTGTGTTTTTGATTTTAATGTCCCTAAGCTACTGGACCATAAGTGGAAGTGCCATAGGCTGTGTTGCTTTGTTTCCTACATGTTTCAGGAAACACCATACACTTCTCCAGTGTGGCTGTTGGCAATTTACATCCTGCCCATCAGCATAACAAGGCTCCATGTTCTCCATGGCATGTCCTGCCTTTCTGGGTTTTACACTTTTTCCAGATGGCCCTGTTGACTGGGGGGCAGTGAGACTTCCCTTGTAGTGCACATTTCTTTACACGCTTGCTTAGTTGGCCAAAAAGGGTGTATGCGTTTTTTCCTGATTATATTCAGGAAAAAACGCATACGCCCTTTTTGGCCAAGTGCATCATTGTCGACATTCTGCCTCTTTTCCTATGCTTTAAGTGTAATTCCAGTCTACCCCCTGAAAACGTTTTCCTGAAATTCTGCCCCTCTTTCAAGTCCGCTTCGCAGACTTACTTCAATATATTTTTGGATGATAGCTGTCATTCATAACTCTGCAGGTTTGTGAATTACAGTGCCCCTGAGCTCATTTCTTCAACTCGTTTTCTTGTGAGCTGGCAGCAAAACCGCAGGATTGCTTTAGGCCCTACTCTCTTTCTGGCAGGGCATGCTGAGCCATTGGTTAATTCCTCTTCCTGGTGGGCAGCGAGCGATACATTTGCCCGTACAGACTCCTACAGCTAGTCTCTCATTGGTCCTCCCTATTCCTGTTCATCTTGCGCAGAAATTGCAAACTGTGCCAAACAGGAGGTTAAAGGCACTGACTCTCCGAGTGGGGAGAGTGTTAGTGAAGGGTCTGGAATGGTGAACCCGAGTACCAGGGGACAAAAACTGAGATGCATTTGAAAACATTTCCCAATCACCCAGTGTACCATAGTCTGGGTTTCCCATGCGTGTTTTAGCTGAAGGAAGAATCACTTAAACCTGGAGAGTTGGGACCCATGGAATGGGTACCATGCAGTGTGACTTCCAATGGTCTGCATTTGCTCATCGAACCTCACCAATGCTATCAGCCTGAAGTGTCCAACCTTATGTCTCTCTCAGCTCTGGGTTTAGATGAGGTAAATCCAGGTTGCATCACAAGCCCTGAATGAATTATTTAAGAATTGCTCTCTATTTCACTGTCATTGTGTTTTGGTTTTGTAATTCATTTTGATAATAGGATTTATCGGATTTTCTCTGCTGCCTTCATGCAGCTGTACACACGCTTGATTCTCTTATGGAGACATATAAATCCATGGGTTTGAAGATTCTTACTAGTCATGTGTATTCCTAGGCGTTGAATATAGGGTGTTTAGCCCATTTCGTTGAGCAAGGGGTAGGTCTTGACTATTACATATTTGACGTATGGAATGGTATCTGTGCTAATTTCTATCTCTGGTTTTATGCAGCACCCCAACTCACCTTTCCCCTTAAGTAAACATAAGTTGGTTTTCTAAATTTGAGACCCTGTTCTGTTTTGTAATTCATTTCATGTGTAGCCAAGATTACATTCCGTGTATTAGTGATATCTTATGATGTTTCATTTTCTGTGTGACTTATTTCACTTAGAATCATCGTACCTGAATCCACTCATTATGCCAGGACGGGCCAGATGACATAGACTTCATTGGTGAGTGATATTCCATTGTACGTACGTACCACAACTTCTTTATCCATTTTTCGCTTTCTGGGATATTTAACTTGTACCGTAGACGAGGTTCTTGTAAACAGAGCCGTCTGAAATTTCGGGGTGGCTGTGTGTTTTTCATTTTAATTTCCCTAATCTATAGGACCGTAAGTGGAAGTGCTGTAGGCTCCGTTGCTTTGTTTTTTAGGTGTTTCAGGAAACACCATACACTTCTCCAGAGTGGCTGTTGGCAATTTACATCCCACCCATCAGCATAAAAAGGCTCCCTGTTCTCCATGGCCTGTGCTGCATTTCTGGATTTTACATTTTTTTCAGATGGCCCTTTTGACCGGGGGGCAGTGAGACTTCATTGTAGTGCAGATTTCTTTAACATGCTTGCTTGGTTGGCCAAACAGTGCGTATGCGTTTTTTCCTGAATATATTCAGGAAAAAACGCATACGCCCTTTTTGGCCAAGTGCAACATTGTCGACGTTCTGCCTCTTTTCCTATGCTTTAAATGCAATTCCAGTCTACCCCCTGAAATCGTTTTCCTGCAATTCTGCCCCGCTTTCAAGTCCTCTTCGCAGCCTTCCTTCAATATATTTTTGGACGATAGCTGTCATTTATAACTCTGCAGGTTTGTGAATTACAGTGCCCCTGAACTCCTTTCTTCAAATTGCTTTCTTATGAGCTGGCCGCAAACCCGCAGGATTGCTTCAGGCCCTAATCTGGTTCCGGCACGGCATGCTGAGCCATTGGTTAATTCCTCTTCCTGGTGGGAAATGAACGTTAAATTTGCCCGTTCAGACACCTACAGCTAGTCTCTCATTGGTTCTCCCTATTCCTGTTCATCTTGCACAGAAATTCCAAACTGTGCCAAACAGCAGGTTAAAGGCACTGACTCTCCAAGTGGGGAGAGTGTTAGTAAAGGGCCTGGAATTGTGAACCCGAGTAAAAGGGGACGAAAACTGAGATGCATTTGAAAACGTTTCCCGGTCACACGGTGAACCATACTGTGGGTTTCCCATGCATGCTTTAGCTGAACGAAGAATCACTTAAACCTGGAAAGTTGGGACCCATGGAATGGGTACCATGCAGTATGACTTCAAATGGTCTGCATTTGCTCATCGAACCCCACCAATGCTATCAGCCCGAAGTGTCCAACCTTATGTCTCTCTCACCTCTGGGTTTAGATAAGGTAAATCCAGGTTGCATCACAAGCCCTGAATGAATTATTTAAGAATTGTTCTCTATTTCACTGTCATTGTGTTTTGTTTTTGTAATTCATTTTGATAATAGGATTTATCGGATTTTCTCTGCTGCCTTCATGCAACTGTACACATGCTTGATTCTCTTATGGAGACATATAAATCCATGGGTTTGAAGATTCTTACTAGTCAGGTGTATTCCTAGGCGTTGAATATGGGGTGTTTAGTCCGTTTCGCTGAGCAAGGGGTATGTCTTGACTATTACATATTTGGCTTATGGAAAGGTATCTGTGCTAATTTCTGTCTGTGGTTTTATGCAGCACCCCAACTCACCTTTCCCCATAAATAAGCATAAGTTGGTTTTCTAAATTTGAGACCCTGTTCTGTTTTGTAATTCAGTTCATGTGTAGCCAAGTTTACATTCCGTGGATTAGTGATATCTTATGTTTCATTTTTTGTGTGACTTATTTCATTTAGAATCTTCGTACCTGAATCCACTCATTATGCCACGACGGGCCTGATGACATAGATTTCCTTTCTGAGTGATATTCCATTGTATGTACGTTATACAACTTCTTCTTTATCCATTTTTCACCTTCTGGGATATTTTACTTCTCCATAGACGAGGTTCTTCTAAACATAGCTGTCCGAAACTTTGGGGTGGCTGTGTGCTTTTGATTTTCATTTCTCTAAGCTATAGGACCATAAGTTGAAGTGCCGTAGGCTCCGTTGCTTTGTTTTTTAGGTGTTTCAGGAAACACCATACACTTCTCCAGAGTGGCTGTTGGCAATTTACATACCTCCCATCAGCATAACAAGGCTCCCTGTTTTCCAAGACCTGTCCGGACTTTTTCGATTTTACACTTTTTTCAGATGGCCCTTTTGACGTGGGGACAGTGAGACTTCATTGTAGTGCATATTTCCTTTACACGCTTGCTTGGTTGGCAAAAAGTACGTATGCGTTTTTTCCTGAATATATTCAGGAAAAAACGCATGCGCCCTTTTTGGCCAAGTGCATCATTGTCTACATTCTGCCTCTTTTCCTATGCTTTAAGTACAATTCCCGTCTACCCCCTGAAATCGTTTTCCTGAATTTCTGCCCCGCTTTCAAGTCCTCTTCGAAGACTTACTTCAATACATTTTTGGACGATAGCTGTCATTCATAACTCTGCAGGTTTGTGAATTACAGTGTCCCTGAGCACCTTTCTTCAACTCGCTTTCTTCTGAGCTGGCCGCAAAACCGCAGGATTGCTTCAGGCCCTAATCTGTTTCCGGCAAGGCACGCTGATCCTTTGGTTAACTCCCCTTCCTGGTGGGAAATGAGCGTTCCATTTGCCCGTGCAGACACCTACAGCTAGTCTCTCATTGGTTCTCCCTATTCCTGTTCAGCTTGAGCAGAAATTGCAAATTTTGCCAAACAGGAGTTTAAAGAAACTGACTCTCCATGTGGGGAGAGTGTTAGAAAAGCGTCTGGAATGGTGAACCCGAGTACCAGGGGACGAAAACTGAGATGCATTTGAAAACGTTTCCCAATCACGCGGTGGACAATACTCTGGGTTTCCCATGCATGTTTTAGCTGAAGGAAGAATCCCTGAAAGCTGGAGAGTTGGGAACCATGGAAAGGGAACCATGCAGTATGACTTCAAAGGGTCTGCGTTTGCTCACCGAACTTCACCAATGCTATGAGCCTAAAGTGTCCAGACTTATGTCTCACCCAGCTCTGGGTGTAGATGTGGGAAATCCAGTTTGCATCACATGCCCTGAATGAATTATTTAAGAATTGCTCTCTATTTCACTGTCCTTGTGTTTTGTTTCTGTGATTCATTTTGATAATGGGATTTATCGGATTTTCTCTGCTGCATTCATGCCGCTGTACACACGCTTCATTCTCTTACTAGGACATATATATCCATGGGTTTGAAGATTCTTACTAGTCAGGTGTATTCCTAGGCCTTGAATATGGGGAGTTTAGTCCAATTCCTTGAGCAAGGGGTAGGTCTTGACTATTATATATTTGGTTTATGGAAAGGTATCTGTGCTAATTTCTATCTCTGGTTTTATGCAGCACCCCAACTCAACTTTCCCCTTATCCAAGCATAAGTTGGTTTTCTAAATTTGAGACCCTGTTCTGTTTTGTAATTCAGTTCACGTGTAGCCAAGTTTACATTCCGTGTATTAGTGATAACTTATGATGTTTCATTTTCTGTGTGACTTATTTCACTTAGAATCATCGTACCTGAATCCACTCATTATGCCGCGACGGGCCTGATGACATTGATTTCATTGCTGAGTGCTATTCCATTGTACGTACGTACCACAACTTCTTTATCCATTTTTCACATTCTGGTATATTTAACTTGTACCGTAGACGAGGTTCTTGTAAACAGAGCCGTCCGACACTTTGGGGTGGCTGTGTGTTTTGATTTTAATTTCCCTAAGCTATAGGACCATAAGTGGAAGCGCCGGAGGCTCCGTTGCTTTGTTTTTTAGGTGTTTCAGGAAACACCATACCCTTCTCCAGAGTGGCTGTTGGCACTTTACATCCCGCCCATCAGCATAACAAGGCTCCATGTTCTCCATGGCCTGTGCTGCATTTCTGGATTTTACACTTTGTTCAGATGGCCCTTTTGACCGGGGGGCAGTGAGACTTCATTGTAGTGCAGATTTCTTTAACATGCTTGCTTGGTTGGCCAAAAAGGGCGTATGTGTTTTTTCCTGAATATATTCAGGAAAAAACGCATACGCCCTTTTTGGCCAAGTGCATCATTGTTGACGTTCTGCCTCTTTTCCTGTGCTTTAAATGCAATTCCAGTCTACCCCCTGAAATCGTTTTCCTGCAATTCTGCCCCGCTTTCAAGTCCTCTTCGCAGCCTTCCTTCAATATATTTTTGGACGAGAGCTGTCATTTATAACTATGCAGGTTTGTGAATTACAGTGCCCCTGAGCTCCTTTCTTCAAATAACTTTCTTGTGAGCTGGCCGCAAACCCGCAGGATTGCTTCAGGCCCTAATCTGGTTCCGGCACGTCATGCTGAGCGTTTGGTTAATTCCTCTTCCTGGTTGGAAATGAGCGTTAAATTTGCCCGTGCAGACACCTACAGCTAGTCTCTCATTGGTTCTCCCTATTCCTGTTCATCTTGCGCAGAAATTGCAAACTGTGCCAAACAGCAGGTTAAAGGCATTGGCTCTCCAAGTAAGGAGAGTGTTAAATGGGTCTGGAATGGTGAACCCGAGTAAAAGGGGACGAAAACTGAGATGCATTTGAAAGCGTTTCCCGGTCACACGGTGCACCATACTGTGGGTTTCCCACGCATGTTTTAGCTGAAGGAAGAATTGCTTAAACCTGGAGAGTTGGGACCCATGGAATGGGTACCATGAAGTATGACTTCCAATGGTCTGCATTTGCTCATCAAACCTCACCAATGCTATCAGCCCGAAGTGTCCAACCTTATGTCTCACTCAGCTCTGGGTGTAGATGAGGTAAATCCAGGTTGCATCAGAAGCCCTGAATGAATTATTTAAGAATTGCTCTCTATTTCACTGTCATTGTGTTTTGTTTTTGTAATTCATTTTGATAATGGGATTTATCGGCTTTTCTCTGCTGCCTTCATGCAGCTGTACACACGCTTGATTCTCTTATGGAGACATATAAATCCATGGGTTTGAAGATTCTTACTAGCCAGGTGTATTCCTAGGCGTTGAATATAGGGTGTTTAGTGCATTTCGTTGAGCAAGGAGTAGGTCTTGTCTCTTACGTATTTGCCTTATGGAACTGTATCTGTGCTAATTTCAATCTCTGTTTTTATGCAGCACCCCAACTCACCTTTCCCCATAAGCAAGCATAAGTTGGTTTTCTAAATTTGAGACCCTGTTCTGTTTTGTATTTCAGTTCATGTGTAGCCAAGTGTACATTCCGTGTATTAGTGACATCTTATGAGGTTTCTTTATCTGTGTGATTTATTTCACTTAGAGACATCGTACCTGAATCCAGTCCTTATGCTGCTTTGGGCCTGATGACATAGATTTCCTTGCTGAGTGATATTCCATTTTACATAAGTACTACAACTTCTTTATCCCTTTTGTGCTCTCTGGGATATTTAACTTGTAGGGTAGACAAGGTTCTAAACAGAGCTGTCCCAAAGTTTGTGGTGGCTGCGTCTTTCTGATTTTAATTTCTCTAAGCTAAAAGACCATATGTGGAAGTGCACTGGGCTCAGTTCCTTTCTTTTTTAGGTGTTTCAGGAAACGCCATACACTTCTCCAGAGTGGCTGTTGGCAATTTACATCCCACCCATCAGCATAACAATGCTCCGTTTTCTCCATGGCCTGTCCTGTCTTTCTGGATTTTACAGTTTTTTCAGATGGCCCTTATGACCAGGGGGAAGTGAGACTTCATTGTAGTGCAGATTTCCTTTGCAAGCTTGCTTGGTTGGCCAAAAAGCGTGTATGCGTTTTTTCCTGACTATATTCAGGAAAAATCGAATACGCCCTTTTTAGCCAAGTGCATCATTGTCAACGTTCTGCCTCTTTTCCTATGCTTTAAATGCATTTTCAGTCTAACTCCTGATATCGGTTTCCTGCAATTCTGCCCCACTTTCAAGTCCTCTTCGCGTCCTTACTTCAATATATTTTTGGACAAGAGCTGTCATTTATAACTCTGCATGTTTGTGAATTACAGTGCCCCTGAGCTCGTTTCTTCAACTCGTTTTCTTTTGAGCTGGCTGCAAAACCATAGGATTGCTTCTGGCCCTAATCTTGTTCCGGCATTGCACGCTGACCGTTTGTTTAATTCTCCTTCCTGGTGGGAAATGAGCATTACATTTGCCCATGCAGACACCTACAGCTAATCTCTCATTGGTTCTCCCTATTCCTGTACATCTTCTGCGTAAATTGCAAACTGAGCCAGACAGGAGGTTAAAGACACTGACTCTCCAAGTGGGGAGAGTGTTAGTAAAGCGTCTGGAGTGGTGAACCCGAGTACCAGGGGACGAAAACTGAGATGCATTTAAAAACGTTTCCCAATCACACGGTGGACCATACACTGGGTTTCCCATGCACGTTTTAGCTGAAGGAAGAATCCCTTAAACCTGGAGAGTTGAAACCCATGGAATGGGTAAAATGCTGTATGACTTCAAATGGTCTGCATTTGCTCACAGAACCTCACCAATGCTATCAGCTCGAAGTGTCCAGCCTTATGTCTCATCCAGCTGTGGGTGTAGATGTGTTAAATCCAGGTTGCATCACAAGCCCTGAAAGAATTTTTTAAGAATTGCTCTCTATTTCACTGCCATTTTGTTATGTTTTTGAAATTTATTTTGAAAATGTGATTTAGCTGATTTTCACTGCTGCGTTTATGTCGCTCTACACACGCTTGATTTTCTTACGGAGACATATAAATCCATACGTTTTAAGACTCTTACTAGTCAGGTATATTCCTAGGTGGTGAATATGGGGTGTTGAGTCATTTCGTTGACCAAAAAGTAGGTCTTTTCTATTACATATTTGGCTTATGGAACAGTATCTGTGCTAATTTCAATCTCTGGTTTTATTCAGCACCCGAACTCACCTTTCCCCTTAAGCAAGCATATGTTGGTTTTCTAAATTTGAGGCCCCGTTCTGTTTTGTAGTTCCATTCATGTGTCCCCAAGTTTACATTCCGTGTATTAGTGATATCTTATGTTGCTTTAAATGATATCTTATGATATGTGTCTTTTTCTTTTGAATTATGTGACTTCGAATGATCATACGTAACTCCTCTGGAGTTGTTACAAATGGCCATATTTCATTGATTTCCAGGCTGAGTAATATTCCACTCTACATAAGTACCACATCTCTATCCATTTTTTCCCTCCAGAGACATTTAAGTTATATCCTAGTCGAGGTTCTTTTAAACAGAGAGGCGGTAAACATTGGGGTGCCTGTGTCCTCTCGATTTTTGTTTTTCCCAAGATACACGTCCATGAGTGCAAGTGCCCTGTGCTCTGTAGCTCATTTTTTAGATGCTTTAGTAAACACAATACACTTCTCCAGAGTGACCGTTGGCAATATACATTTCCACTATAAGCCTCACAGGGCTCCCTTTTCTCCTTTCCTGTCCTGCATTTCTGGTGTTCACACTTTATGAGGACGGCTCTTCTGACTGATGTGAAGTGATATCTTTTGTAGAATTGATTTCCAGTGCCCACCTGTTTGGTTGGCTAAAAATGTGTGTGCCCTTTTCTTGAATATATACAGAAAGAGACGCATACACCCTTTTTGACCAAGTGCAAAGTTGCAAATGTTCAGCCCCTTTTCTGGTGCTTAATGGCGAGTCCTTTCTACCTCTTCCAATCCCTTTCCTGCCATTCTCCCTTGCTTACAAGTCCTTTTCTCTGACTATCCTCAAGACATTTTTTAGGGATAGATATTTTCAACTCTGCAGTTTCGTGAATTTTAGTGCCCCTGAGTTCCATTTTTTACTTGTGTTTATGGGAACTGGCCACAAAGCAGCGGGATTTCCTCAAGGCCTATTCTGTTTCCATGGGCAACCCTAGCCTTTGGTCAATTCGTCTTTCTGATTGGAAATTAAAGTGACATGTGGCTGTCCGAGCACCTAGGACTTGTCTCTCATTGTTCCTCCTCCTTCCGCTTCATCCTCTGGACAAATTCCAAACTGTACACAACAGGATGTTGACAGTGCTGACATCTCCAAGTGGGGAGACTGTTAGTAAAGACGCCGGAGTGGTGAACCCGAGCACCAGGAGATGAGGAGATGAGATGCCTTTTCCAAACTCTTCCCGATCAGACGGTATACCATCCTCTGGGTGTGACAGGCATGTTTTAGCTGTAGGAAGGATCCCATTCATGTGAGGAGACCACCAGGGCTTTTTCAAAATCAGTGTCTCTCCGCAACCCAAACTGGGGAATTTTTTAAGCTACGGCTACACATATGTTCATTAAGGGCCTTGTGAAGTAGGCAGAGTCCAAACTTTAGATGATTGAAGTCTTCAGGGTCAGAAGCACTCACCAACGGCTTCCCTTAGGTTCCATTTTAACTGTCATTGATAGATGATGTCAATAAAAATATCTATTCTTTTTCAGATTATTTCCCCTTATAGGTTATTGCAAAATATTGAGTGTAGTTCCCTGTGCTATACAGTAGTTCCTTGTTGATGATTGATTATATACATAGCAGTGTGTATGTGTTAATCCCAAACTGTTAATTTATCCCTCCTCCCACCTTTCCTCTTTGGTAATCATAAATTATAAGATTTTATACTTCTCAGAAATGGGGGAGCTGAAAGAGAGGTATCATTTACAATGGAAAAGCATTTAAAACAAGATTGAAGCTTTAACCAAGATTATTAGATGTACATCCTTGGAAAGAAATCATTTCATTTCTCTAATATTGACCTGACAAATAAGACAAACCTTTTCAGTGAACTTGCTTATAATAAAGTGATGGAAATATCAAATGGAAGTGTTAGAAACATCTTATTTTACCCGAGCCTTATACACTGTTCTATGTTAATTACAGTTTGGCTCACACATCTGTTCATTGAAGTTACAAGGTTCTCAATTTCTGTTACTGATCCTCCAGAGTGGACCCCAACAAGTGTCCCCCTGCCCGGTGTCATTGGAGCCAACAGATCGAGACTGAGTTTGGTTCAGAAGCAAAGGAAACTTTATATTTTGATCAGAGAATGGAGAGGTGAGAGCATGTGCTACCCTGTGGGCTGTGGGCTGTGCTGCTGTGTAGAGATCCTGTCAGAGTCAGTGGGAGGGAGGGGGCAGAGCTCTCTCGAGGGCCCGGTTGGCTGCAGCTCAGGCTCTATATCACGGAGTCTGCCCTGGGCCCCAGGATCTGATGTGTCGACCCAGCCATTCTGCACTAGAAAATCTGGTCTGAAGTGCCAGGTGTGGAACCTCTGTATGCGGGACCCTAGGAGCACGTGAAATTAGACAAAGCACAAAGGATAAAAAGGTTAGACTTTATTTTATTGCCCAGATTCTATTTTTATCTCCCAGGGATTTTTAAGGGGCTTTGCCTGGGACAAACCCCGCTTCTGCCTTTTGTCCCCTTCCTCATTCTTGGAGTGCTGAGGGTGCAGACCCTTCTTCTGTAACTGCTGAGTGCTGAGTTAAGAGCACTCATACTCGTGGGCGAGGGTCAGAACTTCTCCCCAGCAGCCTCCAGGTGACGTTGATTGTCCCCAGGGCTGCTGCCTCCCTGCTCGTCCGCCTGAGCACCAGTATTGGAAGTGTTATAGATTCTAATGACCGTTAAGGGTCCAGGAAGGAGATGTGCAGTGATGCTGTGAGGTCCAGTTTCACCCCGCCCCACATTTATTTGGCCACCTTAGGCTGACCGTTTCTGCCAGCCTAGATGCTCTGACCAGTAGTCTGTGCTTTCTTCAATTAGGCCCCTGAATTAACGTAAAAACAGCACCAGGTGTCAGGACCCTGCCCGCTCAACTCCCAGACAGCCCAGGGTCAGTGGTGATGAAGGACCATGATGGCCACTGAGTCAACAGCCTTTTGAAGTAAACAGGAGTCCAGCCGGTCTTATTGGCCACCATCATCACGGTGTTTCTAGGCTTTTCTATGGTGACAGCGTGATATTCGGTTCCCCCGCCAAGATTATTAGCTCCCCTCTGGGTGCAGTAAGTCCTGCAAGCAGTAGTCTACTCTTTTGGGACACACTCTTGTTGTTTTATGAGAGAAACTCCAGGTCAAGTGATGGTCACATGAGTTGTCATGTTGCCCCGTTGCCCCTGGTTATCTCTCTGGAGGTTGGAGTTGGAGGGCCTCCTCACTCGAGGTCAGTGTGCCCACGGAGCAAACCCTGCAACTTCAGGGCATGGTTGGGGGTTAGGATCACCACGTGGGGTCCTTTTCCCTTAAGAGGGAGGTGGCCTTTTGGGCTGCTGATTTCCAGGTTTTTAGATACCGCCAGTATCTTGGGCAGATGTGGCGGTGGGCCAAGCTCCATGGTGACCGTAGTTTATCCTACCTATATGGCATTCTTGCATTGTTCCATTTCAAGTGGTCTCAGTTTTTGCACTAATACTCCAATGGCGATTCACCTTTCACCAGGAATGTAAAGGTCAAAGGGTTTAGCTAAATTAGGGAGTTCCAGGGCAAGGGTCTGAATTGACTGCTCTTTCCATTCTTGAAAGGCCACTTCTGGATTCTATTCAAAAGGATCATCATCTTTTCCTTTCAGTGTTTCATATAGAGGCCCAGCTAGTAGACTGTAGTTAGGGATCCAGAAGCAGCAAACCCTGGCCTCCCCAGGAACCCCTAAGCTGTCTTCTAGTTTTAGAAAGGGGTAAGGCTATAAATTGTTTCTTCCCTTTCCTGGGATGTGCTTCTCCGACCTTCTGTGAGAATGAAGCCCAGGCAGGTCACCGTAGTCTGTGATATTTGAGCTTTTTCTTGGACAACTTCTATCCTCTATTGGCTTGGTAGTTCAGAGGTCTCCTTAGTAGGGCTGGCGATCAGAATGTCGTCTGCATATTGAAGGAGTGTTTCCTTTTCCAGAGGTAGAGCTTTTAGGTCTTTAGCTGAGCTTTCCCCAAAGGTGGTGTGGGAATTTTTGAACCCTTGGGGCAAGACGGCCCGGAAGTATTGTTTTAGTTGTATGTTGAGTCCTGCCACTCACAAGCCAAAATTTTTTGTGACTCTCGGACTAATGGAATACAAAAGAAGGCATCATTCAAGACTAATACAGAATACCAAGTCCTGGTGGTTGGTAGAATGACCAGCAGGGTGTAGGATTTAGGAACTACTGGAGGTATATCCTCGGTGGCTTCACTGACTGTCCTGACATCCTTTACCAGGACTCCAGCAGCCCATGGGGCTCTCGAGGTCAGGCCAATCCCAGGATATGAAGCTCACCTGGGCAGGTACCCCACCCCCACGCCAGCCCATGGGGCTCTCGTGTTCAGGCCCCTCCCAGGATATGGGGTTCCCTGCGCAGGTCCCCTGCAGCCCATGGGGCTCTCGTGGTCAGGCCCCTCCCAGGATACAGAGCTACCCTTGCAGGTACCGTGGCAAGGCTGGGCACACGGGAACCGTGCACATAGCCCACATTGCAGAGCACTCCCAGCTCACCTGTCGCTCAGATCTGACACAGAGCACCTCAGAGCAGGACTTGAACTAACAAATAGCACCTCCGTCAGGTCTGTGACCCTGGGCATCACTCTGTGCGGCCTCCCTCCACCTGGTCTTCCAGAGACTTCCACTGCACCCGGGGCACCAGGCCTCTGTCTCCACCCACCACCCACCCCTCCTCTCCCTGACTCCTGGGGTCCTCTCATTAGGAGAGGGTTTTCTTGAAGTTGTCTCCCACTCATGGGCCAGTTAAAATGATTAGAAAACAAGCCGGAGCTACAACCCCTTGTCTATCCTGACTCTCAAGAGCCCACACCTGTTCCTTGGACCTGGCTGATTCAGCAATTTCCATTTTCTGCAATTGTGAGACCCTGAGGGGTGATGATTGGCTGACCTGGGCAGCCTGACCGTGCCGGCCAGCCCTCCCCAGGTGTGCCTGGGTTGAGATCGATATAAACACACATATAAAATGGCTGTGCCTGACGCCATTTTCTCTGCCCTGTCAACAGTCTCGGGGCTGGGCTGGTGGGACGGAGTGAGAGGCCACGGCTTTGTGGGTGGCCCAGTGTGAGTGGGGTTCTGCTGGACTTTCTGCAGCAGTTGCCAAGATGCCACCTGCTAAAGAAGAGGATGTGACACCCATACCTGCCGCTGGAATTTCTTCCTGGGCAGAGGTGAGGAAGGAAGAAAGCAGTGGGGGCGAGGACAGGAGGGGTATCTCAGGCAGGGAAATGGAAAGCTTCCAGAAGAGCACCCAGGGCCAGGGCCATCCTGGCTGGCCTGCAGGCACCAAGTCGGCCGGCATGCTGTCACTCGTGTGGCTCCATGGCCCTTCCTCTAGGCTTTCAAGTCCTTGTACATATTCAGGTGTTTTACCTGGGAAGGGTGGGAACATTTCAGCAGCAGCTGGCCTGGGGTTCGGCCCACGTTTACTCACAGATGCCTCGGCATGGTCCCCCAGCTTTGCAAAGAGGACGCTTGTTGCGTGGGGCCTGCTGGCTGAATGGGAGATGATTCCCCACCACTGACCAACTTCAGAATGGTTTACAACTGGAGCAAGTGCCCTGATACGGTTTTCCTCTGTGTAAATGGTGGGTTCTGATTTTTTTTCTTTTTTCCGTTTTTGGTTCAAGGTAGATTTTATTCCTCTTTTTTGTATTTACAGATATAAGCATGGAAATAATTTATTCATATTAATACATGTATGTGAAGGGAAGAATATTTTTTCTGTTTTACTTTTTTTAATTTTATTTTTTTAATTTTGAATTTTATTTTATTTTTTATACAGCAGGTTCTTATTGGTTATCTATTTTATACATATAAATGTATACATGCCAATCCCAATCTCTCAACTCCTCCCACCACCACCCCCCCAACCGCTCTCCCCCCTTGGTGTCCATACGTTTGTTGTCTACATCTGTTGCTCTATTTCTGTCTTGCAAAACGGTTCATCTGTACAATTTTTCTAGGTTCCACATATATGCATTAATATACAAGATTTGTTTTGTTTTTCTCTTTCTGACTTACTTCACTCTGTATGACAGTCTCTAGATCCATCAACGTCTCTACAAATGATCCAATTTCATTCCTTTTTATGGCTTAGTAATATTCCATTTTATATATGTACCACAACTTCTTTATCCATTTTTCGCTTTCTGGGATATTTAACTTGTACCATAGATGGGGTTCTTGTAAACAGAGCCTTCTGAAATTTTAGAGTGGCTGTGTCTTTTTGATTTTAATTTCCCTAAGCTATAGGAGCTTAAGTGGAAGTGCCGTATGCTCCGTTGCTTTGTTTTTTAGGTGTTTCAGGAAACACCATACACTTCTCCAGAGTGGCTGTTGGCAATTTATATCCCGTCCATCAGCATAACAAGGCTCCCAGTTCTCCATGGCCTGTGCTGCCTTTCTGGATTTTACACTTTTTTCAGATGGCCCTTTTGACTGGGGGGCAGTGAGACTTCACTGTAGTGCAGATTTCTTTAACGTGCTTGCTTGGTTGGCCAAAAAGGGCGTATGCGTTTTTTCCTGAATATATTCAGGAAAAAACGCATACGCACCTTTTGGCCAAGTGCATCATTGTTGACGTTCTGCCTCTTTTCCTATGCTTTAAATGAATTCCAGTCTACCACCTGAAATCGTTTTCCTGCAATTCTGTCCCGCTTTCAAGTCGTCTTCGCAGCCTTACTTCAATATATTTTTGGAAGATAGCTGTCATTTATAACTCTGCAGGTTTGTGAATTACAGTGCCCCTGAGCTCCTTTCTTCAAATCGCTTTCTTGTGAGCTGGCCGCAAACGAGCAGGATTGCTTCAGGCCCTAAACTGGTTCCGGCACGGCATGCTGAGCCTTGGGTTAATTCCTCTTCCTGGTGGGAAATGAGCGTTAAATTTGCCCGTGCAGACACCTACAGCTAGTCTCTCATTGGTTCTCCGTATTCCTGTACATCTTGCGCAGAAATTGCAAACTGTGCCAAACAGGAGGTTAAAGGCACTGACTCTCCAAGTGGGGAGAGTGTTAGTAAAGGGTCTTGAATTGTGAACCCGAGTAATAGGGGACGAAAACTGAGATGCATTTGAAAACGTTTCCCGGTCACTTGGTGCACCATACTGTGCGTTTCCCATGCATGTTTTAGCTGAAGGAAGAATCCCTTAAACCTGGAAGTTGGGACCCATGGAATGGGTACCATGCAGTATGACTTCAAAGGGTCTGCATTTGCTCATCGAACCTCACCAATGCTATCAGCCCGAAGTGTGCAACCTTATGTCTCACTCAGCTCTGGGTGTAGATGAGGTAAATCCAGGTTGCATCAGAAGCCCTGAATGAATTATTTAAGAATTGCTCTCTATTTCACTGTCATTGTGTTTTGTTTTTGTAATTCATTTTGATAACGGGATTTATCGGATTTTCTCTGCTGCATTCATGCAGCTGTACACACGCTTGATTCTCTTATGGAGACATATAAATCCATGGGTTTGAAGATTCTTACTAGTCAGGTGTATTCCTAGGCGTTGAATATAGGGTGTTTAGTCCATCTCGTTGAGCAAGGGGTAGGTCTTGACTCTTATATATTTGACTTATGGAATGGTATCTGAGCTAATTTCTATCTCTGGTTTTATGCAGCACCCCAACTCACCTTTCCCCTTATGCAAACATAAGTTGGTTTTCTAAATTTGAGACCCTGTTCTGTTTTGTAATTCAGTTCATGTGTAGCCAAGATTACATTCGGTGTATTAGTGATATCTTATGATGTTTCATTTTCTGTGTGACTTATTTCACTTAGAACCATCGTACCTGAATCCACTCATTATGCCGCGATGGGCCTGATGACATAGATTTCATTGGAGAGTGATTTCCATTTTACGTACGTACCACAACTCCTTTATCCATTTTTTTCTTTCTGGGATATTTAATTTGTACTGGATTCGAGGTTCTTGTAAACACAGCAGACCTAAATTTTGTGTTGGCTGTGTCTTGTTGATTTTAATTTTCCTAAGCTATAGGGCCAAAAGTGGAAGTGCCCTAGGGTCTGTAGCCTTGTTTTTCAGATGTTTCAGGATACACCATAAACATCTCCAGAGTGTCTGTTGGCAACTTACATCCCGCCCATCAGCATAACAAGGCTCCCTGTTCTCCATGGCCTGTCCTTTTTATCTGGTTTTTACACTTTTTTCAGATGGCCCTTTTGATGAATGGGAAATGAGACTTCATTGTAGTGCGGATTTCCAGTGCTCAAGTGCTTGGTTGGCCAAAAAGGGCATATGCGTTTTTTCCTGAATATATTCAGGAAAAAATGTATACGCACTTTTGTCCAAGTGCATCACTGTCAAAGATCTGCCGCTTTTCACATGCTTTAAATGCAATTCCAATCTACCTCCTGAAATATGATTCCTGCAATTCTGCCTCGTTTTCAAGTCCTCTTTGTAGACTTACTTCAATATATTTTTGCCAATAGCTGTCATTTATAACTCTGCAGGTTTGTGAATTACAGTGCCCGTGATTTCCTTTAAAACTCGTTTCCTTGAAAGCTGGCCACAGAACCGCAGGTTTGCTTCAGGCCGTAATCAGGGTCCAGCACGTCACTCTGAGCCTTTGGTTAATTCCTCTTCCTGGTGGGAAATTAGAGTTAAATGTGCCCCTCCAGACACCTGCCTCACTCCCAGCCCCTTGGTGATGTGTGTCCTCTGGTTTGAGGCCACATGTGCTGGGTTCCTCACCTTTGGCTGATGTGGGCCCACTGGTCTGCGGACACTCCTGCCTGGTTCCCATCCTTTTGGTGATGTGGGCCCTCCGGTGAGAGTCAGATCCTTGTTGGGTTACTCACACTTCTGTGCGGTGGGACCTCTTCTCTGAGGTCAACCTGCCTGGCTGGCACACCCAGCCTTGGCGACGTTGGCCCTCTGGTGGGAGTTGGTGCCTGCTGGGAGTCTCCTACCCTCGGTAATGAGGGCCCTCTGGCGTCAGGCCGTATCTCCTGGGCTCCAAAAATTTTCTGATGTGCACCCTGTGGTGCGAGTACACTCCTGCCATTTTCCCAACCTCATGGGAATGTGGGCCTTCTGCTCTGAGGTCCCAACGTTGGGTTGCTCAGTTTCATGATGAGGGCCCTCAGGTGTGAGTTCACTCCTGCCTGGATCTCATAGCCTCGCTGCTCCTGGCCACCTGCTGGGAGGTTCCAACTGCGGGATTCCTCACCTTTTTTCTTCTATGGGCCCTCTGTTTTGAGACTCCTCCTGCCTGCCTCACTCCCAGCCCCTTGGTGATGTGTGCCCTCTGGTTTGAGGCCACGTGTGCTGGGTCCCTCACCTTTCGATGATGTGGCCCCACTGGTGTGAGGACACTCCTGCCTGGTTCCTATCCCTTTGATGATGTGGGCCCTCTGGTGAGAGTCTGGTCCTGGCTGGGTTCCTCACCCTTCTGTGAGGTGGGCCCTCTGCTGTGAGGTCACTCCTGCCTGGCTGGCACACCCCGCCTGGGCAACATCGGCCCTCTTGTGGCAGTTGGAGCCTGCTGGGAGCCTCCTCCCCTCGGTGATGACGGCCCTCTTGCATCAGGCCCTAACTGCTGGGTACCCACATTTTCTGATACGTGCTAAGTGGTGCAAGGACACTCCTGCGAGGTTCCCATCCCCATGGGGATGTGGGCCTTCTGCTCTGAGGTCCCAATGGCTGGGTTGCTCACAGTTTCATGATGTGGGCCCTCTGCTGTGAGTTCACTGCCGCCTGGATCGCATAGACTCGGTGCTCTGGGCCGCCTGCTGGGAGGTTCCCACTGCAGGATTCCTCAGCTTTTTTATTCTATGGGCCCTGTGTTTTGAGGCTCCTCCTGCCTGCCTCACTCTGAGCCCCTTCGAGATGTGGGTCTTCTGGTTTAGGCCACATGTGCTGGGTTCCTCACCTTTCTATGATGTGGCCACACTGGTGTGAAGACAGTCCTGCCTGTTTCTGATCCCCTTGGTGATGTGGGCCCTCTGGTGAGAGTCTTATCCTGGCTGGGTTCCTCACCCTTCTGTGAGGTAGGTCCTCTGCTGTGAGGTCACTCCTGCCTGGCTGTCACACGTCCCCTTGGCGACATGGGCCCTCAGTTGGGAGTTGGTGCCTGCTTGGAGTCTCCTCCCCTTGGTAATGAGGGCCCTCTGGCATCAGGCCCTAACTTCTGAGCTCCCAAAATTCTCTGATGTGTGCCCTGTGGTGCGAGTACACTTATGCCATGTTCCCAACCACATGGGAATGTGGGCCTTCTGCTCTGAGGTCCCAACGCCTGGGTTGCTCAGAGTTTCATGATGAGGGCCCTCTGTTTTGAGTTCAGTCAGGTCTGGATCCCATAGCCTCGCTGCTCCTGGCCGCCTACTGGGAGGTTCCAACTGCTGGATTCCTCACCATTTTTATTCCATGGACCCTATGTTTTGAGGCTCCTACTGCCTGCCTCACTCCCAGCCCCTTGGTGATGTGTGTCCTCTGGTTTGAGGCCACGTGTGCTGGGTCACCCACATTTCGGTGATGACGCCTCACTGGTGTGAGGACACTCCAGCCTGGTTCCCATTCCCTTGGTGATGTGGGCCCTGTGGTGAGAGTCTGATCCTCTTTGGGTTCCTCACACTTTTGTGAGGTGGGCCCTCTGCTCTGAGGTCACTCCTGCCTGGCTGGCACATCCCGCATTGGCGATGGCGGCCCTCTGGTAGCAGTTGGAGCCTGCTGGGAGCCTCCTCTCCTCGGTGATGAGAGCCCTCTGGCGTCAGGCCCTAACTGCTGGGCTCCCCACATTTTCTGATGTGTGCCCACTGGTGCGATGACACTCCTGCTTGGTTCCCTTCCCCATGGGGATGTGGGCCTTGTGCTCTGAGGTCACAACGGCTGGTTTGCTCACAGTTTCATGATGAGGGCCCTCTGTTGTGAGTTCATCACTGCCTGGATCCCATAGCCTCGGTGCTCTGGGCCGCCTGCTGGGATGTTCCAACTGCTGGGTTCCTCACCTTTTTTATACAATGGGCCATGTGTTGTGAGGTTAATCCTGCCTGCCTCGCTCTGAAACTCATGGTGATGTGGGTCCTCTGGTTTGAGGCCACCTTTTTTGTGTACCTGAACTTTTGATGATGTGGCCCCACAGGTGTGATGATACTCCTGCGTGGTTCACAGCCCCTTGCTGATGTGGGCACTCTGGTGAGAGTCTGATCCTGGCTGGGTTCCTTACCCTTCTGTGAGGTGGGCCCTCTGATGTGAGGTCACTCCTGCCTGGCTGGCTCACATCGCCTTGGCGATGTGGGCCCACTGTTGGCCACGAAAGCATGCTGGGAGCCTCCTACCCTCTTTAATGAGGGCCCTGAAAAAACGCATATGCACTTTTTGACCAAGTGCATCATTGTCGAGGATCGGCCTCTTCTCCTATGCTTTCAGAGCACTGCCCGTCTACCTCCTGAAATCATATTCCTGGAATTCTGCCCCGCTTTCAAGCCCTCTTCGCAGCCTTACTTCAATATATTTTGGTATGATACCTGTCATTTATAACTCTGCAGGTTTGTTAATTACAGTGTCCCTGAGCTCCTTTCTTCAACTCGCTTTCTTGTGAGCTGGCCGCAAACCCACAGGATTGCTTCAGGCCCTAAAATGGTTTCGGCATGGCACGCTGAGACTTTGGTAAATTCCTCTTTCTGGTGGGAAATGAACATTTAAGTTGCCCGTGCAGACCCTAAAGCTAGTCTCTCATTGGTTCTCCCTATTCCTGTTCATCTTGCGCAGAAATTGCAAACTGTGCCAAACAGGAGGTTAAAGGCACTGACTCTCCAAGTGGGTAGAGAGTTAGTAAAGCGTCTGGAATGGTGAACCCAAGTACCAGGGAACGAAACCTGAGAGGCATTTAAAATCGTTTCCCAGTCACACGGCAGACCATACTCTGGGATTCCCAAGCATGTTTAAGCTGAAGGAAGAATTCCTTAAACCTGGAGAGTTGGGACCCATGGAACGGGTACCATGCAGTATGACTTCAAAGGGTCTGCATTTGCTCACTGAACCTCACCAATGCTATCAGTCAGAAGTGTCCAGCCTTATGTCTCACCCAGCTCTGGGTGTAGATGTGGTAAATCCAGGTTGCATCACAAGCCCTGAATGAATTATTTAAGAATTGCTCTCTATTTCACTGTCATTGTGTTTCGTTTTTGTAATTTAGTTTGATAATGGGATTTATCGGATTTTCACTGCTGTTTTATGCCGCTGTACACACGCTTGATTCTCTTACAGAGACATATAAATCCATGGGTTAGAAGATTCTTACTAGTCAGGTGTATTCCTAGGCGTTGAATATGCGGTGTTGAGTCCATGTTGTTGAGCAAGGAGTAGGTCTTGACTATTACATATTTGGCTTATGGAACGGTATCTGTGCTAATTTCAATCTCTGGTTTTATGCAGCACCTCTACTCACCTTTGCCCTTAAGCAAGCATTGGTTGCTTTTCTAAATTTGAGTCCCTGTTCTGTTTTGTAATTCAGTTCATGTGTAGCCAAGTTTACATTCCGTGTATTAGTGATATCTTATGATGTTTCTTGTTTTGTGTGACTTATTTCACTTAGAATCATTGGACCTGAATCCACTCTTTATGCCGCGATGGGCCTGATGACCTAGATTTCATTGCTGAGTGTTATTCCAAAGTACGTTCGTACCACAACTTCTTTATCCATTTTTCGCTTTCTGGGATATTTAACTTGTACCATAGATGGGGTTCTTGTAAACAGAGCCTTCTGAAATTTTAGAGTGGCTGTGTCTTTTTGATTTTAATTTCCGTAAGCTATAGGAGCTTAAGTGGAAGTGCCGTACGCTCCGTTGCTTTGTTTTTTAGGTGTTTCAGGAAACACCATACACTTCTCCAGAGTGGCTGTTGGCAATTTATATCCCATCCATCAGCATAACAAGGCTCCCTGTTTCCATGGCCTGTCCTGCCTTTCTGGATTTTACACTTTTTTCAGAAGGCCCTTTTCACCGGGGGGCAGTGAGACTTCATTGTAGTGCAGATTTCCTTTACACGCTTGCTTGGTTGGCCAAAAGGTGCGTATGCGTTATTTCCTGAATATATTCAGGTAAAAACGCATACGCCCTTTTTGGCCAAGTGCATCATTGTCGACGTTATGACTCTTTTCTATGCTTTAAATGCAATTCCAGTCTACCCCCTGAAATCGTTTTCCAGCAATTCTGCCCCGCTGTCAACTCCTCTTCGCAGCCTTCTTCAATGTATTTCTGGACGATAGTTGTCATTTATAACTCTGCAGGTTTGTGAATGACAGTGCCCCTGAGCTCCTTTCTTCAACTCGTTTTCTTGTGAGCTGGCCGCAAAACCGCAGGATTGCTTCAGGCCCTAATCTGGTTCAAGCCCGGCATGCTGAGCCTTTGGTTAATTCCACTTCCTGGAGGGAAATGAGCATAAATTTGCCCGTGCAGACACCTACAGCTAGTCTCTCATTGTTTCTCCCTATTCCTGTTCATCTTGCGCAGAAATTGCACACTGTGTCAAACAGGAGGTTAAAGGCACTGACTCTCCAAGCGGGGAGAGTGTTATTATACCGTCCGGAATGGTCAACCCGAGTATCAGGGGACGAAAACTTAGATGCATTTAAAAACGTTGCGCAGTCACAGGGACCATACTCTGGGTTTCCCATGCATGTTTTAGCTAAAGGAAGAATCCCTTAAACCTGGAGAGTTGGGACCCATGGAATGGGTATCATGCAGTATGACTTCAAAGGGTCTGCATTTGCTCACCGAACCTCACCAATGCTATCAGCTCAAAGTGTCCAGCCTTATGTCTCACCCAGCTCTGGGTGTAGATATGGTAAATCCAGGTTGCATCACAAGTCCTGAATGAATTATTTAAGAATTGCTTTCTATTTCACTGTCATTGTGTTTTGTTTTTATAATTCATTTTGATAATGGGATTTATCGGATTTTCACTGCTGCGTTTATACCGCTGTATACACGCTTGATTCTCTTATGGAGACATATAAATCCATGGGTTTTAAGATTCTTACTAGTCAGGTATATTCCTAGGCGTTGAATTTGGGGTGTTGAGTCCATTTTATTGAGCAAGGAGTAGGTCTTGACTATTGCATATTCGACTTATGGAACGGTATCTGTGCTAATTTCAATCTCTGGTTTTATGTAGCACTCCAACTCACCTTTCGCCTTAAGCAAGCATTGGTTGGTTTGCTAAATTTGAGACCCTGTTCTGTTTTGTAATTCAGTTAATGTGTAGCCAAGTTTACATTCCGTGTATTAGTGATATCTTATCATGTTTCTTGCTCTGTGTGACTAATTTCACTTAGAGTCTTCATACCTGAATCCACTCATTATGCCACGACGGGCCTGAAGACATAGATTTCATTGCTGAGTGATATTCCATTCTACGTTCGTAGCACAATTTCTTTATCCATTTTCCACTTTCTGGGATATTTAACTTGTACCATAGATGAGTATATTGTAAACAGAGCCATTCGAAAATTTGGGGTGGCTGCGTGGTTTTGATTTTAATTTCCCTAAACTATAGGACCATAAGTGGAAGTGCCGTAGGCGCCGTTGCTTTGTTTTTTAGGTGTTTGAGGAAACACCATACACTTGTCCAGAGTGGCTGTTGGCAATTTACATCCCGCCAATCAGCATAACAAAACTTCCTGTTCTCCATGGCCTGTGCTGCCTTTCTGGATTTTACACTTTTTTCAGATGGCCCTTTTGACCGGGGGGCAGTGAGACTTCATTGTAGTGCAGATTACTTTAACATGCTTGCTTGGTTGGCCAAAAAGGGCATATGCGTTTTTTCCTGAATATATTCAGGAAAAAACGCATATGCCCTTTTTGGCCAAGTGCATCATTGTCGACGTTCTGCCTCTTTTCCTATGCTTTAAATGCAATTCCAGTCTACCCCCTGAAACCGTTTTCCTGCAATTCTGCCCCACTTTCAAGTCCTCTTCGCAGCCTACCTTCAATATATTTTTAGACGATAGCTGTCAATTATAACTCTGCCTGTTTGTGAATTACAGTGTCCCTGAGCTCCTTCCTTCAACTCGCTTTCTTGTGAGCTATCCGCAAACCCGCAGGATTGCTTCAGGCCCTAATCTGGTTCCGGAATGGCATGCTGAGCCTTTGGTTAATTCCTCTTCCTGGTGGGAAATGAGCGTTACATTTGCCCGTGCAGACACCTACAGCTAGTCACTCATTTGTTCTCCCTATTCCTGTTCATCTTGTGCGGAAATTGCAAACTGTGCCAAACAGGAGGTTAAAGGCACTGACTCTCCAAGTGGTGAGAGTGTTAGTAAATGGTCTGGAATTGTGAACACGAGTAAAAGGGGACGAAAACTGAGATGCATTTGAAAAGACTTCCCGGTCACACGGTGCACCATATTCTGGGGTTCCCAAGCATGTTTAAGTTGAAGGAAGAATCCCTTAAACCTGGAGAGTTGGGACCCATGGAATGGGTACCATGCAGTATGACTTCAAAGGGTCTGCATTTGCTTACCGAACCTCACCAATGCTATCAGCCCGAAGTGTCCAGCCTTTTGTCTCACCCATCTCTGGGTGTAGATGTGGTAAATCCAGGTTGCATCACAAGCCCTGAATGAATTATTTAAGAATTGCTCTCTATTTCACTGTCATTGTGTTTTGTTTTTGAAATGTATTTTGATAATGTGATTTAGCTGATTTTCACTGCTGCCTTCATGCAGCTGTACACACGCTTGATTCTCTTACCGAGACATATAAATCCATAGGTATTAAGACTCTTACTCGTCCCGTATATTCCTAGGTGCTGAATATGGGGTGTTGAGTCCATTTCGTTGACCAGGGAGTAGGTTTTTTCTATTACATATTTGGCTTATGGAACGGTATCTGTGCTAATTTCAATCTCTGGTTTTATGCAGCACCCCAACTCTCCTTTATCCTTAAGCAAGCATAAGTTGGTTTTCTAAATCTGAGACCCCGTTCTGTTTTGTAACTCAGTTCATTTTTAGCCTCGTTTATATTCCATGTATTAGTAGTATCGTATGTCTTTTTCTTTTTGAATTATGTGACTTCGAATGATCATACGTAACTCCTCTGGGGTTGTTACAACTGGCCATATTTCATTGATTTTCAGGCTGAGTAATATTCCACTCTACATAAGTGCCACATCTCTATCCATTTTTTCCCTCCACAGACATATAAATTATATCCTAGTCGAGGATCTCTTAAACAGAGAGGCGGTAAACATTGGGGTGCCTGTGTCCTCTCCATTTTTGTTTTTCCCAAGATATACGTCCATGAGTGCAAGTGCCCTGTGCTCTGTAGCTCATTTTTTAGATGCTTTAGTAAACACAATACACTTATCCAGAGTGACCGTTGGCAATATACATTTCCACTATAAGCCTCACAGGGCTCCCTTTTCTCCTTGCCCTGTCCTGCATTTCTGGTGTTTACACTTTATGAGGAAGGCTCTTCTGACTGATGCGAAGTGATATGTTTTGTAGTACTGATTTCCAGTGCCCACCTGTTTGGTTGGCTAAAAAAGTGTATGCCCTTTTCTTGAATATATACAGAAAAAGACACATACACCCTTTTTGGCCAACTGCAATGTTGGCAATGTTCAGCCCCTTTTCTTGTGCTTAATGGCGAGTCCTTTCTACCTCTTCCAATCCCTTTCCTGCCATTCTCCGTTGCTTACAAGTCCTTTTCTCTGACTTTCCTCAAGACATTTTTCAGTGATAGATATTTTCAACTCTGCAGTTTCGTGAATTTTAGTGTCCCTGAGTTCCATTTTTCAACTTGTGTTTATGGGAACTGGCCACAAAGCAGCGGGATTTCCTCAAGCCCAATTCTGTTTCCATGGGCAACCCTAGCGTTTGGTCAATTCGTCTTCCTGATTGGAAATTAGAGTGACATGTGCCTGTCCGAACACCTAGGACTTGTCTCTCATTGTTCCTCCTCCTTCTGCTTCATCCTCTGGACAAATTCCAAACAGGATGTTGACAGTGTTGACATCTCCAAGTGGGGAGACTGTTCGTAAAGACGCTGGAGGGGTGAACCCGAGCACCAGGAGATGAGGAGATGAGATGCCTTTTCCAAACTCTTCCCGATCAGACGGTATACCATCCTCTGGGTGTGACAGGCATGTTTTAGCTGTAGGAAGTGTCCCATTCATGTGAGGAGAACACCAGGGCTTTGTCAAAATCAGTGTCTCTCCACAACCCAAACTGGGGAATTTTTTAAGCTACGGCTACACATAGGTTCATTAAGGGCCTTGGGAAGTAGGCAGAGTCCAAACTTTAGATGATTGAAGTCTTCAGGGTCAGAAGCACTCACCACTGGCTTCCCTTAGGTTCCATTTTAACTGTCATTAATAGATGATGTCAATAAAAACATCTATTCTTTTTCAGATTATTTCCCCTTATAGGTTATTGCAAAATATTGAGTGTAGTTCCCTGTGCTATACAGTAGTTCCTTGTTGATGATCGATTTTATACATAGCAGTGTGTATGTGTTAATCCCAAACTGTTAATTTATCCCTCCTCCCACCTTTCCCATTTGGTCTTAATAAATTATAAGATTTTATACTTCTCAGAAATGGGGGAGCTGAAAGAGAGGTATCATTTTCAATGGAAAAGCATTTAAAACAAGATTGAAGCTTTAACCAAGATTATTAGATGTACATCCTTGGAAAGAAATCACTTCGTTTCTCTAGTATTGACCTGACAAATAAGACCTTTTCACTGAACTTGCTTATAATAAAGTGATGGAAATATCAAATGGAAGTGTTAGAAACATCTTATTTTGCCCGAGCCTTATACACTGTTCTATGTTAATTACAGTTTGGCTCACACATCTGTTCATTGAAGTTACAATGTTCTCAATTTCTGTTACTGATCCTCCAGAGTGGACCCCAACAAGTGTCCCCCTGCCCAGTGTCATTGGAGCCAACAGATTGAGACTGAGTTTGGTTCAGAAGCAAAGGAAACTTTATATTTTGATCAGAGAATGGAGAGGTGAGAGCATGTGCTACCCCGTGGGCTGTGGGCTGGGCTGCTGTGTAGAAATCCTGTCAGAGTCAGTGGGAGGGAGGGGGCGAATCTCTCGAGTGCCCAGTTGGCTGCAGCTCAGGCTCTATATCGCGGAGTCTGCACTGTGCCCCAGGAGCTGAGGTGTCGACCCAGCCATTCTGCACTAGGAAATCTGGTCTGAAGTGCTGGCTGTTGAACCTCTGTATGTGGGACCCTAAGAGCACGTGAAATTAGACAAAGCACAAAGGATAAAAAAGGTTAGACTTTATTTTATTGCCCAGATTCTATTTTTATCTCCCAGGGATTTTTAAGGGGCTTTGCCTGGGACAAACCCCTCTTCTGCATTTTGTCCCCTTCCTCATTCTTAGAGTGCTGAGGGTGCAGACCCTTCATCTGTAACTGCTGAGTGCTGAGTTAGGAGCCCTCATACCCGTGGGCGAGGGTCAGAACTTCTCCTCAGCAGCCTCCAGGTGACGTTGATTGTCCCCAGGCCTCCTGCCTCCCTGCTCGTCCGCCTGAGCACAAGTATTGGTAGTGTTATAGATTCTAATGACCTTTAAGGGTCCAGGAAGGAGATGTGCAGTGACGCTGTGAGGTCCAGTTTCACCCCGCCCCACATTTGTTCGGCCACCTTAGGCTGACCGTTTCTGCCAGCCTAGATGCTCTGACCAGTAGTCTGCGCTTTCTTCAATTAGGCCCCTGAATTAACGTAAAAACAGCACCAGGTGTCAGGACCCTGCCTGCTCAACTCCCAGACAGTCCAGGGTCAGTGGTGATGAAGGACCATGATGGCCACTGAGTCAACAGCCTTTTGAAGTAAACAGGAGTCCAGCCGGTCTTATTGGCCACCATCATCACAGTGTCTGTAGGCTCTTCTATGGTGACAGCGTGATATACGGTTCCCCCGCCAAGATTATTACCTCCCCTCTGGGTGCAGTAAGTCCTGCAAGCAGTAGTCTACTCTTTTGGGACACACTCTTGTTGTTTTATGAGAGAAACTCCAGGTCAAGTGATGGTCACACGAGTCGTCATGGTGCCCCTTTGCCCCGGTTATCTCTCTGGAGGTTGGAGTTGGAGGGCCTCCTCCCTCAAGGTCAGTGTGCCCACGGAGCAAACCCTGCAACTTCAGGGCATGGTTGGGGGTTAGGATCACCACGTGGGGTCCTTTTCCCTTAGGAGGGAGGTGGCCTTTTGGGCTGCTGATTTCCAGGTTTTCAGATACTGCCAGTATCTTGGCCAGATGTGGCGGTGGGCCAAGCCCCTTGGTGACCGTAGTTTATCCTACCTGGATGGCATTCTTGCATTGTTCCATTTCAAGTGGTCCCAGGTTTTGCACTAATACTCCAATGGCGATTCACCGTTCACCAGGAATGTAAAGGTCAAAGGGTTTAGCTAAATTAGGGAGTTCCAGGGCAAGGGTCTGAATTGACTGCTCTTTCCATTCTTGAAAGGCCACTTCTGGATTCTATTCAGAAGGATCATCATCTTTTCCTTTCAGTGTTTCATATAGAGGCCCAGCTAGTAGACTGTAGTTAGGGATCCAGAAGCAGCAAACCCTGGCCTCCCCAGGAACCCCTAAGCTGTCTTCTAGTTTTAGAAAGGGGTAAGGCTGTAAATTGTTTCTTCCCTTTCCTGGGATGGGCTTCTCCGACCTTCTGTGAGAATGAAGCCCAGGCAGGTCACCGTAGTCTGTGATATTTGAGCTTTTTCTTGGACAACTTGTATCCTTTATTGGCTTGGTAGTTCAGAGGTCTCCTTAGTAGGGCTGGCGATCAGAATGTCGTCTGCATATTGAAGGAGTGTTTCCTTTTCCAGAGGTAGAACTTTTAGGTCTTTAGCTGAGCTTTCCCCAAAGATGGTGTGGGAATTTTTGAACCCTTGGGGCCACACGGCCCGGAAGTATTGTTTTAGTTGTATGTTGAGTCCTGCCACTCACAAGCCAAAATTTCTTGTGACTCTGGGACTAATAGAATACAAAAGAAGGCATCATTGAAGACTAATACAGAATACCATGTCCTGGTGGTTGGTAGAATGACCAGCAGGGTGTAGGATTTAGGAACTACTGGAGGTCTATCCTCAGTGGCTTCACTGACTGTCCTGACATCCTTTACCAGGACTCCAGCAGCCCATGGGGCTCTCGAGGTCAGGCCAATCCCAGGATATGGAGCTCACCTGGGCAGGTACCTCACCCCCACCCCAGCCCACGGGGCTCTCGTGTTCAGGCCCCTCCCAGGATATGGGGTTCCCTGGGCAGGTTCCCCTGCAGCCCATGGGGCTCTCGTGGTCAGACCCCTCCCCGGATACAGAGCTACCCTTGCAGGTACTGTGGCAGGGCTGGGCACACAGGAACCATGCACATCACCCACATTGCAGAGCACTCCCAGCTCACCTGTCACTCAGATCTGACACAGAGCACCTCAGAGCAGGACTTGAACTAAGAAACGGCAGCTCCGACAGGTCTGTGACCCTGGGCATCACTCTGTGTGGCCTCCCTCCACCTGGTCTTCCAGAGACTTCCACTGCACCCGGGGCACCAGGCCTCTCTCTCCACCCACCACCCACCCCTCCTCTCCCTGACTCCTGGGTTCCTCTCATTAGGAGAGGGTTTTCTTGAAGTTGTCTCCCACTCATGGGCCAGATAATATAATTAGAAAACAAGCCAGAGCTGCAGCCCCTTGTCTATCCTGACTCTCAGGAGCCCACACCTGTTCCTTGGACCTGGCCGATTCAGCAAGTTCCAGTTTCTGCAACTGTGAGCCCCTGAGGGGTGATTATTGGCTGGCCTGGGAAGCCTGACCGTGCCGGCCAGCCCTCCCCTGTTGTGCCTGGGTTGAGATCAATATAAACACCGCTCCAGGCAGCAAGAGCCCCTGCAGCTGTGCCTGACGCCATTTTCTCTGCCCTGTCAGCAGTCTCGGGGCTGGACTGGTGGGAGGGAGTGAGAGGCCATGGCTTTGTTGGTGGCCCAGTGTGAGTGGGGCTCTGCTGGACTTTCTGCAGCAGTTGCCAAGATGCCACCTGCTAAAGAAGAGGATGTGTCACCCATACCTGCCGCTGGAATTTCTCCCTGGGCAGAGGTGAGTGAGGAAGAAAGCAGTGGGGGCCGGGACAGCAGGGGTATCTCAGGCAGGGAAATGGAAAGCTTCCAGAAGAGCACCCAGGGCCAGGACCATCCTGGCTGGCCTGCAGGTACCAAGTCGGCTGGCATGCTGGTGCTCATGTGGCTCCATGGCCCTTCCTCTAGGCTTTCAAGTCCTTGTACATATTCAGGTGTTTTACCTGGGAAGGGTGGGAACATTTCAGCAGCAGCTGGCCTGGGGCTCAGCCCACGTTTACTCACAGATGCCTCGGCACGGTCCCCCAGCTTTGCAATGAGGACGCTTGTTGTGTGGGGCCTGCTGGCTGAATGGGAAATGATTCCCCACCACTGACCAACTTCAGAATTGTTTACAACTGGAGCAAGTGCCCTGATACGGTTTTCCTCTGTGTAACTGGTGGGTTCTGTTTTTTTTTCTTTCTTTCGTTTTTGCTTCAAGGTAGATTTTATTCCTCTTTTTTGTATTTACAGATATAAGCATGGAAATAATTTATTCATATAAATACATGTATGTGAAGGGAAGAATATTTTTTCTGTTTTACTTTTTTTAATTTTATTTTTTTAATTTTTAATTTAATTTTATTTTTTATACAGCAGGTTCTTATTGGTTATCTATTTTATACATATAAATGTATACATGCCAATCCCAATCTCTCAACTCCTCCCACCACCACCCCCCCAACCACTCTCCCCCCTTGGTGTCCATACGTTTGTTGTCTACATCTGTTGCTCTATTTCTGTCTTGCAAAACGGTTCATCTGTACAATTTTTCTAGGTTCCACATATATGCATTAATATACAAGATTTGTTTTGTTTTTCTCTTTCTGACTTACTTCACTCTGTATGACAGTCTCTAGATCCATCAACGTCTCTACAAATGATCCAATTTCATTCCTTTTTATGGCTTAGTAATATTCCATTTTATATATGTACCACAACTTCTTTATCCATTTTTCGCTTTCTGGGATATTTAACTTGTACCATAGATGGGGTTCTTGTAAACAGAGCCTTCTGAAATTTTAGAGTGGCTGTGTCTTTTTGATTTTAATTTCCCTAAGCTATAGGAGCTTAAGTGGAAGTGCCGTATGCTCCATTGCTTTGTTTTTTAGGTGTTTCAGGAAACACCATACACTTCTCCAGAGTGGCTGTTGGCAATTTATATCCCGTCCATCAGCATAACAAGGCTCCCTGTTTCCATGGCCTGTCCTGCCTTTCTGGATTTTACACTTTTTTCAGAAGGCCCTTTTCACCGGGGGGCAGTGAGACTTCATTGTAGTGCAGATTTCCTTTACACACTTGCTTGGTTGGCCAAAAAGTGCGTATGCGTTATTTCCTGAATATATTCAGGTAAAAACGCATACGCCCTTTTTGGCCAAGTGCATCATTATCGACGTTATGACTCTTTTCTATGCTTTAAATGCAATTCCAGTCTACCCCCTGAAATCGTTTTCCAGCAATTCTGCCCCGCTGTCAACTCCTCTTCGCAGCCTTCTTCAATGTATTTCTGGACGATAGTTGTCATTTATAACTCTGCAGGTTTGTGAATGACAGTGCCCCTGAGCTCCTTTCTTCAACTCGTTTTCTTGTGAGCTGGCCGCAAAACCGCAGGATTGCTTCAGGCCCTAATCTGGTTCAAGCCCGGCATGCTGAGCCTTTGGTTAATTCCACTTCCTGGAGGGAAATGAGCATAAATTTGCCCGTGCAGACACCTACAGCTAGTCTCTCATTGTTTCTCCCTATTCCTGTTCATCTTGCGCAGAAATTGCACACTGTGTCAAACAGGAGGTTAAAGGCACTGACTCTCCAAGCGGGGAGAGTGTTATTATACCGTCCGGAATGGTCAACCCGAGTATCAGGGGACGAAAACTTAGATGCATTTAAAAACGTTGCGCAGTCACAGGGACCATACTCTGGGTTTCCCATGCATGTTTTAGCTAAAGGAAGAATCCCTTAAACCTGGAGAGTTGGGACCCATGGAATGGGTATCATGCAGTATGACTTCAAAGGGTCTGCATTTGCTCACCGAACCTCACCAATGCTATCAGCTCAAAGTGTCCAGCCTTATGTCTCACCCAGCTCTGGGTGTAGATATGGTAAATCCAGGTTGCATCACAAGTCCTGAATGAATTATTTAAGAATTGCTTTCTATTTCACTGCCATTGTGTTTTGTTTTTATAATTCATTTTGATAATGGGATTTATCGGATTTTCACTGCTGCGTTTATACCGCTGTATACACGCTTGATTCTCTTATGGAGACATATAAATCCATGGGTTTTAAGATTCTTACTAGTCAGGTATATTCCTAGGCGTTGAATTTGGGGTGTTGAGTCCATTTTATTGAGCAAGGAGTAGGTCTTGACTATTGCATATTCGACTTATGGAACGGTATATGTGCTAATTTCAATCTCTGGTTTTATACAGCACCCCAACTCAACTTTCCCCTTAAGCAAGCATAAGTTTTTTAGCTAAATGTGAGACACTGTTCGGTTTTGTAATTCAGTTCATGTGGAGCCAAGTTTACACTCCCTCTATTAGTGATATCTTATGATTACTGTCTTTCTCTGTGTGACATATTTCTCTTAGAGTCATCGTGCTTAAATCCACTCAATTTGCTGCTACAGGCCTGATGACATTGATTTCATTGCTGAGTGATATTCCTTTGTACGTAAGTAGCACAATTTCTTTATCCATTTTTTTCTTTCTGGGATATTTAATTTGTACTGGATTCGAGGTTCTTGTAAACACAGCAGACCTAAATTTTGTGTTGGCTGTGTCTTGTTGATTTTAATTTTCCTAAGCTATAGGGCCAAAAGTGGAAGTGCCCTAGGGTCTGTAGCTTTGTTTTTCAGATGTTTCAGGATACACCATAAACATCTCCAGAGTGTCTGTTGGCAACTTACATCCCGCCCATCAGCATAACAAGGCTCCCTGTTCTCCATGGCCTGTCCTGTGTATCTGGTTTTTACACTTTTTTCAGATGGCCCTTTTGACGAATGGGAAATGAGACTTCATTGTAGTGCGGATTTCCATTGCTCGAGTGCTTGGTTAGCCAAAAAGGGCATATGCGTTTTTTCCTGAATATATTCAGGAAAAAATGTATATGCACTTTTGTCCAAGTGCATCACTGTCAAAGATCTGCCGCTTTTCACATGCTTTAAATGCAATTCCAATCTACCTCCTGAAATATGATTCCTGCAATTCTGCCTCGTTTTCAAGTCCTCTTTGTAGACTTACTTCAATATATTTTTGCCAATAGCTGTCATTTATAACTCTGCAGGTTTGTGAATTACAGTGCCCGTGATTTCCTTTAAAACTCGTTTCCTTGAAAGCTGGCCACAGAACCGCAGGTTTGCTTCAGGCCGTAATCAGGGTCCAGCACGTCACTCTGAGCCTTTGGTTAATTCCTCTTCCTGGTGGGAAATTAGAGTTAAATGTGCCCCTCCAGACACCTGCCTCACTCCCAGCCCCTTGGTGATGTGTGTCCTCTGGTTTGAGGCCACATGTGCTGGGTTCCTCACCTTTGGCTGATGTGGGCCCACTGGTCTGCGGACACTCCTGCCTGGTTCCCATCCTCTTGGTGATGTGGGCCCTCCGGTGAGAGTCAGATCCTTGTTGGGTTACTCACACTTCTGTGCGGTGGGACCTCTTCTCTGAGGTCAACCTGCCTGGCTGGCACACCCAGCCTTGGCGACGTCGGCCCTCTGTTGGGAGTTGGTGCCTGCTGGGAGTCTCCTACCCTCGGTAATGAGGGCCCTCGGGCGTCAGGCCGTAACTCCTGGGCTCCAAAAGTTTTCTGATGTGCGCCCTGTGGTGCGAGTACACTCCTGCCAGTTTCCCAACCCCATGGGAATGTGGGCCTTCTGCTCTGAGGTCCCAACGTTGGGTTACTCAGTTTCATGATGAGGGCCCTCAGGTGTGAGTTCACTCTGGCCTGGATCCCATAGCCTCGCTGCTTCTGGCCACCTGCTGGGAGGTTCCAACTCCGGGATTCCTCACCTTTTTTCTTCTATGGGCCCTCTGTTTTGAGACTCCTCCTGCCTGCCTCACTCCCAGCCCCTTGGTGATGTGTGCCCTCTGGTTTGAGGCCACGTGTGCTGGGTCCCTCACCTTTCGATGATGTGGCCCCACTGGTGTGAGGACACTCCTGCCTGGTTCCTATCCCTTTGATGATGTGGGCCCTCTGGTGAGAGTCTGATCCTGGCTGGGTTCCTCACCCTTCTGTGAGGTGGGCCCTCTGCTGTGAGGTCACTCCTGCCTGGCTGGCACACCCCGCCTGGGCAACATCGGCCCTCTTGTGGCAGTTGGAGCCTGCTGGGAGCCTCCTCCCCTCGGTGATGACGGCCCTCTTGCATCAGGCCCTAACTGCTGGGTACCCACATTTTCTGATACGTGCTAAGTGGTGCGAGGACACTCCTGCGAGGTTCCCATCCCCATGGGGATGTGGGCCTTCTGCTCTGAGGTCCCAATGGCTGGGTTGCTCACAGTTTCATGATGTGGGCCCTCTGCTGTGAGTTCACTGCAGCCTGGATTGCATAGACTCGGTGCTCTGGGCCGCCTGCTAGGAGGTTCCCACTGCAGGATTCCTCAGTTTTTTATTCTATGGGCCCTGTGTTTTGAGGCTCCTCCTGCCTGCCTCACTCCGAGCTCCTTGGAGATGTGGGTCTTCTGGTTTAGGCCACATGTGCTGGGTTCCTCACCTTTCTATGATGTGGCCACAGTGGTGTGAAGACAGTCCTGCCTGTTTCTGATCCCCTTGGTGATGTGGGCCTTCTGGTGAGAGTCTTATCCTGGCTGGGTTCCTCACCCTTCTGTGAGGTAGGCCCTCTGCTGTGAGGTCACTCCTGCCTGGCTGTCACACGTCCCCTTGGCGACATGGGCCCTCAGTTGGGAGTTGGTGCCTGCTTGGAGTCTCCTCCCCTTGGTAATGAGGGCCCTCTGGCATCAGGCCCTAACTTCTGAGCTCCCAAAATTCTCTGATGTGTGCCCTGTGGTGCGAGTACACTTATGCCATGTTCCCAACCACATGGGAATGTGGGCCTTCTGCTCTGAGGTCCCAATGGCTGGGTTGCTCAGAGTTTCATGATGAGGGCCCTCTGTTTTGAGTTCAGTCAGGTCTGGATCCCATAGCCTCGCTGCTCCCGGCTGCCTGCTGTGAGGTTCCAACTGCTGGATTCCTCACCATTTTTATTCCATGGGCCCTATGTTTTGAGGCTCCTCCTGCCTGCCTCACTCCCAGCCCCTTGGTGATGTGTGTCCTCTGGTTTGAGGCCACGTGTGCTGGGTCACTCATATTTCGGTGATGACGCCTCACTGGTGTGAGGACACTCCAGCCTGGTTCCCATTCCCTTGGTGATGTGGGCCCTGTGGTGAGAGTCTGATCCTCTTTGGGTTCCTCACACTTTTGTGAGGTGGGCCCTCTGCTCTGAGGTCACTCCTGCCTGGCTGGCACATCCCGCATTGGCGATGGCGGCCCTCTGGTAGCAGTTGGAGCCTGCTGGGAGCCTCCTCTCCTCAGTGATGAGAGCCCTCTGGCATCAGGCCCTAACTGCTGGGCTCCCCACATTTTCTGATGTGTGCCCACTGGTGCGATGACACTCCTGCTTGGTTCCCTTCCCCATGGGGATGTGGGCCTTGTGCTCTGAGGTCACAACGGCTGGTTTGCTCACAGTTTCATGATGAGGGCCCTCTGTTGTGAGTTCATCACTGCCTGGATCCCATAGCCTTGGTGCTCTGGGCCGCCTGCTGGGATGTTCCAACTGCTGGGTTCCTCACCTTTTTTATACAATGGGCCATGTGTTGTGAGGTTAATCCTGCCTGCCTCGCTCCGAAACTCATGGTGATGTGGGTCCTCTGGTTTGAGGCCACATTTTTTGTGTACCTCAACTTTTGATGATGTGGCCCCACGGGTGTGATGATACTCCTGCGTGGTTCACAGCCCCTTGCTGATGTGGGCACTCTGGTGAGAGTCTGATCCTGGCTGGGTTCCTTACCCTTCTGTGAGGTGGGCCCTCTGATGTGAGGTCACTCCTGCCTGGCTGGCTCACATCGCCTTGGCGATGTGGGCCCACTGTTGGCCACGAAAGCATGCTGGGAGCCTCCTACCCTCTTTAATGAGGGCCCTGAAAAAACGCATATGCACTTTTTGACCAAGTGCATCATTGTCGAGGATCGGCCTCTTCTCCTATGCTTTCAGAGCACTGCCCGTCTACCTCCTGAAATCATATTCCTGGAATTCTGCCCCGCTTTCAAGCCCTCTTCGCAGCCTTACTTCAATATATTTTGGTATGATACCTGTCATTTATAACTCTGCAGGTTTGTTAATTACAGTGTCCCTGAGCTCCTTTCTTCAACTCGCGTTCTTGTGAGCTGGCCGCTAACCCACAGGATTGCTTCAGGCCCTAAAATGGTTTCGGCACGGCACGCTGAGACTTTGGTAAATTACTCTTTCTGGTGGGAAATGAACATTTAAGTTGCCCTTGCAGACCCTAAAGCTAGTCTCTCATTGGTTCTCCCTATTCCTGTTCATCTTGCGCAGAAATTGCAAACTGTGCCAAACAGGAGGTTAAAGGCACTGACTCTCCAAGTGGGTAGAGAGTTAGTAAAGCGTCTGGAATGGTGAACCCAAGTACCAGGGAACGAAACCTGAGAGGCATTTAAAATCGTTTCCCAGTCACACGGCGGACCATACTCTGGGATACCCAAGCATGTTTAAGCTGAAGGAAGAATTCCTTAAACCTGGAGAGTTGGGACCCATGGAACGGGTACCATGCAGTATGACTTCAAAGGGTCTGCATTTGCTCACTGAACCTCACCAATGTTATCAGTCAGAAGTGTCCAGCCTTATGTCTCACTCAGCTCTGGGTGGAGATGTGGTAAATCCAGGTTGCATCACAAGCCCTGAATGAATTATTTAAGAATTGCTCTCTATTTCACTGTCATTGTGTTTTGTTTTTGTAATTCATTTTGATAATGGGATTTATCGGATTTTCTCTGCTGCCTTCATGCAGCTGTACACATGCTTGATTCTCTTATGGAGACATATAAATCCATGGGTTTGAAGATTCTTACTAGTCAGGTGTATTCCTAGGCGTTGAATATAGGGTGTTTAGCCCATTTTGTTGAGCAAGGGGTAGGTCTTGACTATTACATATTTGACGTATGGAATGGTATCTGTGTTAATTTCTATCTCTGGTTTTATGCAGCACCCCAACTCACCTTTCCCCTAAAGCAAACATAAGTTGCTTTTCTAAATTTGAGATCCTGTTCTGATTTGTAATTCAGTTCATGTGTAGCCAAGATTACATTCGGTATATTAGTGATATCTTATGATGTTTCATTTTCTGTGTGACTTATTTCACTTAGAATCATCGTACCTGTATCCACTCATTATGCCGCGATGGGCCTGATGACATAGATTTCATTGGAGAGTGATATTCCATTGTACGTACGTACCACAAATTCTTTATCCATTTTTTGCTTTCTGCAATATTTAACTTGTACCGTAGATGCGGTTCTTGTAAACAGAGCCGTGTGAAACTTTGGGGTGGCTGTGCGTTTCTTATTTTAATTTCCCTAAGCTATAGGACCATAAGTGGAAGTGCCGTAGGCTCCGTTGCTTTGTTTTTTAGGTGTTTGAGGAAACACCATACACTTCTCCAGAGTGGCTCTTGGCAATTTACATCCCGCCCATCAGCATAACAAGGCTCCCAGTTCTCCATGGCCTGTGCTGCCTTTCTGGATTTTACACTTTTTTCAAATGGCCCTTTTGACTGGGGGTCAGTGAGACTTCACTGTAGTGCAGATTTCTTTAACGTGCTTGCTTGGTTGGCCAAAAAGGGCGTATGCGTTTTATCCTGAATATATTCAGGAAAAAACGCATACGCACCTTTTGGCCAAGTGCATCATTGTCGACGTTCTGCCTCTTTTCCTATGCTTTAAATGCATTCCAGTCTACCCCCTGAAATCGTTTTCCTGCAATTCTGTCCCGCTTTCAAGTCGTCTTCGCAGCCTTACTTCAATATATTTTTGGAAGATAGCTGTCATTTATAACTCTGCAGGTTTGTGAATTACAGTGCCCCTGAGGTCCTTTCTTCAAATCGCTTTCTTTTAGCTGGTCGCAAACCCGCACGATTGCTTCAGGCCCTAATCTGGTTCCGTTACGGCATGCTGAGCCTTTGGTTAATTCCTCTTCCTGGTGGGAAATGAGCGTTACATTTGCCCGTGCAGACACCTACAGCTAGTCTCTCATTGGTTCTCCCTATTCCTGTTCATCTTGCGCAGAAATTACAAACTGTGCCAAACAGGAGGTTAAAGGCACTGACTCTCCAATTGGGGAGAGTGTTTGTAAAGGGTCTGGAATTGTGAACCCGAGTAAAAGGGGACGAAAACTGAGATGCATTTGAAAACGTTTCCCGGTCACACGGTGCACCATACTGTGGGTTTCCCATGCATGTTTTAACTGAAGGAAGAATCGCTTAAACCTGGAGAGTTGGCACCCATGGAATGGGTACCATGCAGTATGACTTCAAATGGTCTGCATTTGCTCATCGAACCTCACCAATGCTATCAGCCCGAAGTGTCCAACCTTATGTCTCACTCAGCTCTGGGTTTAGATGAGGTAAATACAGGTTGCATCACAAGCCCTGAATGAATTATTTAAGAATTGCTCTCTATTTCACTGTCATTGTGTTTTGTTTTTGTAATTCATTTTGATAATGGGATTTATCGGATTTTCTCTGCTGCCTTCATGCAGCTGCACACGCTTGATTCTCTTATGGAGACATATAAATCCATGGGTTTGAAAATTCTTTCTAGTCAGGTGTATTCCTAGGCGTTGAATATAGGGTGTTTAGCCCATTTCGTTGAGCAAGGGGTAGGTCTTGATTATTACATATTTGACGTATGGAATGCTATCTGTGCTAATTTCTATCTCTGGTTTTATGCAGCACCCCAACTCACCTTTCCCCTTAAGCAAACATAAGTTTGTTTTCTAAATTTGAGACCATGTTCTGTTTTGTAATTCAGTTCATGTGTAGCCAAGATTACATTCGGTGTATTAATGATATCTTATGATGCTTCATTTTCTGTGTGACTTATTTCACTTAGAATCATCATACCTGAATCCACTCTTTATGCCACGACGGGCCAGATGACATAGATTTCATTGGTGAGTGATATTCCATTGTACGTACGTACCACATCTTCTTTATCCATTTTTAGCTTTCTGGGATATTTCACTTGTACCGTAGACGAGGTTCTTGTAAACAGAGCCGTGTGAAACTTTGGGGTGGCTGTCCGTTTCTGATTTTAATTTCCCTAAGCTATAGGACCATAAGTGGAAGTGCCGTAGGCTCCGTTGCTTTGTTTTTTAGGTGTTTGAGGAAACACCATACACTTCTCCAGAGTGGCTCTTGGCAATTTACATCCCACCCATCAGCATAACAAGGCTCCCAGTTCTCCATGGCCTGTGCTGCCTTTCTGGATTTTACACTTTTTTTAGATGGCCCTTTTGACTGGGGGGCAGTGAGACTTCACTGTAGTGCAGATTTCTTTAACGTGCTTGCTTGGTTGGCCAAAAAGGGCGTATGGGTTTTTTCCTGAATATATTCAGGAAAAAACGCATACGCACCTTTTGGCCAAGTGCATCATTGTTGACGTTCTGCCTCTTTTCCTATGCTTTAAATGAATTCCAGTCTACCCCCTGAAATAGTTTTCCTGCAATTCTGTCCCGCTTTCAAGTCGTCTTCGCAGCCTTACTTCAATATATTTTTGGAAGATAGCTGTCATTTATAACTCTGCAGGTTTGTGAATTACAGTGCCCCTGAGCTCCTTTCTTCAAATCGCTTTCTTGTGAGCTGGCCGCAAACGAGCAGGATTGCTTCAGGCCCTAAACTGGTTCCGGCACGGCATGCTGAGCCTTGGGTTAATTCCTCTTCCTGGTGGGAAATGAGCGTTAAATTTGCCCGTGCAGACACCTACAGCTAGTCTCTCATTGGTTCTCCGTATTCCTGTACATCTTGCGCAGAAATTGCAAACTGTGCCAAACAGGAGGTTAAAGGCAGTGACTCTCCAAGTGGGGAGAGTGTTAGTAAAGGGTCTTGAATTGTGAACCCGAGTAAAAGGGGACGAAAACTGAGATGCATTTGAAAACGTTTCCCGGTCACTTGGTGCACCATACTGTGGGTTTCCCATGCATGTTTTAGCTGAAGGAAGAATCCCTTAAACCTGGAAGTTGGGACCCATGGAATGGGTACCATGCAGTATGACTTCAAAGGGTCTGCATTTGCTCATCGAACTTCACCAATGCTATCAGCCCGAAGTGTCCAACCTTATGTCTCACTCAGCTCTGGGTGTAGATGAGGTAAATCCAGGTTGCATCACAAGCCCTGAATGAATTATTTAAGAATTGCTCTCTATTTCACTGTCATTGTGTTTTGTTTTTGTAATTCATTTTGATAACGGGATTTATCGGATTTTCTCTGCTGCATTCATGCAGCTGTACACACGCTTGATTCTCTTATGGAGACATATAAATCCATGGGTTTGAAGATTCTTACTAGTCAGGTGTATTCCTAGGCGTTGAATATAGGGTGTTTAGTCCATCTCGTTGAGCAAGGGGTAGGTCTTGACTCTTATATATTTGACTTATGGAATGGTATCTGAGCTAATTTCTATCTCTGGTTTTATGCAGCACCCCAACTCACCTTTCCCCTTATGCAAACATAAGTTGGTTTTCTAAATTTGAGACCCTGTTCTGTTTTGTAATTCAGTTCATGTGTAGCCAAGATTACATTCGGTGTATTAGTGATATCTTATGATGTTTCATTTTCTGTGTGACTTATTTCACTTAGAACCATCGTACCTGAATCCACTCATTATGCCGCGACGGGCCTGATGACATAGATTTCATTGGAGAGTGATATTCCATTTTACGTACGTACCACAACTCCTTTATCCATTTTTTTCTTTCTGGGATATTTAATTTGTACTGGATTCGAGGTTCTTGTAAACACGGCAGACCTAAATTTTGTGTTGGCTGTGTCTTGTTGATTTTAATTTTCCTAAGCTATAGGGCCAAAAGTGGAAGTGCCCTAGGGTCTGTAGCTTTGTTTGTCAGATGTTTCAGGATACACCATAAACATCTCCAGAGTGTCTGTTGGCAACTTACATCCCGCCCATCAGCATAACAAGGCTCCCTGTTCTCCATGGCCTGTCCTTTTTATCTGGTTTTTACACTTTTTTCAGATGGCCCTTTTGATGAATGGGAAATGAGACTTCATTGTAGTGCGGATTTCCAGTGCTCAAGTGCTTGGTTGGCCAAAAAGGGCATATGCGTTTTTTCCTGAATATATTCAGGAAAAAATGTATACGCACTTTTGTCCAAGTGCATCACTGTCAAAGATCTGCCGCTTTTCACATGCTTTAAATGCAATTCCAATCTACCTCCTGAAATATGATTCCTGCAATTCTGCCTCGTTTTCAAGTCCTCTTTGTAGACTTACTTCAATATATTTTTGCCAATAGCTGTCATTTATAACTCTGCAGGTTTGTGAATTACAGTGCCCGTGATTTCCTTTAAAACTCGTTTCCTTGAAAGCTGG